>NC_134084.1:47383734-47983734 GCF_000715075.1 Nicotiana tabacum
GTGGGTCCCGACCGAACTTAAACTATGTGAATTAGTCATTTAACAAGTAAGCGGTCTCAGCACATACTTGCAAATAAAGGTAGTTTACACAGTCTAAACGCATATACAATCAAGAAAGATAAGCGTAAATTAAGGAGGTTTAAACAGTCCGAGCATACATAAACCAAGGAAGTTTAGAAGGTTTGAGTACACATATGTAAAAGGGATAAGGGAGGTCCTAAGTTGTTTATCCTATAGGATCAATCTGTGTAATGCTCGGTATTCCTCCTCAACTAGAGGGGCTACACGTGACATTAGCGCATAGGTCATCATATTCTTTTACTACCCATTACCCTTCCCTTAGTGGTTATATAAGCAAATTTGATTAACGAACTCTAAGCATGTTGTTACCGTCCCTTCCTTGCGGTCCTAAAGGAGTTTAGGACCTCTAGATTTAGGCAGTTCTAGACAATCCTAAGGTGTTTAAAAGGGCAAAAATCTAGGCGACAACAAATAACACATAGGACTATTAAATAGGAAGCAGATAGAAGGCTCATGTTTACCTCCACATATACATAGACAAATAAGCAGCACGTCTCAAACACATATGTTTAGGTAATTTCAGAGAAATCCTAGAACAGGGTATCTAGGTTAGCATGAAAACACAGAACGTGCAACATTGTTCTTAAACGAAGTGGCAGAACCTTAATAAGTTTGCCTACTGATTTTAAAAAACCTGTTAAACCTGATCAGTTTATAAATAATCAGGGCATAGTTTCTCAGTTTTTACAAGGACATTAATCACCTAAGGTTTGCCTAGGCATGGGGCTATATGCAATCATAATTACAGGGGACGTTTAATCAATTTGAAGTTGTTTCAACCTATAGGCATGCTGATCTAAGTGAACATGTGATTTTATACAGATTGCTACTGGAACATGATACCTATGTGTGAAACTATTTTAACCTGTTTTATTTGAGCGACATGAAGCAAATGCACGTATAGTCCTAAAAATAGGATCTCTAATGCACATGGAGAAGGTTGTTTATTAAGCAATTTTAATAATTTAGCGACAGGACTTTAAATGATCACGAATTATACAAAATCAAAAATAGAGTTATGATCTACCTCATGTTTCTAGTATGCAAAGTAGTAAACGTGAGTGCTCTAAAACAGGATATCTAATGCACAGATTTAGCATGATTTAATGCAAACAAACATATCAATCCTAAACATGGTATCTAGTGCATCACACAGATCTAAACATGATTTCTACAGCAGGTAAACATGTAGCACAACCTAGAAACATGATTTCTACAGCAAGTCATCGTATGACAAAGCCTAGAAAACATGATTTCTACCCAGTTTTATCCCACGGAATCATATAACTACCCTCCCTTTTCACTATTTGCCGCAATATCTGTTCACAAAGAATTATTACAGACCATGATTGCATAAATTACATAAATGAAATATAAATTAGAGTATCAGGAGCCTGATGCAGGCCCAAAATAATCCTGGGAGTACCAGGCCTTCAATGGTAGTCTCAATGCCAAGAACCTCATAGCCAATGAATGTCCATGTGTGTTAGAGTTCCCTAAGGACCTCAAGGATCCTAGGCAGTGCTCACACCAAGACCTTCTCAAAATAGGGACTGGTTATATGCAGTATGGAAAGGCCAAGCCCAGTGTGCCAGAGTTCAAAGGAATCTCAGGGGATTCCAAGACAGAACACACACTGGAGGGGCAGAACCTAATGATCTAAGAGAGAGTGAGAGTGCTTGACATAGTTTTGAAATACTTAGTGAAAAATAGTGTGGAGATGACTTTTAGGAGTGAAAAAGAAGATTTTCTGAAATATACCAGTTTTAGAAGAATACTAAGAACAGTTTTTGAAATTAGTTCTGAAGAGAGTAGATTCAGTAAACAACCTGTAACGACCCAGCCGGTCGTTTCATGAGTTACCACTCTATTTCCCCATTTCTACTTCTTATTGCCTTGTTCAACTGTATTTTTGTGTTATCGGGTTAGTTTGCTCGGGTTCAGAGAGGTTTTGATGAGGTTTGAGACACTTAGTCTCTTTTGAGAAAGCTTAAGTTGGAAAAGTCAATCGGATATTGACTTATGTGTTAGAGGGCTCGGATGTGTGTTCCGATGGGTCGGATAGCTTCGGGAGATTGATTTGAGACTTAAGAGCGTGATCGGAATGCGTTTTGGAGGTCCGGAGTAGATTTTGGCTTGAATTGGCGAAATTGGAATTTTGGCATTTTCTGGTTGATAGGTGAGATTTTGATATAGGGGTCGAAATTGAATTCCGGAAGTTGTAGTAGGTACATTGTGTCATTTGGGAGGTGTGTGCAAAATTTCAGGTTATTCGGACGTGATTTGGTAGACCTTTTGATCAAAAGTGTAATTCGGAAGATTTTGGGAACTTTAGGCTTGAATCCGATGTGTTTTGGTTGATTCGATGTTGTTAGAGGTGTTTTGAAGATTGGTATAAGTTTGAATAGTAGTATATGGCTTGTTGGTGCTTTTGGTTGAGGTCCCGGGGGCCTCGGGGTAATTTCGGATGGCTAGCAGAAAGTTTGGAAGTTGGATGCAGCAGTTGTAGCTAAGTCTGTTGTCATAACCGCACCTGTGGCTAGGGGACCGCAAGTGCGGGCTTACAGAAGCATGGAAGGAGATGCAGATGTGGCCAAGAGGAGGATCACCTGGAACCGCAGAAGCGGTAAGGGAGCGCACCTGCGATTGCGCAGGTGCGGGCAATTGCATCGCAGATGCGTAAATGGCCACTTAAGTGATGACCGCAGAAGCGGTGCTCAGACCGTAGAAGCAATTGCGCAGGAGCGAGATATGGTCCGCCAGTGCGAAATGCCTGGGCCAGAAGGTATAAAAGAATTCCTTCACGATTTTAGAGTTGTTCTTCACAATTTCAAGTTGGTTTTGGAGCTTTTTTGGGAGATTTTGAAGAGAGATTCAAGGGATAACGTCTGGAGGTAAGATTTTTGAACCTAATAATCGATCCTATAGCATTATTTCACTGATTTGGCAAGAAATTAATGGAGATTAAGGGTTAAAAATTGGGAAACTAGGGCTTGGTATTGAAGACCTTGACTTGAGGATTTGAGGGGCCATTTGTGGTCAAACTTTGGGACTTTTGATATGTATGAACTCGTGGGGAGATAATGAATCTATTGATGTAAATTTTATCGAATTCTGAGATGTGGGCCTAGGGGTCGGGTTTTGGTTAATTTCGGGATTTATGTTGTAAATTAATTATTTTCGCATGGGCTTTGCTCCTTTAGCATATTTTGACGTCGTGATTCTGATTTTGGATAGATTCGACGCGAGTGGAGGCCGATTCGAGGGGAAAAGGCATTGCGGGCTGGAGTTTGGACCGGATTGAGGTGAGTAATGAGTTTAAATATTGTCCTGAGGGTATGAAACCCCGGATTACACATCGTTGTGCTATGTTGAGGTGACGCACACGCTAGATGACGAGCGTGGGGTCATACACTATTGGGGATCGAGACTTAGTCCACCCCGAATGACTATTTTACCACGTATTTGATTGAAAACTGTTTGCTATCATCATGTTTTAGGCTGAATGCCATATTTGGGCCTCGTGCCAACTATTTGGACCCTTAGGGGAATGCCATATTTCCTCACTATTTTGATTTTATATCTGTACTTAGTCATGCTACATTATTCTGTTTTTATAACTCAGCCATGTTTCCTCTGTTTTAATACTTTAAATGATATTTTGGACTGAGCATCATATTTTACTATGCCCGAGTGGCTTTTAGAGATATCTGATTGAGTAAGGCCGAGGGCCTGTGTTGTGAGGATACTTTTGGGTCGGGCTGCACGCCACAACAGTGATACACTGATTTATGATTATGAGGACGAGGGCATGAGATTGTACGTGTAAGGCCCCAGAAAATTTCGCCAAGTAACCTAGGATTTCGTGGTGCCACGTAGGCTTATTATAATATTTTATGTGCTATTAACATGGTGGACATCAATTGAATTTGGTAAATAAGTGTACAAGTCTTGTGGTAAGTAATTTGGGGCCCAAAAAAAGGCCTAAGGCTAAGTCAAATTGGAAAACTTCATGATAAGCTAAGATTTCAAATGAGTTCGCACAAGTCCCTATTTTGAACGAGCATATCAAAATATGTATAAGGTATTATATGATGAACAACCTATCATATGAAAGGTCTTCGAGTCTAGTTTCCAACGCTTCAAACCGTTTGTCATTTGGACATTCCTACACAGAGTTATGATCAAATTACCAAAGGCTGGAATAATGCGATCCTGTGTCAGATATGCGATCGCAAAAACCATTATGCGGTCCGCATACTCGATATGCGATCGCAAATCTGGTCGCAAACTTGACCAGTGTAGCCCGGTTTTGGGCACCGAGTTTTTCGATGCGTTTGCGGCCAACATACCCATTCTGCAGTCCATTATGCGACCGTAGACCCGTATTCGGAGGGTAAATCTTCCTATTTTTTTAACCCGACCCTATTTTAATATATAGTTTTTGGGGCTTCATTTGGGGTCATTTTCTACTAATTTTAGAGAGCGTTGAGAGCATTTTAGAGAGAGAAGGAGGAACCCAACATTCAACCATCTAATCTTGCATCAATTTTCAAGAATCAAAGAACCCAATCACAAGTTCTTCATCTAAGAGGTAAGATTCTATACATTAGACTGTAATTTCGTGTTTGGGGTACAAGATGGGGTATTGAGGTATGATTCTTGGGTGTAATACTGTTATGTATACATGCATGTACAAATTAGGTTTGTGGAAAGATTGTTGAACATAAATAAGTAAAGATTGGGTTGGGAAATGAAGGAAAGCTTGTAAAAGAGATTTGAAATCAAGATGCACAACTAGTATTTGATAAAATGCTCAAACGAGCTAAAACCATGAATACCTTCCTAATTTGTGTTCAATTTTGTTATGTCTCAAAGTAGATTGAGATTGCTAGAATTTCCGGAACGTCGTAGTAACTTAAGGAAAGCTTAAACAAGGTATGTATGGCTAAAATCCCGTCTCTTAGAAATTGAGCTTCCATGGTGCCGTGTAAATGTTGTAAGTTCGAAACGTGATTGATGCAGTACTTGTTTTTGTTATGTTAAGCGAATTATTGTTGTGAAAATGTATGTGGTAGGTACTTCTTTATGTGTTTAAGTGCTATTCTTGTAAATGGAAGATGTGTGGAGAACATGATTTATTTGCTAAAATGCCTAGATTTCAAGTCAAGTTTAAATTGAAATTGTTATGCCAAACTATGTGAAATCCTCTATGTGTAAAGATGTTTGAAGTAATCAAATGAATTTAGGAAATAGAGTGTGGCCAATGTACCGAGAACTTGAATTATAATTGTACCTGGTGATGCCTATGACATGAGAAAATATGAAATAGATTATGAAATGAGCCTCGACTTTGTTTTCCGTAAATGCCTTCAATAATAAAGTGCCCTAAAGGCTTTGTACACAATTTAGCCATAAGTGGTTGTTCGAGATAATGTTTTGCCTTGTGAGTACATCCAATATGATCCGAGTTGTTACATACTTTGATGTTGAAATTGTATATTGTCATGATTGGAAAGAGTAATTCAAGAACAATTGGTATAATTGCTTGCTTATGCCTTTGATGTGTGTTTTTATTGCGGGTTGGTGTATCCCCTCCTTTTGGAAGAATCCGTTGTGTTTAAAGTTCCAGTGTTAATAAACTTGAGGTGTATGATTTCTGAAATATTGTATATGCCCATGATTCATGATTCCTCTCATGTGTACTTGACATCTTGAATTGAATGGATTGTTGTTGAAATTGATATTGATGTGGAAATGATGTGAAATGGGGAAAGAAGAGATTGAGTTATGAAATGTGGCCTTGTGCCAAGTATGATATGATAATTGTGGCCCTAAGTGCCTATGAATTGATATATGTGAAGTAAAGATTGAAATGAAATTGTGATTGAGGTAACATCTTGTAAGACGGCTTAGCCGATCGGGCTGTGATCGGACGCCGTGTTATACACACATGGTGGTAATGTATTGATAATTGAAAGTGGAAAGTGAGAGTGAAATGATGGTAACGTCTCGGGGAGACGGCTTAGCCGATCGGGCCGTGATCGGACTCCGCTCAAGGAAGCGGTGGTAATGTGGATAATGATGCAACAATATGGAATGCCCCAAACTAAAGTTATGAAAATTGTGTGAAAGCTATGTGATCCCTTATTTGTATTTGATGATGTAGTGATTTTTAAAGCTTTGGTTGAATACTTATGATTTCTTTGTTCATGTATGGTAGTTCTTTCTCTTGAAATGGTGTTTAAGATTTCTTTGTTCTTTTATGGTAGTTCTTTCTATTAAGATGGTGTTTAGTTATACCTACTAGTGCTATTCAATGGCACTAACATCCCTTTTGCCTGAGGCGCTACGTCTTTTAATGGATGTAGGTGTTTCTATAGCAGGCAGTGTTGGTCGCAGCTAGTGTCGCATCATCCTTTCAATTGACTTGGTGAGCCCCACTTCGTTTCGGGGTCCTGTTTCATCTATTTATGTTGTACGTTGTATTTGAGGTATAGCCGGAGTCTTGTTACCGGCTTTTCTATATTACATTACTCTTCAGTTGTGTTTAGAGGCTCCGTAGACAGGTTGTGGGTAGTGTTGGGTGTTGGAATTAAAGTAGAAGTATTGATGTTTGGCAAAGATTTATAAAACTTGTAATATTTTGACAATTATGATTTAAGTTGCTAATGGAAATGAAATGGAAGTTGTTAATGAAATACTTACTAAATCTGATTAATGGAGTCCGTCTCCTATTTAATCATGAGTTGGTTTGGGTAGAATGAAACCTAACAGGCTTGCTCAGTTGGGTTTACTCGGTTGAGCCCCGGTCGCGCTCCTCGAATTTTGGGGCATGACACACTTGGTATCAGAGCCTAAGGTTTTAAAGTGTCCTAGGATGTCTCGGAGCCGTGTCTAGTAGAGTCCTTCTTATCGGAGTGTTGTCGACCACATCTATAAGTTGGAGGCTATTTGGACATTCAGGAATTTCACCCTTCTTTGATACTCTAGATCGTGTGATATATCTCATGATAGGGAGCTGATTTCCTCTCTAAGTCTTATTCTCAAGATTGGTAATCCTCATACCATAATCCACGAATTTGAAGCATGTAAGGAGGGATTGATCCCACCATTGAATCCGAGTGGATTGCCCAAGGACTTGTTAGGAGAATGTGTTGAGCCATGGAGGGATTGGTAGAACTTATTGCTAAGGGGAGTACCCTTGTTCCTATTAGTGTCACTGCACTACCAGATCATGTAGTATATCAGTATGTTACCAATGTATGTTATAGATGTGGGGTCAGGGTGCATCAGTTAAGGCACTGCCCCGCCAATCTAGAGTCACCAAGTAAGTGACCCATTAGTATGTCATTCTGAACTCCACATACTTTTCCTTATTATATACGTACACCTGTATGGGGAGCGTACATAGATATGGTCTTAACAAGAATCTGAATCACAAAACATTGCATGCAACTGCTCTTTGAATGAGACATATTATTCACAAAATCTCCCGATCACAGTTCTCTTACTTACAGCCTCCTATGGAATTGAGCTCTATAATTATGTTCCTGAATTGAGTTATAACACTATTGATACTTCCCACTTGCTTTTCCTAAATTCTCAACAAGGGACTATTCCTGATGAATTTCTTATAGAAACTTTTTATTTAAATGAACAACATCTACTCCCTTGTGCCTATGCATGCACCGTCGTAAATTTTACCTATGTGGTGTCGAGCTCCATGAAAAGCATCCCAGTGTTGCGATCCTTCTCGAGTCACTCTTTTTCTCACTGGTATATATGGCTTCTATGGTTTGAACAGTCACTCTACTCTCTTACGAGTATCATCATGAAACCTTCTCACTGTCTAGTAACATAAGAGCATATCTTAGCACATATCATAGGAGTGCATGTCAATTGAAATGGTCACCGTGCGCATAAAGCCTCTCTGAAAATTAAGATCCTCACATCTCCATCATAGGAAGATCAGGTGTCGCCATCGTGGTATAACTTTCGTGTCCACTTGGGACATCCCGTAGCAAGTAGCTCACTTGGTTTCTAGTATTGTAGTCGCCCATGATGTGGTCTTGTATTGTAGTCTGAGAGTTAATATAGCAGAAGCATGTAGCTCATAACAAATGATTATTTTCTCTTTATACCTCCACAACGTGTTAATTGTATTCCATAGTTAGTGAATTCATTGTGCTAGTTTCCCAACACTTGAACGATATCCATGAGAGAACATGCCCTTCTATGTGTCACTATGACACTTCCTTTCTCAAGTCAAAACCCATGGAGAATTCATCATGAACATCTGCAAACCTTCTATGATTATTTTGCACTATCTCATTGAGTTTGGTTGTCTTTAACACCCTCGACTTCTAGAATCATTGACTATGTCATTGTCATGTGCGGGGAGTTTTTCTACCCTTGGTATTTCACCTTCTTGGCTGGATAGGAGTGTTATTTGTCTTCTCCCCAGAGCATCGTGTTAACTATTAGAACCCCTCTAACCAATACATGATTTCGTCCCAACATTCAGATGTCCTAGCTATGTGGTTTTACTCGTGAAAGGTTGAGATTAGATGCCTTCAGATTTTTGCACATATCATGAGCATATTGATTTGGAAGACAAGTTGTCGTATCTTTAGTTCTCTCATATAGGGTCAATTGTCAGGGAGGGCTAAGCTATTTGAATTATAATAATCTCATAAATGTTTAACTTCCTTTTCATCCTCATGGGCTTATGGCATAGATTCTTTGTGTCAGCTAACGTCAGGAGTGTAATTAAACTTCATATATTTTGAATCCCATATCGCATTCAAGGTGCCAGAGTATTCTCATTTTTGATAAATTGATTTTCTCTACACTCTAGGAAATGACTGAGTCATGTACTTGAATATTCCTCCCTAATGGTTCCTATTACCAATGTGCGAGTTATCCCTATGCCTTAATTTTCTAATAATTGATGTCGTCACAATGATTAACCATGTTAGTATTGTTAGTAAGTAATCTTTGTGTCTCTTAGCATATAACCTCGTGAAATACTCTACTCAGCGCATTAATGGGTTCCTAAATGATTTCAGCCGGATCTTGATCTTTGTTGCTCCTCATTGAAGTAAATATATTGGGTATCGAATATTCAAACATGTCAAAGAGGGAGCATCCCCATGTGATCACATATATTCGATAGGTAGTTTTTATGGTCAGTTCAGGATAGCACATCTTAGTGTAATCGTTGAATGTCATCAAAGGTTTAGTGTGAGTGTTCGCGTAAAGATTTAGAATTTAGGAGGGCGAACAGGTTGTTCCCAATATTTTCCCATGAAGATGTTATGTGAGTTGATAATGAAGGTTGCATAAGTGTAGTTCACATTAGGCCATGCTATGAGTATGATATTTCCCCATCGTTGGTCTCTATGTATTCTGTGTTTTCATATGTCTATGTCTAAGAATGTAGTTGGAAATCCCTTGTGCATCATTCCAGTGTAAATTACTGAAGGTGGAGGTAATGGATAGTTGTCCTATGAAGAGTGTCTACTTGTCATCCTTGTCAAGTAAGTTTGGGGGTCGTGATTGCTTCAGTGAATGTGTTCTGGCGAAGTTTGTAGGTATAAGAGGCCACATTGAAGGCCGAGAATGTTGTGGAAATAAAATATTTTCTCTTGATTGTATAGCAGTTAGTTTTGATTTGAAAGGTACCATCTAGGTGTTATGATTTAAAAATGTGCAATCCATATCCAGGTATCATCGTGATAATCCAGTGCTTGCAATGCTGAGGTTCGTGTTATTTATATGTACATTGTAGTGCTTTATCGAGTTGTGAATGTAATTTTAGGATGGTTTTTGGTGGTTCTCTGGTAGATGGATAGTCCTAGTTACAAAGGAGACTCTGCCGAAATTTTTGAAAATTTGGGAGTTAGTCAAAACTTAAGGACTTGAGGTAGGTTAGAAAGGAGATATATTAAGTTAAGCATTTAGGGCGGACTCTACCCCTCATTCGAGGACGAATGATCCTAGGGGGGGGGGAATGTAAGGCCCCGGAAAATTTCGCTAAGTAACCTAGGATTTCATGGTGCCACGTAGGCTTATTATAATATTTTATGTGCTATTAACATGGTGGATATCAATTGAATTTGGTAAATAAGTGTACAAATCTTGTGGTAAGTAATTTGGGGCCCAAGGAAAGGCCTAAGCCTAAGTCAAATTGGAAAAAAATCATAATAGGCTAAGATTTCAAATGAGTTCGCACAAGTCCTGTCACCTCCTTTTTACACACCCGAAGGTATATATAGGGAGTTTTTCCAATTTAATTGACACTATTCGAAATGAGATTATTTATTTATTAGAGTCGCCACTTGAAATATTTTAATTGGTGTCCCAAGTCACTAGTTTATTTTTAATCCCAAATCGAGGAAAACTCGATTTTCCTTTTGAAGTCTGTGAACCAGAAATTCTGAATAAGGAATTCTGTTAACCTGAGGGAAGGTGTTAGGCACCCCCGGATTCCGTGGTTCTAGCACGGTCTCTTAAACTATTATAATTGGCCTATTATCTTATTTTAATACATGTTTTAACCTATGGTATAATTTTAAATTATTAACCGCTTTTAAATTATTTTTAGGAAGATTCAACGTTATTTAAAACACGCCTTGAACCACGCCACATGAAATGTACCCGTGGTCCTCGACACATTTTTATTTAACGTTGTTGAGATTCGGATTTGGGTCACATGAAATGCACACCCGAGTTTAGGAGAGTAATATTATTAAAATAACGCACCTAAAGCAACTACGCGTTGTTAACTTTGCGAGGGACATGGTAATTTACTAAATGACACACATCGAATTCTAAGTATTTTTTTAAAAGAAATAGTTAAATGAGGGCCACACATTTGAGATTCTATTCGGCGCGGCGCACCTCAATTCCATTTTTAAAGGGTATTCAAACTAAAAGCTCGGAGGACCATAAACTATGTCTTATCTACTATAGCTCACCTCCCAATTATTTAATGGGCTTAATTAAACACTTAAAAGCGAAGGAATGTTTCTCAAATTAAATAAAGGCTTATTGGAAAAGGACCATAATTGGGCAAAAGGGGTTGACCCAGCGTTCAAACAGACGAACGACCCAATAGAAGGAAAATAAATCAAATCCCATTTCGAAGGGAATATCCCACTTGAGCCCAAGAATGAGCTCAAACTCGTAAACCTGCTACTTTTGAGTGAGAGACTCAGCATCGAGTCTCCACAACACTCAAGCTGAATATTCTGGGGATCCACATCGAACCCATACAACAGCAGAATCCATCAGATTTGAGAGATAAAAACAAAAGATTTTAGGTATCATTATCCTTATGAATTTGACATTGCAAAGCCATCAAACTAAATTAATGATTTGTTGTGCATCAGAGAACTGACTAAACTAATTGGACTCTTTTAAACCATTTTCGTTTAAAAAAAAATCAGATGTTAAATAAATAAACCATAAAATTTACAACTATTGCAAACCACAAAGGCCAAATAATTATGCTCGTTCCTTGATTTCTACACCTGAACAAGTTGTATAAACGTTTCAAACCTCTACCACTTTCTAGTTAAACTCAACTCACATATCAGAACCACTTTGTGAAGAAAAGGAATACTAAGAAAAGCAAGAATATTATTCGACACAGTCTTTTTGTTACTAAATTTACATAAAGAAAAGTATGGTCCAAGTATTGAATCCTTTACACACTTTAACATAGTGTCTAGCATGTTCAGAATCATTCTCACTTCAACAAAATTAAGTCAAAATCCTCAACTAAACACATATCACTAAAGAATAGCAAAATACAAAGAAACAAGAAATAAAACTACTAGAAAGTAAAATTCTAATATTCAGACATCAAGGGTTCCATTTTTCATTTCCAAGTCTCCAATTTAGACCTCACACTGCGAGTTTCAGGAGTGTGTACCTGAATATTGAACAAACAAAAGCCACAAGAGAATGAGATATCAGCAGGCAACAACAGCAAGTAGAATCAGCAGAATCAGCTTAAACTAGAAGGAATATGAAGCAGTAGATACAGCCTCACTCGAGAAAATACCAAAGTAAGCTTCAAAACCAAACCTCAAAACCCAATTCAATTCATTTTTGAACTATATGAACCAAAAAAGCTTTTCAGGGAGTAAGAACTCAAGAAAACACCAAAGAGTTTAAATGAAACAGTGATTTTTCTTCAATTTTTAGCCGTTTTCTTTTTCTGAGTTTCTTAGCTTTCTAAAATCTAAAAAAATCTCCCTGGAACCCCAAGTAACTATGCCTTTATAGGCAAGTTACTAGGGCATTCTTAAGGGTTCAGTTTTCTTATTTTAGTCCTTTTTCAATTTTTCTCTTTGCTACTTAGTCCTTCATTTACTGACTTGGTAATCAAGTTAGCCTATTTTCAGCTTTCTAGGAAGCTTCCTAAGCTGATATTTGAGAGATTCTCTAACTACATTACCCTAATTACCCCTAGATTGCCCTGTTTTTACTTCTTCATGCCAAACAGAAATCTGGGCCAATTGACCCGAATTAATGGGTCTGAATAGACCCAGATTAACTCTTTCTTGGGCCTTCTGGTTTCAAGGCTCGTGTGGACTCACTGGGCAAGGGTGAATTTCCCAAGAGAAGAATTGAAACCTCTTTCTTTTGAAATCCAGAAAACGAAATAAAACAAAGAAAACAGAGCAAATAAAACATGACAAACTCAATTCTAAAATACACCACCAACAGACTAATCAACAAATTTTAATACTAACTTATGAAAACAAAACGAAATCATTTTAACGAATTAACTTAAAAACTACTGTTATGCGAAACTACTACTGTGTAACAGAAAAACAGAACAAAAGAAAAAGAAAAACAAAAACAAAAGAAGGAACAGAAGTGGAATAGAAACAGGAGAAGAGGAATTTAATAGCAAAACAAATGAAGAAGACGAAGGAGGAAGGATGAAGGAAATACCTTTAAAATCGCTCGAACCAGAACTGATGAACCTTCGAACAACTCTGATTTAACTCAAAACAGGTATTAACTGTATGTTCTCAATGAAAACAAACAATTAATACCCATTTCAAGCCCTATCACTCAAAGAAATTGGAAAGCTTGACGAATTTTTTTTCTTTTGTTTCCAGATTCAAAAACAAGCCGATTTGGTGAGGATTTAAAGAGAAATAGTGGTGGATTGGGGATGAGGGAAGGCTGGTGTTTGCATGGGTGAGATTTGGGGTCGAACAGAGGTAGAGCCACCACCAGAGAGAACAAGGGTGGTGCTAGGGTTTCGATCTTTGATCTGAAATTTTAGCAGTTCTGGGAGGATTTGAGAGGAGTTGTTTGGGGATGTGGAGATGGAGGAGATTGTGGGGTGTTAATTTTAGGGCGGTTGGTGGTGGCGCCGCCACCAGTAGCAGTGGGATTTCAAGGGCGGCTACTAGGGTTCCGGTCTGGTTGGAGAGGGTGAGATGAGAGACGAGACGGGGGTAGGGGGGCTGTTTGGACAGTTATATACCGGGTGTCCCTCACTTCTGAGTCGTTAGATCGATTAACCTCGACAACTCAGATCTATCTTGACTAAACGGTGTCATTTTTGTTTAAAGGGAAATGGGAGCCGGGTTATGGACTGGTTCTGGGCCGGTTTTCGGGGTTTGGACGGGTAATAAGGCATAATCGTTTGGGCCTGGGGAATTTTAAATAAAAATGGCCCAAACAGACTTCTTATTGAAATTCTTTTCTTTTTCTATTTCAATTTCAAATCCTTTTTCTTTTCAAATTAAAATAAAACCTAAATTAATTTTTAAAATCAAATTAACCTACCCAATTAGATTAATCACTCATCATAGTATTTACAATAATTAATTAAATCCTAAATTTAAAGAAAAACTATAAAATTCAAAATTAAAGAGTTAAAATGCAAAATGAACTATTTTTGTGATTTTCATATCTTATAAAACAAACTAATTTACTAATTAATCTAAAAAATGTAAAATTAAATCCTAAATGTAGTGCGTGATATTTTTTGCTATTTTTCATGATTTAAATAAAATTATTTATGCACACAAAATGTAAACAAACACGAAAATTGAGCAATTAATTCCTAAAAACCAAATAATAAAAGAAAAATCCTAATTTTGGAGATTCTGTAGGAGTAATTCATGCGAGGAAAAAATCACGTGCTCACAACTGCCCCTCTTTGCTCGAAGACACAAAGGGTTTTCGGGCAAAGATAAAATGAGCAATTATGAGGGATTTTTGCCCATTTGATACTCCATGGGAAGCATTTTTGAAAAGAGTCTGACCGATCCTTGCTTCAAAGATTGCCTACATATCCTTGGCTATAAAGGAATCAGGTCAGTGTAGTTCTAGAAATTTCGGTAGCTGGGACTACCAGGAGTTGTGATTTCACTGCTGTTGTTGCTGCTACTGCTTGCTGACCTCCTTATTACACCGAAAAGGAAAATCTAAAGCTAAGCTAGCTAGGCCTCTCAGCTACGAGTTACAAAATTCCTATCTATAAATCTCTTTAAAACTTGATCTTGAGTCTTAGCTGATTTTGCTGTGGACCCCGATCTGAATCTCGATGCTCACAAGCTGTAGGTGCTGACTCTTTCTTTAGCATTGGATCAAGGTGGGACATGCGGGGCTTGTGACTTCAATTATTTCTTGAGCAGTCCGCATCTTCCTCCGCTTCAGCCTTTTGAATTCACCCCTTTTGTTATTTTTCTTCTTTCTTTATTCTGAATTGAGGCTCATTCTTTCGGTCATCTCGAACCTTGTGTCTCGATGTACAACCTTCTTAGACACCAAAAACAAACAAACGAATGAAATTTTTCTGCCCCAGTTTTCACTAGGAAAATTTCGTGAGTTATTTGCAACAAAATCTAAACTATTCAGGGGATGGAGCGCTATATCTAAAATGTCAACTCAGGGATTGGGTCCCTAATATTGGCGAGAAGGCGACTAGGGAATGGAGGCCATGCGTATAAAAAGCTCAACTCAGGGATTGGAGCCCTAATGTTGGCGAAAGGCGACTAGGGAATGGAGGCCCTATGTCTAAAAATCTCAACTCAGGGATTGGAGCCCTAATGTTGTCAAAAAGGCGACTAGGGAATGGAGGCCCTATGTCTAAAAAGCTTAACTTAGGGATTGGAGCCCTAATATTGGCAAAAGGCGACTAGGGAATGGAGGCCCTATGTCTAAAAAGGCTCAACTCAGGGATTGGAGCCCTAATGTTGGCAAAAGGCGACTAGGGAATGGAGGCCCTATGTCTAAAAGGCTCAACTCAGGGATTGGAGCCCTAATGATGGCAAAAAGGCGACTAGGGAACGGAGACCCTATGTCTAAAAGGCTCAACTCAGGGATTTGAGCCCTAATGTTGACAAAAAGGCGACTAGGGAATGGAGGCCCTATGTCTAAAAAGCTCAACTCAGGGATTAGAGCCCTAATGTTGGCAAAAGAGTAACAGATTGAGGTTGGGAATCTAAGCTATCATTTTGTTTAGATTTTCTTCTTTTTCTTTTTTTTTTCATTTTCATTTCCTTTTTGAATAAAATGCAAGAAAGAACTTGGAGGAAACTTTCGTTTTTGGATTGATTATTTGCTGCAAAGCTGTTTCTAGATTTTGCGCATCTTTTCCTTTTTAGCTGCACCTACTTTTTGCACGGTTGCTCTAGATTGCACCTGTTTCAATTTTTTTTCAAACAAAGATCAATTGTTAGTTTGAAATGGCGATCGATTTTTATTTCCTTGATTGTCTCAATCACTCGATCTCGGCCCGAACCTTTGTTAAGAACCTCTGCTGCTTAGTGGTTTTCTGAAGATTGATCTATCTTTCAAACCAAGGGACTTAGCTTTTAAGATTTCATGACGGCTTACCCACGTGGGGCTTCGACCCTTTCACTTTATTCCGCCTTTAGGCTTTTTCCTTTGGCTTTCTTTTCCTTTTCAATAAATTTGATTTCAAAGCATCAGCCATCATGGCCAGTCGGGATCGACTTGATGCACCCGCTGAGGCTGGGTACTTTTCTTTAGCTTCTGTTAGGCAGGACCCTGTAAAGCCAATCTTGCCACCTTTTCTTTGTATTAGTTTCGAAAATAGAGCTAGACCGAAAGGGATTCAAGGAAAAGTAAGCAAAAGGCAAGAAAATGAATTTAGAGAGAAGTGTCCCTTTCAGGGAGGAAGGACGGACTTATTTGGGGTGCATGCAGACTTCAATAGACATGACATGCTTCTTGGACTGGATGCCTGATCCGCATAACTATCCAAATTCTCACATACCCATTGCGACCCGTGTTTTTAAACCGAGAAACCTTGCCAGGACTCTTTCAATACCAATGGTGGTGAGGGATTTCTTCTTTTCGATCAACGGCGCCCTTTGCAGGTTTTCGCCAATCGACCTCTCTTTTCTCTTCTCACCATCTCCTTATAGTTCTCTTTACGAGTTTTCACTAACATGACTCTCTCATTTTTCATTTCTCTGCTTGCCATCGCCTCATGGCGCCTGTGTGGGTTTTCACCAATAAGAATCTCTCATTTTATTTCTCTCGTTTGATTGCATCGGATCCAAACAGTTGTGTTTTCTAATTTCGACACCTCTGCTGATTGATCAGAAGGACTTGAACAAGGTTTGGGTAAAAAGAATCTGGATAAAATTACAACTTTGTAACCATTCAGGTAGGCTCATTGCCGAACCATTATAACATCTGCCCCAGTTTCACTTTTGGGGAAAATTGGATTTTTGTTTTGGTGTGACTGAACCTCAGGGAGAGGCTGCCTACGTATCCTTTCGGAATCAAGTCGAACGTAGTTCAGGGAAACATTTGTTTTGTTGTTTTTGCTTTTGCTTTTTGCTTGCCCTTTTTTTTAACACTTTACGGTTCCCAAGAGGGTAATCAAAGAAGAGTAACCGGCTCAAATGGGTTTGCAAAGGGTGGGGAGTTTTTGGGTAGCGAGATTGAAAGCCTTCGTCATCCCAATTGGACAAAGTTGTCACTGCAGAAAAGCTAAACATAATACCTTTTGACTGCATCCGCATTTACAGTTGCTTCGGGATTATTCCCTTCGATATCGCCCAGATACAATGCCCCTTTTGGAAATATCTTTCTGATGATGTATGGGCCCTTCCAATTAGGAGCAAATTTTCCTTTTGCTTCCTAGTGACGGGGAAGGATGCGCCTTAAAATGAGCTGCCCTACTTCGAAATTTCTAAGCTGCACTTTCTTGTTGCAGGCACGTGCCATTCTTTGTTGGTACAACTGCCTGTGGCAGACCACAGCCATTCGCTTTTCATCGATCAAGGTTAACTGTTCCAGCCGGGTTTTAACCCACTCACTGTCTTCAATTTCAGCTTCAACGATGATCTGGAGAGAGGGGATTTCAACCTCCGCGGGTATTACGGCTTCAGTGCCATAAACCAAAAGATACGGGGTGGCTCCAATTGATGTGCGCACAGTACTGCGATATCCCAACAATGCAAACGGTAACTTTTCATGCCACTGCCTGGAACTTTGAATCATCTTTCTCAAAATCTTTTTGATGTTTTTGTTTGCTGCTTCGACGACACCATTGGCTTTGGGCCGATAAGGAGTAGAGTTCCGGTGCGTTATCTTGAATTGTTCGCATATCTCTCCCATCAAATGACTATTCAAGTTTGCAACATTGTCTGTGATAATAGTTGCAGGAATGCCAAAATGGCAGATAAGATGGGAGTGCACGAAATCCACCATAGCTTTCTTAGTGACGGATTTGAGAGTGATGGCTTCAACCCATTTCGTGAAGTAGTCAATGGCAACTAGTATGAATCTGTGCCCATTTGAGGCTTCCGACTCGATTGGCCCAATGATGTCCATACCCTAAGCAACAAATGGCCAAGGTGCTGACATGGGATGCAGTTCTATGGGAGGTGCATGAATCAAATCACCGTGCACCTGACACTGATGACACTTCCGGACAAAGCTGAAACAGTCCTTTTCCATGTTCATCCAGTAATAGCCCGCTCAAAGGATTTTATTTGCTAAGACATGCCCGTTCATGTGGGGTCCGCATACTCCTGTGTGTACCTTATGCATGATTCTTCCAGCCTCTTCCGCGTCAACACATCTCAACAAGTTGATGTCCGGAGTTCTCTTGTACAAGACCTCACCACTCAAAAAGAAACCACTCGCGTGCCACCTAATGGTTCTCTTCTGGTCTCCACTGGCTTGCTCGGGATATTCTTGCGTTTTCAAAAACCTTTTGATGTCATGATACCATGGTTGGGTATTTGGTGTTGTTTCAATTGTATTACAATAACCATGCCTTTCCCCAATTTGGATTTCTAATGGATCAACGTAGGCATTGCCTGGGTACGGCAGCATTGAGGCTAAAGTGGCAAGTGCATCAGCTAGTTCATTGTGGCAGCGAGGAATGTACCTGAACTCTATTGACTTGAATCGTTTGCCAAGTTCTTCCACATGTTGCCTATAAGAAATAATCTTGATGTCTCGGGTGTCCCATTCTCCTTGAGCTTGTTGGATAATCAACATCTTGGTCGATTGCCATGTTCATGCCCATAATGCAAGCTTCGTACTCGGCAGTGTTATTTGTGCAGAAAAATCGAAGCCTAGTTGTGGCTGGGTAATGCTGACCGGTGGGCGAGATCAAGATTTCCCCAATTCCAACACCTTTGCATTTATCGCTCCATCAAAGAACATTTTCCAAACATTGATGTCTTCGGATATTGCCTCAACTGAGTTTACCTCTTCATCCGGGAAGCAAGTATTCAAAGGTTGGTATTCATTATCGACCGGATTTTCAGACAAATGATCTGCTAACGCCTGGGATTTAATTGTCGTGCGAGTGACATATACTATGTCAAATCCCGTAAGCAGGATCTGCCACTTTGCTAGCCTCCCAGTGGGCATTGGCTTCTGAAATATGTATTTTAAAGGATCCAACCTGGTTATGAGGTAAGTGGTGTAGGCTTGCAAATAATGCCTCAGCTTCTGAGCGACCCAAGTCAAAGCACAGCAGGTCCTTTCCAACAAAGTGTACTTGGCTTCATAACTGGTGAATTTCTTGCTCAGATAGTAAATAACCTGCTCTCTCTTTACGGTCACATCGTGTTGCCCAAGGACGCAACCGAAAGAATTTTCCAAGACTGTCAGGTACAAGAACAAAGGCCTCCCTGGCTCAGGTGGGACCAAGACTGGCGGATTCGACAGATATTCCTTGATTTTATCAAAAGCTCATTGACATTCATCTGTCCACTTGACTGCTGCATCTTTCTTTAGCAATTTGAATATGGGTTCACATGTGGATGTCAACTAGGAAATGAATCGGCTGATGTAGTTCAATCTACCCAACAGACTCATAACATCCTTCTTGGTTTTCGGAGGAGGCAAATCTCGAATAGACTTTATCTTTGTTAGGTCTAACTCGACGCCCCTCCGACTGACGATGAATCCCAAGAGTTTTCCGGATGGTACTCCAAATGCACATTTGGCTGGGTTCAACTTCAAATCATATTTGCACAGCCGCTTAAAAAACTTTATCAAGTCCCGGACGTGGTCGTCCTGGGTTTTGGATTTGATGATTGCATCGTCCACATACACCTCTATCTCTTGGTGCATCATATCGTGAAAAATGGCTATCATGGCCCTCATATAGGTTGCCCCGGTGTTATTGAGACCAAATGGCATGACCCTGTAACAGTATGTACCCCAAGGTGTGGTAAAAGTTGTCTTCTCTGCATCTTCTTCATCCATCAACACCTGGTGATATCCTGCGTAACAATCCACGAAGGACTGTATCTCATGCTTGGCGCAGTTATCAACAAGGATGTGGATGTTCGGAAAAGGGAAGTTATCTTTGGGACTTGCCTTGTTTAAATCTCTGTAATCCACACATACCCAGCTCTTATCGTCTTTCTTTGGCACTGGGACTACATTAGCTAACCATGTGGTGTACCGGACCACTCGGATCACCCCCGCTTTCAACTGCTTCGTGACCTCATCTTTGATCATGTCACTGATATCAGTTTTAAATTTTCTTTGCTTTTGCTGGACTGGGGGACAGTCTGGGTAAGTAGGCAACCTATGAACCACCAAATAAACACTCAGTCCTGGCATGTCATCGTATGACCAAGCAAACACATCTTTGAATTCAAACAGGAGTTGGATTAATGTGTCTCGAGTTTTTTCGCCTGTGAAAATGCTTATCTTGGTTTCTCTGACTTCTTCAGAACTACCCAAATTAACCGATTCAGTATCATTTAAGTTCGGCTTAGGTTTATTCTTAAATTGTTCCAATTCTCGATTTATTTCCCTAAAAGCCTCCTCTTCATCGTATTCTGGTTCTTGGTTCATTATTTCGCAATTAGACAACACATTTGGATCTGGGCATGAAGTCCGCAAGCATGTCATGTTATTTAAAGCCGCATTATTAGAACTGAAAGAAAAGAGAGAAAAATGACAAAATCAGAAAGAATAAAGAAAGATGAATGATGAAATATTGATTTCATTTCTTGGAATTTGAAGATAACAGGGTTTACATTGGAAAATTAAAAGATAAGAAGCTAAAGGAAACATCCGAGTTACACCCTGAAATAACTCGTGATAAGAAGCTGTATAGGTCCCATATACAGCACCTCAGCGGTGCTTGAGCCTTCCCCTGGCTGAACCATGTGGGCCTCATATAGTATCTTCCTCATCGCCCCATAGATCTCTTCGATATCTTCTGCCGTGAAGACCCCACATTCTTCTTCCTCATGGTATTTTGGCTTGACAAATGTTCTGTACAGATGCGGCACCGGTTGAGGCAAGACCCAACCATCATTCTTTCTATCATTTGCCCATTTTACATTAGCTGGAGTGGGTCGGAAGCCTATCCCAAAAAAATTTTCACTGGCGGTCAGGGTGACAGGTTCCATTATTCCTTGCAATGATTTCCCAAGCCCCTTCCCCGGCTTGAATCCATGTCTGGTCATTTCTTTGGCCACCATGATTGATGCATTAGAAAGAAAGGGTTGAGGGCAAGGGTTTCCCTCTTCGTACTGGTCTGCGACCACAATTTCAAAGGCTTGGTAAACTATGTGCTCACTCCCCTCTCTCGCTTCAAGGCATGGGACTGATGGGTCCCGATAAATTGATTGCTCGTCTTCCCCGTGGACCACAATCTCTTGATCTTCATGCTCAAATTTTACCATCTGATGGAGGGTAGAGGGTACAGCCCCCACTACATGAATCCATGAGCTTCCCAAGAGAAAATTGTAGGATGGGTCCATGTCCAAAACCTGGAAGGTTACTTCAAAGTCTACTGGGCCGATGGTCAAAATCAGATCGACCTCTCCAATTGTGTCCCTTTTTATACCATCAAAAGCCCGTACACAGACATTGCTGGGTTGAATTCTTTCGGTCCCGATTTCCATGCGGTATAGAGTTTAGAGTGGGCAGATGTCTACCCCAGAGCCTCCGTCCAACATAACCCTTTTCACATAGTACCCTTCGCATTTGACTATCAGGTGCAGGGCTTTGTTATGCACTGCCCCTTTTAGAGGCAAGTTATTTTTGCTGAAGGAAATCTGGTTAATTACGAAAAACCTTTCTGCCATCCTCTCCAATTGCTCTACAGAAGTCTCAATAGGAACATATGCTTCGTTAAGGGTCTTGATCAATACCTTCTGATGTTCGGTGGAGTTCATCATCAAAGCCAACAAGGAGACTTGTTCGGGAATTTTTTGAAGCTGATCGATCACCTCATAATCCACCATTTTCATCTTTTGAAAGAAAGTCTTTGCTTCTTCAGCACTTACGGGCTTCTTAGATGGGAAGCGCTTTCGAGTCGCACTGTTCACCTCTTTCAAGTTAGAATACTTTTTAACAGGGTTATTTTCTTGAACTTCTCCTGAGATTACTTTGCCCTTATAGGTCACCACCATTTTGTTGTAGTTCTAGGGCACAACGGTAGGATTTGTCATGGGCCTCTGTGGCACGCGTCAAATAACCACGGGCTCACTCAGCCTTGGTGGATTAATTGGCCCCCGCATCACATAGGCTCCATTGGGCACATACATTTGGGCTGCCTTGTTTAGCTCGAATCTCCTAGGATGACTCAAAGTCGTCTGTTTTTCTTTGCGGGACATAGAGAACAACATCTTTGGGAGGTGTTGCCCCAATCCCCGCTTCAACTTTCTTCTCTGATTTTGGAGGGGTGGTTTTGTTCTTTTTCTCCCCTTTGTCTTGCTTCAGGGCAGCTTTTGGTTTCTTTTCTACATCAGCAATGGCAATGATGACCTTCAATGCTGGGTCAAATTCCTTGTCCTTACAAATCATTCCGATTACCGGCCCGGTGTTGCGGGCCTGCAGCGGGTTGTTAGTCACATTGGGAATATCTTCATCCTTTAGCACTATCTTCCTTTGTTCTTTCAAGTTTTCCACGGCTCTCTTTAGAGTCCAACAATCATCCGTGTCATGCCCTTCTACCCCTAAGTGATAGGCGCATCGGGTATCGGCTCTATAAGCGGGTGATGTTGGGTTTTGCCTGGTTTGAGGAACCGGCTGTAGCAGACCCATTTGGACAATCTTTGGAAATAGACTGGAGTAGGATTCGCCGATTGGTGTGAAATTTGGCCTTCTAGGTGGCTCACGAGGGGAAAAATTATTTTGTGGAGGACGGGCGTTGTAGTGGTTTTGGTTAGGAGGCTGGTTTCTAGGAAATGGAGCTTGGTTACGGTTGGCTTGTTTCTGTGGAAGGACATAAGGTTGAGCATTCATGGCCGTGTATGGATAAGGAGCATAGGTCATGTCTTGGTGGGGGTAATAGTATTGCGGGGCCTTTCTGGGAGAAGGGATCTGGGAGTACGGTGTTTTCTTGTACCCGACGCTGCCATGGATGTTTCTTCCTTTTTCTTGCCTTTTGCTATTCCTCCAGACCCACCCTGAATGGCTTGGGAAGTAGCTCTGATAGCGGATTGGCTTAGAATTCGGCCCGTTTTCAACCATTTCACCAATCTCGAGGGCTTCAGCGAACAGTTTACCTATGGATGACATCATATTTTGGAAGTAGTCGACTTCCTGAGCTTGTAAGAAAACTGTGACCATTTTGACCTCATCCATCGGAGGTTTTACCCTAGATGCCTGCTCTCGCCATTTAGTTGCGTACTCCCGGAAGCTTTCCGGGGATTTCTTTTTCAAGTTCGTCAACGAGTTCCTATCTGGAGCAATATCAATGTTGTACTGGAACTGCCTGACGAAGTCTCTAGCAAGATCATCCCAAATGTGCCAGCGGGATATATCCTGGTCCATATACCACTCAAAAGCGATGCCAACCAGACTTTCTTCGAAATAGGCCATGAGCAATTCTTCCTTTCCACCGGCCCCTCGCAATTGATTGCAATATTTCTTGAGATGAGCAATAGGATCACCGTGCCCGTCGTACTTCTCAAATTTTGGGGTTTTGAATCCCACTGGTAGGTGCACATGGGGAAACATGCACAAGTCGGCATATGATACACTTTTCTGTCCACTCAAGCCTTGTATGCTTTTGAGACTCTGTTCCATACTTCTTATCTTCCTCACAATCTCTTCTTGCTCAGGATTTTTGGCGATCTTTTCTTGTCCCGCAGTGAATTCAAATTGGGGCGGCTGAGGGTAAGTATAAGCAGGAAACTGAGGAGGTTCCATTTAGAAGGTGGGTGTTTGGAAGGTGAAAGCTGAGGGGTCAAAACTGGGCCTAGGCAGTGTAGGTTGTGTCGTATGGGAGCGGTGAAGATATTCGAAGCTGCACCAGACATTGACACCTGGGGGCGAACCTCAGAAGGTGTTCCCATAAAATGAGCTGAAATAGTTGGGTGTCCTAGTGGGGTATTTGGGTGACTGATCGGTATGGTGGAGGTACCTCTTGCTCTAGGAAAGAGTTCGGGGAATCCCGGGATGGTGCTTGGCGGTTCTATTCCATTTGCCCAAGCGTCCCACATCTCCATAACCCGAAGACGCAAGATTCTATTTTCTTCGGCGGCTGCCGATTCTGAGGTCGGGATGCCCGAGATTGGGCTATCATCCGTGATGGGAATTGTTGGTAGAGTCATTTTTGAAGACATTTTGATGCTCCCCTTTGATCTAGTAAAGTATGGGTGCGAAGCCAGGTTACCACAAAAACCAACCACCGTTCTATAAAAACCTGGACTGAGTACAGCAGCAAATGGTTAGTTTGAAACAAATAACAGATAGGTAATCACATATTGGGGTGTGATGCACCTATATAGTTAAATGTATTTCTACATGTTTTGCAACGGTTGCATGTTTCATCCCAACTTTACTTACTACTTTGTTTTTTGGGTTATGATCGAGTCCTATATAGATTGCCTACGTATCATGACCCCGCATGAATCAGACCAAGCATAGTTCTGGGGGCGTTAAAATGTAAAAATAAATAATAGAATATTTTGGAATTTTCAATTCTTCATAAAAAGGAAATACTTTGGATTACGATGATTTAAAGCTAAAAGACTCAAATAGGAAAACACCAGACTCCAAAAATACGATGACAATACAGACTCACGAACTGACTTAACAGACTCTGACAAAAGAAAAGTACCGAATCGAAAATAAACTTACAGACTTCAATAGAAAAGAAAGATACAGACTCCAGTAAAATCAAGAATACATTAATGCTCCTGGTACCCGCGGGGCATCATTCGGTCTCGCCGTGGGCCTAAATGCGAGATCCCCTTGCAGTCACTTCAAATCATGGATAACTTGGCGGACAAAAGTTTTCACTGCAGCGAAAAGGGTGGTACGATTCATGTCTTCGCACGCTTGGCATTTCATGGTAATGTATTCAGCGATGGTTCTGATCCTTTCTTTAATTCTGCCTTTTTCCTGAAGTAACCGCCCTATCTGTTGATTTCGGGCTTCCAACACTTGAGAGTCATGAAGGTGTTGATCTTGCAACTACTGCATTCCTACCTCCATTTGAGCCATCAAGTCATAACAGTATTCTCTATCGGCTTTGAAATCTTTAGCCTGCTTGGCTGCCTCGTTCTTGAGAGTGGTTACCTTTTTTCTTAGGCTAGTGATAGTCCATTTGTAGTTCCTTTTCATTTGTTGCACAAACCATGCCCGCTCTTCTGCCTTCTTTGTCCATTGTGCCCAAATTTTTGCTAGACTAGCTTCAGACTTTTCCATGTCTTTTTGACATTCGAGGGCTTTCTTTTTAAGACTGCTTATAAGTCTTTCGTCACCCCAGCTTCTTTCCGGGTTTCTGGCAGCTATTTTCATCTTCCGGATCTGAGCTTTGAGGGCCTCATTTTCCTGAGTTAGTTTTTTCTTTTCTCCCTCGTTTGCAGCGGCTTGAACACCATTTTCAAACTGAAGCTCCATGACTCGCCTTTCCAACTGGCTTATTTTGGCCCTGTACTCGTTTTCTTTGGTCAACCAGTCCCACTACACCTGGGCCCCATCGGTGAACTGTTGGACATGGGGTCTCTTTGCGGGCCTTTCAGGAATCTGGAATCTTTTGCCGAACCAGACAATATACTTAGGGTCCACTTCACCTCTGGCTAGATCTCGCACCATGGTCTTAGGTTCAAGAAATCTACATTCATTCCATACTTGGCGAGTTTTCCCTTCTGGAAATGTAGATTTTGGGCCGAATTCAATGACATGTTTACTCAAATATTCATCATTGGGTACAATTTGAAACCTTCCTAATTGTCACAAAACCCTGTGTGGAGCATAAGGCTGGATGCTCTGGATGCCCATCAGGAGGAGGTAACACACTTCAGCTGACATGTACACTGCTTCGGTGGCAGGAAGCCATCCGAATGCCCACTTAATTTTATCGTCAGTCAAGGATCTCAAATGTGCAAGCCAAGCTTCAGTACCTTCTAGGAATTCAATACCTACCACTCGGCTTTCAAACTCTTCAATGCAACTCAAACCGGTCAAACCGTAATTCATATACCCCACCCGGTGACAGAAATGTTCTTGCATCCATAACTGTAGTAACAGATTGCCGCCTTGGAAGAACTTTCCTCCTTCCCAACAGATAGTCAAGGCTCGGTAGATTTCAGATAAGATCAGGGAAACCACAGTCCTGTTGGCTTTCTTGATTGCAACATCGATCATTCCCGTGAGACCTATCTCTATATTACCATTTTTCGTGGACAAACTACAACACCCAAGAAGGCTACCATAAAAGCTAAACCCTGCCTTGCCTCCCATTTGTCTTTATTTCCGGCGTGGGTTAGACCAGTGTTCGGCTCTTCAAAACCTCGGGGGTTACCATATCGATGATACAAGAACTGGAGCGTGCAATACCCTTTCGATAAGTTTTTGTCCTAAATATCCCGACTAATACTCAGCAAATCTAGAAATCTGTGGGGATATACCGGTCTTGGTGACAATGCATATCGACTTCTAAGCTTTCTATTAAGGCCCGCATAACCTACAACCTCCTCCAATGTAGGTGTGAGCTCAAAGTCAGAGAAACGAAACACATTGGCTTCAATTATGTCCGACCTTGGCTTGACGTTCAATAGTCCGATAAGGCCTCCCAGAACTCTTACCACTGTTTCTCTACTACCTTTTCCTAGATCATTCCACCACATGTGGAGCTTTAAGGGGAACTCATCAAGGACTATGAAGGGTTCAGTTTCGTTTGTGCTCATCCTGCACATTTATTAAGGTGATTTAATAACTCATTTTGACCCAAAAGAGTAACACCATTTTTCAAAGTTTTGCTTCAAAAATAAAATCCAATTTTGCGGATACGGCCTTTAATCACTTCGGGGAAGAAGATTTTAAGACCATGCCGGTTAACCGTTAAAAATGAACCAAGGTGGCTATTCTTGCAAAAACAGCCTTCCGGCGCCCTTTGGGGACATTCGGCTTATTTTAAACAAGAATGGCATCACCCGATTTATTTGTGACAAAAATTAAAATTTTGGTATTTTTGGGCTATTTTTGCAAAAAGGAAAGTTGGACCCGATGAGGGTTGCCTACGTATCCCACATCCGGTGAGAATCAAACCAGCATAGTTCGGGGAGATTTGGACAAAAATAAACCAACTAATTCTAAAGACAAAACTTTCTTTTACTTTTTCTCATTTTTTTTCAAAATTGTGGCAGAGTTTCAGTATATTTTGGACACTGATTTCTCAAAACAAGTAATTATCTCTCCTAGCCCTCACATTGAGTTTCTTTCTCCTATTATTCATAAGCCGGTCAACATGCAAATCAGAAGCAAATAAATGCACAAGTAGCAAGTAAGATGCATCAGGATGTTCTTTTCATTTTGGGTATACCTGTCCTAGATAGACCCAACCCCTGTGTTGAGTCTCCAAGGTCAAATGCACGTGATGCAAACAAACATTCCTACTAGGGATCCGGCATGAGGCTTTGTTATACTAGGTTTAAAACCTGGGTTTATTATTCTAGACCTGGCTTACCCGAGCGGACAACTCAAGCCGAGGGGGGGCAGCGTACCGGGAATACAGAAGCTTCACCGGCTTAGCAACTTGTCTGAACCTCGTTCTAAAATGGGAAAAGACTCTAGACAGAAGAGAAGCCACACTAAGTGCACCCTTCACCATGATTTATAAGACTCAGAGAGAGGAAATGGTTTTGTAGCAATTTAAATATACAATTCACAAAATATCAACGCGGTAAAGCATTTAGCACATTAAGTTCAAACATGCAGAAAATCAGATAATAGATAAAGCCAATCATAACAGTTATTCTAAGCTCGAATTCTTGAACCCTAAACCAGAGATTCTGGGTTCGATCCCCAGCAGAGTCGTCAGAGCTGTCACACCTCCTTTTTACACACCCGAAGGTATATATAGGGAGTTTTTCCAATTTAAGTGACATTATTCGAAATGGGATTATTTATTTATAAGAGTCACCACTTGGAATATTTTAATTGGTGTCCCAAGTCACCAGTCTATTTTTAATCCCAAATCGAGGAAAACTCAACTTTCCTTTTGAAGTCTGCGAACCAGAAATTCTGAATAAGGAATTCTGTTAACCCGAGGGAAGGTGTTAGGCACCCCCGGATTCCGTGGTTCTAGCACGATCACTTAAACTATTATAATTGGCCTATTATCTGATTTTAATACATGTTTTAACCTATGGTATAATTTTAAATTATTAACCGCTTTTAAATTATTTTTAGGAAGATTTAACGTTATTTAAAACACGCCTTGAACCACGCCACATGAAATGCACCCGCGGTCCTCGACATATTTTTATTTAACGTTGTTGAGATTTGGATTTGGGTCACATGAAAAGCACACCCGAGTTTAGAAGAGTAATATTATTAAAATAACGCGCCTAAAGCAACTACGCGTTGTTAACTTTGCGAGGGACATGAAAATTTACTAAATGGAACGCCTCAAATTCTAAGTATTTTAAAAGAAATAGTTAAATGAGGGCTACACATTTGAGATTCTATTCGGCGCGGCGCACCTCAATTCCATTTTTAAAGGGTATTCAAACTAAAAGCTCGGAGGGCTATAAACTATGTCTTATCTAGTATAGCTCACCTCCCAATTATTTAATGGGCTTAATTAAACACTTAAAAGCAAAGGAATGTTTCTCAAATTAAATAAAGGCTTATGGGAAAAGGACCATAATTGGGCGATAGGGGTTAACCCAGCGTCCAAACAGACAAACGGCCCAATAGAAGGGAAATAATTCAAATCCCATTTCGAAGGGAATGTCCCACTTGAGCCCAAGAATGAGCTCAAACTCGTAAACCCGCTGCTTTTGAGTGAGAGACTCAACATCGAATCTCCACAACACTCAAGCTGAATATTCCGGGGATCCACATCGAACCCATACAGTAGTAGAATCCATCAGATTTGAGAGATAACAACAAAAGATTTCAGGCATCATTATCCTTATGAATTTGACATTGCAAAGCCATCAAACTAAATTAATGATTTGTTGTACATCAGAGAACTGACTAAACTAATTGGACCCTTTTAAACCATTTTCATTTAAATTTTTTTTTTCAGATGCTAAATAAATAAACCATAAAATTTACAACTATTGCAAACCCCAAAGGCCAAATAATTATGCTCGTTCCTTGATTTCTACACCTGAACATGCTGTATAAGCGTTTCAAACCTCTACCATCAAACTCAACTCACATATCAGAACCACTTTGTGAAGAAAAGGAATACTAAGCAAAGCAAGAATATCATTCGACACAGTCTTTTTGTTACTAAATTTACATAATGAAAAGTATGGTCCAAGTATTGAATCCCTTTACACACTTTAACATAGTGTCTAGCATGTTCAGAATAATTCTTACTTCAACAAAATTATGTCAAAATCCTCAACTGAACACATTTCACTAAAGAAGAGCAAAATACAGAGAAATAAGAAATTAAACTACTAGAAAGTAAAATTCTAATATTCAGACATCAAGGGTTCCATTTTTCATTTCCATGTCTCCAATTTAGACCTCACACTGCGAGTTTCAGGAGTGTGTACCTAAATATTGAACAAACAAAAGCCACAAGAGAATGAGATATCAGCAGGCAACAGCAGCAAGCAGAATCAGCTTAAACCAGAAGGAATATGAAGCAGTAGATACAGCCTCACTCGAGCAAATACCAAAGTAAGCTTCAAAACCAAACCTCAAAACCCAATTTCAATTCATTTTTGAACTATATGAACCAGAAAATCTTTTCAGGGAGTAAGAACTCAAGAAAACACCAAAGAGTTTAAATGAAACAGTGATTTTTCTTCAATTTTTAGCCGTTTTCGTTTTTTGAGTTTCTTAGCTTTCTAAAATCTAAAAAAATCTCCCTGGAACCCCAAGTAACTATGCCTTTATAGGCAAGTTACTAGGGCAGCCTTAAGGGTTCAGTTTTCTCATTTTAGTCCTTTTTCAATTTTCCTTTTTGCTGCTTAGTCCTTCATTTACTGTCTTGGTAATCAAGTTAGCCTATTTTCAGCTTTCTAGGAAGCTTCCTAAGCTGATATTTGAGAGATTCGCTAACTACATTACCCTAATTACCCCTAGATTGCCCTGTTTTAACTTCTTAATGCCAAACAGAAATCTAGGCCAATTGACCCAAATCAATGGGTCTGAATAGACCCAGATTAACTCTTTCTTGGGCCTTCTGGTTTCAAGGTTCGTGTGGACTCACTGAGCTAGGCAGAATTGCCCAAGAGAACAATTGAAACCTCTTTCTTTTGAAATCCAGAAAACGAAATAAAACAAAGAAAACAGAGCAAATAAAACATGACAAACTCAATTCTAAAATACACCACCAACAGACTAATCAACAAATTTTAATACTAACTTATGAAAACAAAACGAAATCATTTTAACGAATTAACTTAAAAACTACTGTTATGCAAAATTACTACTGAGTAACAGAAAAACAGAAGAAAAGAAAAAGAAAAACAAAAACAAAAGAAGGAACAGAAGTGGAGGAGAAACAGAAGAAGAGGAATTTAATAGCAAAACAAATGAAGAAGACGAAGGAGGAAGGATGGAGGAAATACCTTTAAAATCGCTCGAACCAGAACTGATAAACCTTCGAACAACTCCGTTTTGACTCAAAACAGGTATTAACTGTATGTTCTCAATGAAAACAAACAATTAATACCCATTTCAAGCCCTATCACTCAAAGAAATTGGAAAGCATGACAGATTTTTTTTCTTTTGTTTCCAGATTCAAAAAACAGGCCGATTTGGTGAGGATTTAAGGAGAAATGGTGGTGGATTGGGGTTGAGGGAAGGCTGGTGTTTGCATGGGTGAGATTTGGGGTCGAACAGAGGTGGCGCCGCCACCGGAGAGAACAAGGGCGGCGCTAGGGTTTTGATCTTTGATCTGAAATTTGAGCAGTTCTGGGAGGATTTGAGAGGATTTGTTTGGGGATTTGGGATGTGGAGATGGAGGAGAGATTGTGGGTGTTAATTTCAGGGCGGTTGGTGGTGGCGCCGCCACCAGTAGCGGTGGGATTTCAAGGGTGGCTACTAGGGTTCCGGTCTGGTTGGAGAGGGTGAGATGAGAAACGAGACGGGGGTAGGGGGCTGTTTGGACAGTTATATACCGGGTGTCCCTCACTTCTGAGCCGTTAGATCGATTAACCTCGACGGTTCAGATCTATCTTGACTAAACGGTGTCCTTTTGGTTTTAGGGTAAATAGGAGTCGGGTTATGGACTGGTTCTGGGTCGGTTTTGAGGGTTTGGACGGGTAATGAGGTATAATCGTTTGGGCCTGGGGAATTATATATAAAAATGGCCCAAACAGACTTCTTATTGAAATTCTTTTCTTTTTCTTTTTCAATTTCAAATCCTTTTTTTTCAAATTAAAATAAAACCTAAATTAATTTTTAAAACCAAATTAACCTACCCAATTAGATTAATCACTCATCATAGTATTTACAATAATTAATTAAATCCTAAATTTAAAGAAAAACTATAAAATTCAAAATTAATGAGTTAAAATGCAAAATGAACTATTTTTGTGATTTTCATATCTTATAAAACAAACTAATTTACTAATTAATCTAAAAAATATAAAATTAAATCCTAAATGCAGTGCGTGATATTTTTTGCTATTTTTCATGATTTAAATAAAATTAATTATGCACACAAAATGTAAACAAACACAAAAATTGAGCAATTAATTCCTAAAAACCAAATAATAAAAGAAAATCCTAATTTTGGAGATTCTGTAGGAGTAATTTATGTGAGGCAAAAATCACGTGCTCACAAGTCCCTACTTTGAACGAGCATATCAAAATATGTATAAGGTTTTATGTGATGAAAAACCTTTCATATGAAAGGTCTTCGAGTCTGGTTTTCAACGCTTCAAACCATTCGTCATTTGGACATTCCTACACAAAGTTATGATCAAATTACCAAAGTCTGGAAAAATGCGATCCTATGTCAGATATGCGATCGCAAAAACCATTATGCGGTTCGCATACTCGATATGCGATAGCAAATCTGGTCGCAAACTGGACCAGTGTATCCCAGTTTTGGGCACCGAGTTTTCCGTCGCGTTTGCGGCCAGCATACCCATTCTGCGGTCCATTATGCGACCGCAAACCCGCATTCGGAGGGTAAATCTTCCCATTTTTATAACATGATCCCATTTTAATATATAGTCTTTGGGGCTTCATTTGGGGTCATTTTTCTACTGATTTTAGAGAGAGTTGAGAGCATTTTAGAGAGAGAAGGAGGAACCCAACATTCAACCATTCAATCTTGCATCAATTTTCAAGAATCAAAGAACCCAATCATAAGTTCTTCATCTAAGAGGTAAGATTCTATATATTAGACTTTAATTTCGAGTTTGGGGTATAAGATGGGGTATTGAGGTATGATTCTTGGGTGTAATACTATTATGTATACATGCATGTACAAATTATGTTTGTGGAAAAATTGTTGAACATAAATAAGTAAAGATTGGGTTAGGAAATAAAGGAAACCTTGTAAAAGAGATTTGAAATCAAGATGCACAACTAGTATTTGATAAAATGCTCAAACGAGCTGAGACCATGAATACCTTCCTAATTTGTGTTCAATTTTGTTATGTCTCAAAGTAGATTGAGATTGCTAGAATTTCCGGAACGTCATAGTAACTTAAGGAAATCTTAAACAAGGTATGTATGGCTAAAACCCCGTCTCTTAGAAATTGAGCTTCCATGGTGCCCGTGTAAATGTTGTAAGTTCGAAACGTGATTGATGTAGTACTTGTTTTTGTTATGTTAAGCGAATTATTGTTGTGAAAATGTATGTGGTAGGTACCTCTTTATGTGTTTAATGTGCTATTCTTGTAAATGGAAGATGTGTGGAGAACATGATTTATTTGCTAAAATGTCTAGATTTCAATTCAAGTTTAAATTGAAATTGTTATGCCAAACTATGTGAAATTATGTGTAAAGATGTTTGAAGTAATCAAATGAATTTAGGAAATAGAGTGTGGCCAATGTACCTAGAACTTGAATTATAATTGTACCTGGTGATGCCTATGACATGAGAAAATATGAAACAGATTATGAAATGAGCCTCGACTTTGCTTTCCATAAATGACTTCAATAATAAAGTGACTTAAAGGCTTTGTACACAATTTATGCCATAAGTGGTTGTTCGAGATAATGTTTTGCCTTGTGAGTACATCCAATGTGATCCGAGTTGCTACATACTTCGATGTTGAAATTGTATATTGTCATGATTGGAAAAGAGTAATTCAAAAACGATTGCTGTAATTTCTTGCTTATGCCTTTGATGTGTGTTTTTATTGCGGGTTGGTGTATCCCCTCCTTTTTGGAAGAATCCGTTGTGTTTAAAGTTCCAACGTTAATAAACTTGAGGTGTATGATTTCTGAAATATTGTATATGCCCATGATTCATGATTCCTCTCATGTGTACTTGACATCTTGAATTGAATGGCTTGTTGTTGAAATTGATATTGATGTGGAAATGATGTGAAATGGGGAAAGAAGAGATTGAGTTATGAAATGTGACCTAGTGCCGAGTATGACGTGATAATTGTGGCCCTAAGTGACTTTGAATTGATATATGTGAAGTAAAGATTGAAATGAAATTGTGATTGAGGTAATGTCTTGTAAGACGGCATAGCCGATCGGGCCGTGATCGGACGCCATGTTATACATACATGGTGGTAATATATTGATAATTGAAAGTGGAAAGTGAGAGTGAAATGATGGTAACGTCTCGGGGAGACGGCTTAGCCGATCAAGTCGTGATCGGACTCCGCTCAAGGAAGCGGTGGTAATATGGATAATGATGCAACAGTATGGAATGCGCCAAACTAAAGTTATGAAAATTGTGTGAAAGCTATGTGATCCCTTATTTGTGTTTGATGATGTAGTGATTGTTTAAAGCTTTGGTTGAATACTTATGATTTCTTTGTTCTTGTACGGTAGTTCTTTCTCCTGAAATGGTGTTTAAGATTTCTTTGATCTTTTATGGTAGTTCTTTCTATTAAGATGGTGTTTAGTTATACATACTAGTGCTATTCGAAGGCACTAACGTCCCTTTTGCCTGAGGCGCTACGTCTTTTAATGGATGTAGGTGTTTCTATAGCAGGCAGTGTTGGTCGCAGCCAGTGCCGCATCATCCTTTCAACTGACTTGGTGAGCCCTACTTCGTTTTGGGGACCTGTTTCATCTATTTATCTTGTACGTTGTATTTGAGGTATAGCCGGAGCCTTGTTACCGTCATTTCCATATTACATTACTCTTTAATTGTGTTTAGAGGCTCCGTAGACAGGTTGTGGGTAGTGTCGGGTGTTGGAATTAAAGTAGAAATATTGATGTTTGGCAAAGATTTATAAAACTTGTAATATTTTGACAATTATGATTTAAGTTGCTACTGGAAATGAAATGGAAGTTGTTAATGAAATACTTACTAAATCCGATTAATGGAGTCCGTCTCCTATTTATTCATGAGTTGGTTTGGGTAGAATGAAACCTAACAGGCTTGCTCAGTTGGGTTTACTCAGTTGAGCGCCAGTCGCGCTCCTCGAATTTTGGGGCATGCCAGTGCTCCACGAGGTGGCTTGTTGATATGAGGCTGAGAGCCTATTGATTATGCCACGAGATGGCTTGATATTGCGCTTGGGCCATAAGGGGCCCCTCCCGGGGTCTGTACACCCCCTGTGAGTGCGGGTACCCATTGTGATATGAGATATAGCCCGAGGGGCTGGTGTTGTTCCATGTTATTGCGCGAGGGGCTGATTCTGTTGACATTGTGCCCGAGGGGAGGATTTTATGTATTATCTTTTCTAGTTGCCTTTCATTTACTTGTTTAACTGTTAAAAAGGTGGTTTAAAGAAACATATTCTGAACTAAGGTGTTTTATAAGATTTCACTATTTTATTTCATTTTTTTGGTTTTACACTGCTTTTCTATAGCATGTTGTTGTGTTTTTACGTGATTTCTTATCGCTCAGTCTTCATTTATTATTATTACTCACTGAGTTGGAGTACTCACTTTACTCCCTGCACCATGTGTGCAGATTCAGGCACTTCAGGTCCTGCTAGCGAGGGTTGATAGCTTCCAGCAGATTTCGGAGTCCACTAGGTAGCTGCTCGGCGTTCTCAACCTAGTGTTTCTCCCTCTTATCATTATTTCTTTCCCTTGTACTGGATTTTGTAATAGACTATGTAGTTCCTTTTCCGTATTCCATGGCTTATGTTAAATGCTCATGACTGGTGACACCCTGATGTCGAGCTGTGTTGGTTTTTCCACTAATTGAACTATTTCACTGTTTATTTGGGATTAAATTATGTTAAAGACTTAAATTGTGTCCTTTTAATTGCTTAAAAATGAATTGGTTGTTGTGTTGGCTAGCCTTGTCTTCACGAGAGGTGTCATCACGACCGGGTCTAGGTTTTGGGTCATGATACAACCAATCAGTCATAGAATACTCAGATTCACATGCACTTAGCAAGCAGGTTTGCACACAGGGGTGAAAGGTATTGGGAACATATATGAATCACATTAAGGGTACATGAACAGGGTACAGGGGAAGAACAAACACATAGAACACTTAGGAGCTTCATAGCCTTAACAAGTTAACCAAGATAATAGGCAATTAAGACATAGAGCAAGGATGCAGTGGACATAATCAGACATACAAGTAGGGTCAATCACATGCACTAAGTAACCAACATGATAACATGATTAAGGTATCAAACAGAAATCGACAAACATGTTGGTTAAGCATTAGATAACCAGGTGAAGTGTAGACATACTAGTTATACATTGAACATAACAGAATTTAGACATGCTAAGCAATGAAGTAAATAGGAAGACAGGATGAATTCATAGTCAATGAACTAGTGCAGGAATGAAACACATAGAGTTTGGGTTTCAAAATTTAACTAGAGACATACCAGTTGAAGAAAAGAGTATAGAATATAAAGCAGGTGTAGTTCCAATATCTAGCCTTGGCTTTTAGCCGGCTAGATCAAGAGTTATCACAAGTAGCAGAGAAAGAAAAGAGAGTTTGAGTGTGAGTGTGTGTTCTTTGAACATGTGTTCGTGTGTTAAGAAGTGAAATAGGGGGTTTATATAGTAGTTCAAGAGTAGAGAAAATAAGGTAAAGGAATCAAGAGTCATCAATTAAGGGATCGCAAAATCAATCACACAAAGAGGTTCAACACAGTCTTCCCCTTAATTAAGGGCAATTAGCCAACGATAATGACAGGAACTAATTAAGGCAAGAGGTTCAAATCAGACTAAATAAAGGAGTAAAGAATCATAGGTCTAATTGAGGAAAGGAGTTCAAATCAAACCAAATAAAGAACTTCAGAATAAAATAATTAGGGGTTTAATTAAGGGAAGAATCATGTAAAGGAATCAGTAAATATACAGCAATCAAATAAGGCAAGAACAACTAATTAGAGTCATAATCATAGAAACAGGCAGGACTCATGCGTACAGATTCTTAACAGCAAATCAAACAACCAGATTAACAACAATGCTAGAAAGAATATATCGATTCCCATAAATAGAATAGACTAAGTAAAATTTTATAAACACAAAAAAGTTAGACGGAAAATTGATTCAGAAACCCTAATAGAGATTAATTAGGGTAAAAATCATAAAACAATGAATTTGACCAAGTAAAATCGCGTAAGTCAAAAATATAGAGTGAATCAACACAACTGGTAACATTGAAAAACTCAGAATCGAAGCAAAAAATGAGAAAGTTAGAGTTTTCACATCAATCGACTAGGGTCTAAGCAACCATTGCATAAATCAGTCAAGAACACTAAGGATAATCGATTAAACGTTTAAGAATCAGAAAGGCCTTTGAGAAAATGACTTGTCATGAACCCTAGTTTAGAAAAAATCGTGAAATCAGTTGAAACCGAAAAATTTTCAAGGAAAACATGTAAGAGTTGCTCGATTCGTCTCAGATCTATACAGATCTAAGAAGATCGGGGATAATAAATTATTGTTTTTTAGAAAGCATAATAGAGACGAGAACATAGACCTAGAAAATCATGGATTCATAGTAAAATAAGAGAGGTTTCTTACTCATGGTCGAGCAAACGGCCTGAAACAGGCAAAGAAATCAAAAGGTGCAAACCAGACCGCCTAGGTCCCTTGAAATCTCCTCAAGGATCTAGGAAACTAATGGAATATAGCAAGTAGGAGGCCAGTAGAGGCTTGAGACGACGAAGAAACATCATCGAATGGTAGTGTGAGCCAGTGACAGCGCCTGAGGATTAGGGTTCAGATAGAGAGCATTTGAGAGAGAAATGAAAGGGTGACGGCGGGGGAAATGGTGAGAATGAAAGGTTTAGTTGGGGGGAGTTATTAGGTTAATTATGGTAGGGGTAATCTGGACAGTTGATCAAAATGATCAACAGCCAGGATTGGGCAGGGTATTGGGTTGGGCATGCTAAGGTTTTGGGCTCAAAGGGTTTGGGCCAAATTATAAGGGGTCTTGGGCCGGTACTTTAGGTTAAAATTGAAAACAAAAAGGGGCTATTTATTAAATACCCAAACAATTAAAAAAAATAATTTGTGAAATAATTAAGTAATTATAAAAAATGATTTTTATGCATAGAAATATTTTAAAATAATTATTTAGTATTTTAAAATTCAATGGACCAATTTTTGGTAAAATAATGCAATAATGTATGCATGGGCTACAATTGCAAAGTTATTGTAATTATAACCAAAAAGTGTCAATCTGGCCATTTATGAAATAATTTGGACTTAATAGGACCATAATGGTAATGTTATGCAATTTTGTAATTATTTATATGAATAAAATACTGAGATAAATTAATTTAAAAATGTAGAAGTTATGGAAAAATACCAATTGATGCTAATGCATAGTTTTAAAGGTATATATGCATTTCAAAATATTGAAGGAAAAAATTGGGTATCAATAACGGTCGTTGCAAATATAATCTGGTTTCCAACTCCAAAATCGAATCTTATAGGGAATTAACCTATTAAATGGAGCTACTAGACTGACACAAATTCACGTAATCAATCTGTAGAAATATTTAAGTAACAAATAGGATGTTTACTAACTAAATATTACGTAACGAAAATGCAATAAATAATAACTAACTACGAACGGGTTGTAGACAAGAATTGGAATGAGCCCTTTGCGTGTTGTAATTCTCTCCTGAGTAACTACCACAATTTACTAGACGTATTCTCCCAAATTACACTAGCTGGAATTAAATACGGCTCACTCAGATCGCACCAAGGTTTCGTTATCCCTAATCCCACCTTTAAACCCTCTGTATTAATCCCTCATATACGTTAGGAGTGATGTTGTTCAACAACTACCTAAATATGAACTCTCTCCCGAGTAATGCACACTAAATAGGCACAGTCGATTGAGGGCCCTTCAATCAACAACAATAATAATATAGTTGAACAAAGAGAGAAAATACTACGGAAAATTTATATTAACATAACAAGAAAATTATCCTCCAATAGGTTCCATCAAAACCCTAGATTAGGAGTATAGCTACTCATAATTGTTTTCACAATCATAACAAAGAATTCACCATCAATGATAAAAAGATGAGGAAGAAAGGTAAAAACTCGTTTCCGAATCTTCCGTCTTGATCCTTGCCTATTCTTGCCTTCAAATTTATTCTCAAAACTAGAATACCCTCTTTTTGGGAGAGCTAGGCTTCATATAGGACAAGGAAAGTCACCTATGGAATTAAAATTTTAGCCCTGGAATAATTTTTCAAGGAAGGATGTGCGCGGGAGCTCCCCTGGGCAGGTGACCGCGCATTTGGCCGTGTGTAAGCACGTGATTTTTGACCCTCCCCGAGAATTTTCACATTTTTAGCGTGAATATGTGAAATTGGGTCTAATATAGCCATTCTAACTATTTTTACTTTATTTCGGCGCAAAAAGAAAATTTCAAAAAATATATATAAATTTTAGTTTATGTATCTCTCATAAACTTGAAAAATACAAAAATTGTACTTTATTTTGGTACTTTATATAAATTCGAAAATTACAAAAAAATAGTTTTATTAATATTGTATAGTCATTTTTAACTTTGAAAAATACAAAAATATTACCTCATATTTTATCTTAATATTTAAAAAACGAAAATTACAAAAAAATAGTTTTATTAATATTGTTGTAGCTATTTTAAATCTTGAAAAAATATTTAAAAGGATATAGTTTTGTTTAAATACTAGTCTTATTTTTGGTAGCTTTTTGCTTACATAGGACTAGTTAAGCAACGTGTTCCTATTTCTCGGGTCCGGGCAAAAGAATAATATTCGGGTTTAAACTACCCGGTTTTAGGCCTAATTTTCGGACCTAGCCCATAATAAACAGTGTACAGGACACGTGGGGAACCCCACCACGCGTGGGGGACATATGCCTTGAACCCCACCACGCGTGGGGCTCATTTTTTGAGGGCAAACCATGTCAAATACACGGACTACACATTTGACAAAGGGGAGATTTCGAAACTTTTGAAAACAGACCACTGTTCATCGTCTTCTTCTCCTTCAAAAGAAGAAGAAGAAACCCTAGCGTGAAAAAAAAACCTACTGGACTTCCCCCCAGCACCGGACCGTCACCTCCACTCCAAAACCACCATGGACGACCACTAAGCTCCCTCATCCCTTCCGGCACCCCCACGCACCAGCCCTCCTCGCCGGATCATCACCAAACGTAAACACCATTTCCTCCGTCACCCTCATAACGAAAACCAGCAAAACCACGTCCAAACGACCACCGGCTCCGACGACACCATCTCCCTCGTCGTCTCAAAAACCAGTCCGTCAAACCTCCATCCATAACTCAGCCCGACGAGCAGCAACAACATCGTCACTGACCAAACACCACCCCGTCAAACCTCCAGTCCGTCGACCTCCATAACTTGCTGCCCAGTTCCGTCGACCACGACCACTCCTCATCGTCGGCCACTGTTCCTGCTTCTTCTTCCTGAAGAAAGTAGAACAAAAACCCTACGCCCACACGTCCGAACCCACCAGCTCCTCACCACAACCCAACACCACGACCAACATTTTCCCCCGTCGTCAAGTCCGCCATTTTCAGTCCGCCATTTTCAGTCCAAGGTCATCAGCCTCCAAGCAGTCGTAACTGCGTTTCGCGAGCAGTTGTGGGTCGCTGCGATCCCGCCTTGCCGAGTTTTCTGTTTTCCGTCGAGGTTCGGTACGTCGAGGTTGTTGTCAGAGGTTTCGTCGCAGGTCCAACGCACCGGACGTCGATCGCAAGTAGGTATCCCTGCCCGTGTCCCTCATGTTTTATGTTAGTAATATATACATGTGTTTGTTGAAATACAATCCTAGTTCATGCGAATAGTATGCAAATGAGCGAGACATATTCACATGATGTTTGTAAGTTGCTATTTCTTGATAATCAACTCTGTATGATATTGAAATTTGTTCGTGAATGTATTTCCTTTGTTCCGTCATGTTAAGTAGTTATTCGGCATTTTGTTTCTTCATGCTCAGATTGTTGTTATCTCAATGTTTGTCTTAATAGTTGTTTGTACATGTAGTAGCAATGTTAAAATCATAGTAGTAATTTAATCCCGCGAAAAAATACTCGTTTCATCAAATAAGTTTAATCTACGATCCATGACCTCGCGAAGTAGCAAAGAAATGTAGTCATTTTAGCCTTGTCTTTTTTAAAAAAAAAAATAATATATAAAAAAAAAAATACATAAATAAATAAATAATAAATAATAATAATAAGAATAAAACGAGACGAGCCTCGCCAAATAAAAGGGACAAACTGCGGGGCCCTCACAAAATATATGTATTAAATACCTAGATTCCGGGATGGGTCGTTTAGCAAATTTCACGGCCCTACCCAAAAATAATAATGCGCTAGTTGCTTTAGGCGCGCCTTTAATAATGTTATCTCCCTAAACTCGGGTGCACATTTATGTGACCCAAATCCAAATCTCAACGAAAATCGAAATGTGCCTCTAATCACGGGTACATTGACTGTGACGTGGTATGAGATGCATTTCCATGACGTTGCAAATTCCTTTTTAAAAAATAAGCATGAGATGAGCCTCGCCGAATAACAACACAAATCATGGGGCCCTCAGTAAATACTTGTTTAAAATTACTTAGAATTCAGGAGGGCCGTTTAGCGAATTTCGCGGCCTCCGCGAAAAATAATAACGTGATAGTCTCTTTAGGCGCGTATTTAATAATTTACTTTCTTAAGCTCGGGTGTGCATTTCATGCGACCCAAATCCAAATCTCAAAACATCAAATAAAATGCGTTCCGGATTGTGGGTGCATTTCATGCGACGCAGTCCAAAGACGTGTTTTAAGCGATGTTCACATCTCCTAAAAACAATAATAGTAAAGCGGTTAAAAGATAAATTTGCACATAAGTTCATATTGTATTAAAATCAGATAAATAAGCCAAATATAACAGTTGAGCGACCGTGCTAGAACCACGGAACTCGGGAATGCCTAACACCTTCTCCCGGGTTAACAGAATTCCTTATCTAGATTTCTGGTACGCAGACTGTAATATAGAGTCATTATTTTCCTCGATTCGGGATTAAAATTGGTGACTTGGGACACCCTAAATCTCCCAAGTGGCGACTCTGAAATAATTAAACCAATCCCCTTTCGATTGTCCTTTAATTGGAAAAAACTCCCCCCGCGCCCCTCGGGTGCGAAAAAAGGAGGTGTGACAGCTCTGGCGACTCTGCTGGGGATTTTGACCCAGAACCACTGGTTCAGGGTTAAGAATTCGAGCTTAAAATAATTGTTATTATTTGGCTTTATTTATTATCTGATTTTTACATGTTTGAGCCTAATGTGCTAAATGCTGCTGTTACCGCTTTGATATTATTTGGACTGTATATAAACTTTGCCGAAACCCTTCTCTTCTTACCTCCGGGGAGAAGCTCGCTGGTCGAGACTCCCTATTCTGTTAGTGTCAATACCCGAAATAAGAAAGAGGACGGATAAGTTACGAAGCCGGACGGCCTTTTGGTTCCCGGTAAGTTGCCCCTCCTCGACTCGAGTTGTCCGCTCGGGTACACTGTCTAGAACACTGACCCAGGTTTTTGAACATAGAATAACGTGACTTCATGCCGGATCCCTAGTAGGAACGTTTATTTGCATCATGTGCATTTGACTTAGGGGACTCAACACAGGGGTTGGGTCCGTCTAGGACAAGCAACCTGAAAATAATAGACCATCTTATGGCATCCTATGTGCTACATGTTGTATTCAGTCAAGGGCGAATGAGTCATTTGGTCATTTCCAGCATGATTTTATTTTAATCAAAGCATGGGGAACATTTGTGGAATCCAAGAAGCCTCGGAATTCCCTATGTCCCCCACGCTTGCTTCTTGGGAAAGCACATGGGGAACATTTGTGGAATCCAAGAAGTCTTGGAATTCTCATGTGTCCCCCACGCTTCATATGTTGGGAAAAGCGCATGGGGAGCATTTGCGGAATCCAAGAAGTCTTGGAAATCGTTATGTCTCCCATGCCACATTTTGAAAATATAATAAAAATAAAAAATAAAATATATATGTATATATATAAAATAAAATAAAAACATTGAAAATTCAAAAAAAAAAAGGATTGTGTATGTTTTCATCATCATCCACAAATTAGAAAATTGTGGAAAAGAGGAGAAAATAACAGCGTGGAGAAAAAACCAAGTAGAGTCGAAGCTCTGTCGAAATTTGGAGAAAATAAAAAATGTCTTATTAGTTTGTTTATTAGCAGTCTTGTTTTGAAAAAATGTCAAAAGTCCAAAAGTTTATTTAGGTTATAAAAAAAAAGAGTCGGGCGTCGAAAGGGGTTTAATTATTGCAAATATATGTTATATATAACAAATCCAAGAGTTTTCTTTTATTTCCAAAATGTATATATATCTTCATGTGTTGCAAGTGCATTTGTCTTGCCAAAGGTTTAGAGAAGTTGTTAGAACCCCAATCTTCAAAAATAAAAAAAATCCGAATATATTTTCCATTATTGACTTCTTTAGAAAGTCTCGCTAATTGTGTAAATAATAATAATAAAAAAAAATATATAGAAAATGGAAAAGGGTCTTCTCAATAATAGTTTATTGACCGAACTACGCGGGTTTGATTCTCACCGGATGTGAGATACGTAGGCAACCCTCATCGGGTCCAACCCCCACCTTCTCAAAAAGAAGGAATGTTTTATGTTTTTCGTTAATTTGTTTGTTTGTTATAAATGAAAAATAATAGAATAATAGTCTATTTGATTGTTGCGAAAATAATAATATAAAAAATATATAGAAAATGGAAAAGGATCTTCTCAATAATGGTTTATTGCCCGAACTACGCGGGTTTGATTCTCACCGGATGTGAGATACGTAGGCAACCCTCATCGGGTCCAACCCCACCTTTTGCTAAAAAGCCAAAAAAACAAATAATAATAATAAAAAAATACATGTCAAATTTTAGTTTTGTCATAAAGAAGTCGGGTGACGCTGTTTTATCAAGACATAGCCGAATGTTCCCGAAAGGGACGCCGGAAGGCTGACTTTGCATAAACAGCCACTTTTTGGGTCATGTTTTGGATTTGGTCCAATTGGCCCACACAGCCTTAAAAATCTTCGTCCCCGAGACGTTGAAAGGCCGTGCTTGCAATATTGAGTTTTCTAATTTGAAAAAATGATAAAAAGAGTCATAAATAAGTCAGGTGATGTTGTTTTGCCATAAATAGCCGAATGTTCCCGAAAGGGACGCCGGAAGGCTGACTTGGCATAAACAGCCACATTTGGGTCATTTTGAGATATGGACCCACACAGCCTTCAAAATTTTCGTCCCCGAGGCGCTGAAGGGCCGTGTTCGCAACACCAGGTTTTCATTATAATTTGAAAGAAAAAAAAAACAAAGAGTCGACGGTCAGGCGAATGGCGTTTGGATGTTTAGTCAAAAAAAAATATGAAAAAATAAAATAAGCCGAGCCAGTTTCGACCGCGTCTTAAACCGTTCTTGCCGAAGTAGCCTTAGAGTATCTGTCAGTTGTCGAAAGGTTATTTTCGTAAAAGAACGGACAAGTTTGTAAAAGTGTCATAAAATAATTCTCCCCGGCCTCAAAATTCATGTGAAATTTGGAAGGGGCCACATTGGCAAAAATAACCATTTGGTTGCATTTGTCGAACAGAGAAAGGGAGTTAGCCTTTTGTTTTTGAGTTTATAAATCTTTTGATTAAAATAGGCGGGTTGTTTGATTTTCAAGTTGGTAGGTCACCTTTAAACCTTTGAAACCCAGTTTGTTTTAATATGAAAAGTGAAAAGAAAAAATGTTCATTATTGTTTATCTTTTATTAGCCCGAACTACGCAAGGGCTGATTCATGCGGGGTCATGATACGTAGGCAATCTCCATAAGATTCGACCACAACAAAAAAAAAGAAAAATGAAAAAGAGCAAAATGAAAAAAAAAGAAAAGAGAAAGAAAAAAAAAGGAAAAAACAATGAAAAAAAAAGAAAAGAGAAAGAAAAGAAAAAAAAGAAAAAAAAACATCGAAAAAGAAAAAGAAAAAAGATGTTGTCAATAATGAGGACCGACTTTACTGAGTCCATTCTAACCTGTTTGTTTTGCAAATAAGTTAAGGTGGTTGGTTTGTGGTAAGCCGGACAATGACACCCGGAATCCTTTACTTGCACCTCATGATGCACACTCTGCGGGGATCAGGCCTGATGATAGAAGCATTCCAGTCCTATTGGGAACTTGTTGACTAAGGGAAATGATATTGAAGTTGGCAATGGTCTTGACAATACTAATGCAAAGCTCAGTGGCTAAGATGCCAAGTTTGATAAAGTGGGAGGACGCTCCGTTCCTTGGTTAGCAAGAAAGAAGCTGTTGGTGGCTTATTTTGTTGTCATTCCTGTTCGGATTATTCTTAGGGTTGTAATCCAAGTATTGTCTTGTGTCAAACCTTCATATCTTTCCATTTTGACATATAAGTTTGTTTAAGTTTTGTCGAGGCTGGGTTAGAATTTTATTCTGGTTGTTTTGTTTGTCTGGTCATTCAAACCATTTCACCGGTAATCTAATGCAAAATCCGGTCCTTTTTATTTCAAGTTTTGTTTAGTCCTTTTATCATTTTTTATTCAATGCCGATTCTAGGGACATGACATGCGCACCCAATTTGGGCCTAGTCTTTAAAGTTAATCATAAAACCCCAGAAAGGCGATCAATCCATTTAAAGAAAATAAGGACGGTTTGAGATTATTCAGAGCTCGAGTCATGTGGAACTGGGGCAAGTTAAGCACAAAGAAAACCGTTAAAAGCAAGATTCGCCAAACTGGCATGAGGGTTGTTCAAGATAATGAGAGTTAGAGTGTCGCCCAACGGTGTTTTAGAAGTGACAAATGAACAAACAGATGTTGAATATAATTGTCAAGTCCGGCACCATCGGAAGAGACTATAAATCTATTGTTTAATTGTGTTGTTTGCACTTGGCATGTTTTGAGGACTGGAATGACGAAGGCATTTTGTTCTGCTACCCAAACACTTTTATCCTTCGTTACCCCTTTGAGCCTTATTTATTTTCTTTCATACCCCTCGTTCGGAATTAGTAGCAACGAATAAAATACGCGAGCATGGCGGGTAAGAGAAAAGAAAGAAAAGAAAACAACAAAATGGAAAAAGAAGAATAAAAGAAAAAGAGAGAAAGAAAAAAACGACAAAAAGAAAGGAGAAATGAGAAAAGAAAAGAGAAACAAAAAGAAAAGTGATAACAAAAAAGAAAAAGAAAAAAAAAAAGTCAAATGGAAAAGAGGAATTGGGAACTACGTTTGACCTGATGTCCTCAAAGAGGATACGTAGGCGCTTCACGGCTCGGTCATAGTTTTGAAAAATGAAAAAAAAAATCAATTAAAATATCCCCAAGCAAGAAACTGGGGCAGATGTTGCGTTTGTTGTAAATAAATCTAATTCCGAAGGTTGTAATAATAACCCAAAATTAATGCATTTTTGAGCCTTTAATACCCTTTTCTTTCTAGCCCTATCCAAAACCCACATTACGGTCCAAGAAAGACCTTCTGATCAGTCTTCAAAAGATGCCAAGTCAGACAAATGTTGTCTTACCGGCGAACATGACGTTCTGTTCCACAGCAGAAAGGACTCTACTCTCCAAAAGAAAGAGTCATGCCGGCAACACTCCAAATTCCCAGCTGGAAAGTGATACAAATGAGAGAGTCTTATTGGTGAAAACCTTCACAGGCACCATAAGGCGATAAAAGATGAGAGAAAACCAAAATGAGAGAGGCTTGATAGTGAAAACCCTTCGGGCACTACAAGTCGAATAAGAGTGAGAATCAGTTGTGGAATCGCCAATTGAAGATCTTGAAAGAGGATTGACGGTAAAGGATAGGCCCCATATGCATGTCATGGCCATTAGAGTCGGCATCTGCATTTGATAGGGTTTTTATTTATAGTTTCTTTTGTTAAAGAGTCATGTTTTTTTTCCTTTGTCTTTTTATTCTGTTCCCTTTTATCTTTTTCCTTTCATAGAAAAATCCCCAATAGAGTCTGTCTGGTCAGAACAAGTATGAAATGACTTCAAATAGGCCATCAGCTTTCCAAAATGAGATCTGACTAGTACATCCAAGTGGTAGTCAGCAGGGAACAAACGCGAGGCCAGTGTCAAAAAGATACCCCCAGCAAAGGGAATTGACAAAAGGATTGACAAGCGTCAAGAGAGATATCCTTGCCAAAACAAAAGTTATAAACCTCAAGGCCAAGTCCCATGAACAAAGCAAGGAAAGCGGTGAGCGTGATTTAGCGAGATCCATACTAGACTATAAGGTCGGGGAAATGCCAGTTTCCAAGCTATGCCACAAAAGAAGAGGGATATCCCCCAGCAGAAAGGGATTATCCCCAGCACATAAGATCATCCCCAACAAGTTGTTGAACGCAGAGCAAGGAAGGAGAAAGGGAAAAGCCATCCCAGTAGGAGTATCACAACCAACCACCATGTTTTAAACTAACAATTTTGTTTGATTTGAAACAGGTAAAGGAAGGGCATTGATGCCAGAACTGCGTGCCACAAGGGATATTATCAAACTGGGGCAGAAAATTTTCCTTCCATTTAGAAAATTTTCTGGAAGTCAGGTACCCCCAGCTGATAACATTTTACCCCCCAACAGGTAGTCTTCGAAGGAAGAAGCTATGCAAAAACAAAACAAAAAAAAAAGAATAAAAAAAAAAGAATAATAATAAAATTTGGGGAAGGTAGAAAAGGAAAATTCATCCCAATCCCCAGCAAGTATTCGAGGTAAGACATTTTCAAGTCTTAAGGATATTTTTGGGTTCATCCGCCCTCAAACAGGATATGTCGGGTTCGTCCGCCCTCAAATAGGATATGTTGGGTTCATCCGCCCTCAAATAGGATATGTTGGGTTCATCCGCCCTCAAATAGGATATGTTGGTTTCAGTCTTTACATTTCTTGACAGGCGCCCACCTGAATAACGAGAGGAATACATTTTCTGTCTTTTCATTTCTGTTCAAGGTCACCCACCAGTATAATGCGGACATATCATTTTTCATGTCTTTACCAGGCGCCCACCTGTATAACGAGAGGAATACTTTTATGTCTTAGTTTAAACAAGCGCCCACCTGAATAACGGGAGGAATACTTTTGTCTGTGCATTTCATATTCTAGGCACCCACCTGTATAATAAGGGAATACATTTTGTGTCTTTACCATTAGGCGCCCACCTGTATAATAAGGGAATACATTCCACGTCTTTACCCATAGGAGATGCATTTCCTCCTAGGTTTGTTTAGTTTTACCCATAGGAGATGCATTTCCTCCTAGGTTTGTTTAGTTTTACCCATAGGAGATGCATTTCCTCCTGGGTTTGATTCAGTTTCACCCATAGGAGATGCATTTCCTCCTAAGTTCAGTTTTACCATAGGAGACGCACTTCCTAAGTTCAGTTCTACCCATAGGAGACGCACTTCCTAAAGCAAGTTTCACCAATAGGAGACGCACTTCCTAAGCGAGTTTCACCATAGGAGACGCACTTCCTAAAGTTTAGTTTCACCCGTAGGAGACGCATTTCCTCCTAAGTGGTTGTTAAAAATAACAAACAAAAAATAAAAGACCTAGTCTGATGAACCTTCTCCTAGGATCAAAATCTTAGTCCGATGAATTTTTCTCCTAAAATAGAGACCTAGTCTGACGAACCTTCTCCTAGGATCCAAATCTTGGTCTGATGAATCTTTCTCCTAAGATAACCAAAAACAAAAAATGACCTAGTCTGACGAACCTTCTCCTAGGATCAAAATCTCAGTCTGATGAATCTTTCTCCTGAGATACCAAAAACAAAAATGACCTAGTCTGACGAACTTTCTCCTAGGATCAAAATCTTAGTCCGACGAATTTTTCTCCTAAGATAGAGACCTAGTCTGACGAACCTTCTCCTAGGATCAAAATCTCAGTCTGATGAATCTTTCTCCTAAGATACCAAAAACAAAAATGACCTAGTCTGACGAACTTTCTCCTAGGATCAAAATCTTAGTCCGACGAATTTTTCTCCTAAGATAGAGACCTAGTCTGACGAACCTTCTCCTAGGATCAAAATCTTAGTCTGATGAATCTTTCTCCTAAGATAACCAAAAAAAATGACCTAGTCTGATGAACCTTCTCCTAGGATCAAAATCTTAGTCCGATGAATTTTTCTCCTAAGATAGAGACCTAGTCTGACGAACCTTCTCCTAGGATCAAAATCTTAGTCTGATGAATCTTTCTCCTAAGATACCAAAAACAAAAATGACCTAGTCTGATGAACCTTCTCCTAGGATCAAAATCTTAGTCTGATGAATCTTTCTCCTAAGATAACCAAAAAACAAAAAATGACCTAGTCTGACGAACCTTCTCCTAGGATCAAAATCTTAGTCTGATGAATCTTTCTCCTAAGATACCAAAAACAAAAATGACCTAGTCTGATGAACCTTCTCCTAGGATCAAAATCTTAGTCTGATGAATCTTTCTCCTAAGATAACCAAAAAACAAAAAATGACCTAGTCTGATGAACCTTCTCCTAGGATCAAAATCTTAGTCCGATGAATCTTTCTCCTAAGGTGCTAAAAAAAACAACATTTTGAAAAAAAAGAGTCATTTTCCTAAATTCAGGCACCCACCTGTATAACGAGAGGAATACATTTCAGTCTTTTTCATTACAAGTGTTGATGTTGGGAGCCCGCCCATAGAACGGAGGAATACATTTCAGTCCTTACATTTCAAGCATTGAAGTTAGGCGCCCACCTGCATAACAAGGGAATACATCCTAATCTAGTGTTTAGTTCACTCTCAGCACTGCATCAGTAGTATCAGTGGGCTACGATTTTGCTAACGACTCACAAACCTTCCCAGTACAAACTGGGTTAGGAAATTTTGTTTGTTTTGATTGTCAGGGGCCTGCCTGTAGAGCAGAAAATTGTTATATGTCAAAGATTGAAGAAGTTAGGGGTCCGCCTGTAGAACAACGGGATCGTTCAAAGTCAAGCCGTAACCCATTGGAAGGCAGAAGGATACAACAAAAATCCCCAGCACTCAATCCAAGATAGAAGCAACAAGAAGCTCGCCCCAAGAATGCGAGTCAACAGTCTGAGAGGGTCAACAAAAGCTAGCCACAAAAACAAAAAAACAAAAAAAAAAGAAAAAAAAAAGAAAAATGAATGAATCCAAAGCACGGAAGTGGAGAACAAATGAGTTCTGCTCAAGAACTAGCACCTACAACTAGCAAGTATCAAGGTTCAGATCCAAAGTCTGTATGAAGCACCATCCAAGACTCAAGACCAAGTTTCAGAAGACTTAGGAGATAGGAATCCTTGTAACTAGTAGCTGATAGGCTTAGTTAGTCTTTTTCAGTTTTCATTTTTGTTGTAATGACAGGACCGCGGACCGGAACCTCAACGGAACGGCACCTCGATCGGCTCTCCACCTCGGTACACTTCACTATCTCTCTCATATCCCGAACTACACGTGGCCTGATTCCTGTATAACCAAGGATATGTAGGCGGCTCAGATACCAGGGCTCGGTCACATTCCCTCCCTTTCCTTAAGTGTAGTCTAAGTAATGGTCGGGTAAAAAACACGTCTAGTCGTTCTTTGTCGGAAAACTCTTCGTGTTTCCAGTCAAAGAGGGGCAGCTGTAAGCACGTGATTTTTGACCCTCCCCGAGAATTTTCACATTTTTAGCGTGAATATGTGAAATTGGGTCTAATATAGCCATTCTAACTATTTTTACTTTATTTCGGCGCAAAAAGAAAATTTCAAAAAATATATATAAATTTTAGTTTATGTATCTCTCATAAACTTGAAAAATACAAAAATTGTACTTTATTTTGGTACTTTATATAAATTCGAAAATTACAAAAAAATAGTTTTATTAATATTCTATAGTCATTTTTAACTTTGAAAAATACAAAAATATTACCTCATATTTTATCTTAATATTTAAAAAACGAAAATTACAAAAAAATAGTTTTATTAATATTGTTGTAGCTATTTTAAATCTTGAAAAAATATTTAAAAGGATATAGTTTTGTTTAAATACTAGTCTTATTTTTGGTAGCTTTTTGCTTACATAGGACTAGTTAAGCAACGTGTTCCTATTTCTCGGGTCCGGGCAAAAGAATAATATTCGGGTTTAAACTACCCGGTTTTAGGCCTAATTTTCGGACCTAGCCCATAATAAACAGTGTACAGGACACGTGGGGAACCCCACCACGCGTGGGGGACATATGCCTTGAACCCCACCACGCGTGGGGCTCATTTTTTGAGGGCAAACCATGTCAAATACACGGACTACACATTTGACAAAGGGGAGATTTCGAAACTTTTGAAAACAGGCCACTGTTCATCGTCTTCTTCTTCTTCAAAAGAAGAAAAAGAAACCCTAGCGTGAAAAAAAAACCTACTGGACTTCCCCCCAGCACCGGACCGTCACCTCCACTCCAAAACCACCATGGACGACCACTAAGCTCCCTCATCCCTTCCGGCACCCCCACGCACCAGCCCTCCTCGCCGGATCATCACCAAACGTAAACACCATTTCCTCCGTCACCCTCATAACGAAAACCAGCAAAACCACGTCCAAACGACCACCGGCTCCGACGACACCATCTCCCTCGTCGTCTCAAAAACCAGTCCGTCAAACCTCCATCCATAACTCAGCCCGACGAGCAGCAACAACATCGTCACTGACCAAACACCACCCCGTCAAACCTCCAGTCCGTCGACCTCCATAACTTGCTGCCCAGTTCCGTCGACCACGACCACTCCTCATCGTCGGCCACTGTTCCTGCTTCTTCTTCCTGAAGAAAGTAGAACAAAAACCCTACGCCCACACGTCCGAACCCACCAGCTCCTCACCACAACCCAACACCACGACCAACATTTTCCCCCGTCGTCAAGTCCGCCATTTTCAGTCCGCCATTTTCAGTCCAAGGTCATCAGCCTCCAAGCAGTCGTAACTGCGTTTCGCGAGCAGTTGTGGGTCGCTGCGATCCCGCCTTGCCGAGTTTTCTGTTTTCCGTCGAGGTTCGGTACGTCGAGGTTGTTGTCAGAGGTTTCGTCGCAGGTCCAACGCACCGGACGTCGATCGCAAGTAGGTATCCCTGCCCGTGTCCCTCATGTTTTATGTTAGTAATATATACATGTGTTTGTTGAAATACAATCCTAGTTCATGCGAATAGTATGCAAATGAGCGAGACATATTCACATGATGTTTGTAAGTTTCTATTTCTTGATAATCAACTCTGTATGATATTGAAATTTGTTCGTGAATGTATTTCCTTTGTTCCGTCATGTTAAGTAGTTATTCGGCATTTTGTTTCTTCATGCTCAGATTGTTGTTATCTCAATGTTTGTCTTAATAGTTGTTTGTACATGTAGTAGCAATGTTAAAATCATAGTAGTAATTTAATCCCGCGAAAAAATACTCGTTTCATCAAATAAGTTTAATCTACGATCCATGACCTCACGAAGTAGCAAAGAAATGTAGTCATTTTAGCCTTGTCTTTTTTTTTTTTAAAAAAAAAAATATATATATATATATATATATATATATATATATATATATATATATATATATATAAAAATACATAAATAAATAAATAATAAATAATAATAATAAGAATAAAACGAGACGAGCCTCGCCAAATAAAAGGGACAAACTGCGGGGCCCTCACAAAATATATGTATTAAATACCTAGATTCCGGGATGGGTCGTTTAGCAAATTTCACGGCCCTACCCAAAAATAATAATGCGCTAGTTGCTTTAGGCGCGCCTTTAATAATGTTATCTCCCTAAACTCGGGTGCACATTTATGTGACCCAAATCCAAATCTCAACGAAAATCGAAATGTGCCTCTAATCACGGGTACATTGACTGTGACGTGGTATGAGATGCATTTCCATGACGTTGCAAATTCCTTTTTAAAAAATAAGCATGAGATGAGCCTCGCCGAATAACAACACAAATCATGGGGCCCTCAGTAAATACTTGTTTAAAATTACTTAGAATTCAGGAGGGCCGTTTAGCGAATTTCGCGGCCTCCGCGAAAAATAATAACGCGATAGTCTCTTTAGGCGCGTATTTAATAATTTACTTTCTTAAGCTCGGGTGTGCATTTCATGCGACCCAAATCCAAATCTCAAAATATCAAATAAAATGTGTTCCGGATTGTGGGTGCATTTCATGCGACGCAGTCCAAAGACGTGTTTTAAGCGATGTTCACATTCTCCTAAAAACAATAATAGTAAAGTGGTTAAAAGATAAATTTGCACATAAGTTCATAGTGTATTAAAATCAGATAAATAAGCCAAATATAACAGTTGAGCGACCGTGCTAGAACCACGGAACTCGGGAATGCCTAACACCTTCTCCCGGGTTAACAGAATTCCTTATCTAGATTTCTGGTACGCAGACTGTAATATAGAGTCATTATTTTCCTCGATTCGGGATTAAAATTGGTGACTTGTGACACCCTAAATCTCTCAAGTGGCGACTCTGAAATAATTAAACCAATCCCCTTTCGATTGTCCTTTAATTGGAAAAAACTCCCCCTGCGCCCCCCCGGGCGCGGAAAAAGGAGGTGTGACACCGTGCACTTTGGACAATTTCTGCCTGATTTGCGCGGCCAGTGCGCGGCCGTGCACCTGGGCAACTTTTTGCACTCTTCTTTGTTCTTCTTTTTAAGTGCTCTAACCTCCTTCGATCCTCTAACGAATTCCCAATTTACTCCATAAGCTTTTACTTGGCCTTCAACGCTCCATATTAGCTCAAAATGCTCCTTAACCTCATTGTAGCCCGGAATTGCTCTTGCGAAGCATAAAATACAATCAGAGTAATTTACTATCATTTAACGCTCAAACATCAGTAAAGTGCAACAAATTTAGAGTGCAAATAGTGGAAAAATATATAGTTATAACCTACTATCAATACCCCACACTTAAACCATTGCTCTTCCTCAAGTAATCAAACCACACTTTACATAGACACAACCTCACTAAATGACTTTCCTAACTCATCACACCAAGAATATTTCAAATAGACTAAGCACAATAATGTAACATCTTCACCTCAAGAATTGACTCACAAGCACCACGCATTATTCACAACTTACTCACTTACTCTAACATAGAGATCTAGAATCACCTTTCCTTCATGAATCAAGCGCACTCCCACAACAAAAGAGAATAGTTCCACAGTCAATAAAATTCAAGAACAATTATGAGCTCCAAGATAGACGGAATTCATTCAATCTCAGAAACAACATTCATGTGCCACAAAAGATGCACCATAGGCTTGCCCATAGTGTATTACTCTAGTAATTGAGTTCATGCAGTCAAGGATCAAGTAGGACTTTTAACTGGTTGTAATGTAGGTTGCGGGACGGGTATGATGCATTTAGATATAAGTGACTACACCTCTCTAAGCACTTTAATACATACACTTCAGCACTTGGAACCCCACACTTATGTCAAATCATACTCCACCTTCAAATCAATATACATTAACTCCCAATTATTTAAGCACCTTTTCATCAAGAGTCACCACTTATCAAGGAATATTTTTTTCACAGACAATACAACTATTTTTCCTTTTATTTATTTTTCAATTCAAGTGGCTCTTACTTTTTCAAAACAATGCACCTTTTTCCTTATTTTAATAGTTCCACTAAAAATCCAAACCACCACCCCACACTTTAACTTTTACAAGGTTCATAACAATTCAAGTGTTCATAAGAGGTTAAAAGGTTCAAATAGATGGTTAATTCAAACAAATGGGTAAGGCTTGTATTGTGGTTGCCAAAGAAAAATGATTATAGGCTCAAAGGGGTTAACTACGATATATAATAATTAGACGGGTAAAATATACATATTTGGCTCAATAAAGAAACGCCTATATCACTTCCAAGACTGAACAAAACTACTATTTTACTTTGCAAACACCTGGGGTAAGTTCTAGACATCGGATGTAATGCACAGAATACAACAAACCTCACACGCACATGGCATATGGCTCACTCAAGATTGGATCATCAAAAACACTTTAGTCAAAGCACTTAAGCCAAGTTAAAAACATACAATTTAAGGCAGTTATACAAGAGTCAACAATTGAGCCTAAGCGTCATACCGAAGCATTCGTTATTCTCCAGTCATAACAAAGTTAAGAGATCTTGTTTTCATTTCAGTCCATAGCCCAAGGGTTCCTACTTCTAAAAAAATAAAACTAACTACACTCGGTTCAAACTAAACCATTGGAAAAGAACCACGACCCAAAGAAAAACCAAGGAGGAATTGCTACACTACCTACCAATAGAAAATCTTTTTGTATTATTTCTTTCGACTTTAATCCCTCAAGAAACCCGTCGAATGATATCCATCGTCGGGAAAAGTCGAACTTTTGAGTTTTTCTTTTTTTACTACTCAAACTGACCAAAGAAACCGATACTAATCTACATTACTATATATATAAAACATAAATACAACACATCTCCCACCCCAGACTTTAAATGGTGGCATGTCCCCATGTCACACAAAGAAAAATGTAAGGTAAAAGAGACTTCCCTGATAGAGTCAGTTCTGGTCGGAGACAGTGCCGGGATCGAGATGGCAAGCTCTGCCAAGCGCACGCAGCCATGCCAGTACCTTCCTCTCAGATTTGGCATTTTGGGTAGCAAGGGCATCCACTCGAGCTCCCAAGTCCGTGACAGAAGTATGCATCCCCGCCATTTCTTGCTCAAAGGCCGTCATTCTCGTGTCCAATCTGACAACTGAGGTTCCCTCAACAACCTGCTCGTGCGGTGGTGAAGCAGCTACAGCTGCAGCTTGCCCTTCATTACCCTCTTCTAGAGCATCAGACTCATCGCTATTTGCCTCAACATGTGCAACAGGATCCTTCCCCATTACCACTTTATCAACTCGGAACTTCTGTTCTTTTTTTTACTTTCCTATCCAATTCCTTTTTTTAGTACACGTGTTGCACGACACAATTTAGTGATTAAGGAAGGAAAGAAGAAACCATACCCTTGCACCGGAAAATGAATGAACATTTCATCATGAATAACCTTAGCCACATCAAAATCATGGCCATTGATAAAACACCAGATCAGTGCAGCCCGGGGACCATTCGCCTCAATGGTATTAGAATAGGGCAGTAGGCAGCTATTGATGATGTAGAGCTGACACTTCCCTTTAAAGGTAAGCGATGCTGAATGAAACTTCCACCCCGGAATCATCCACACTACTTTCTTGTTGGGCAAACATATTGTTCAAAAGAACAAATTCCACTAGGTTGGTACTCTGCCATAAGCATCATAGTAGTCCTCCGCTTCAGGATCTTCCCCATACGCTGGCAACCGGTAAGCCCCCCGAATGGCCTTTGTGGAGGCATCCACACTCTTTTTTCACACCATGCAAACGTGGTTCACATGTTCCAGGAAGTTTGCATAAAATTCCCGCGTAATCATTAAATTGGCTTTGTTTGGTTCTTCAAACAAGATATCCAGCCTGCGGCGGACCAATTCACGATACATACTGGGACAATCATTCTAGAGGGACCCCATATCAATTCTCCTCTTTGGTATGGGTTTCTTGGAGGCCTTATGACAAAAATATTCTTGAGCCGTGTTGTATACGAACTTGGTACTATCATACTGGCGAACATTAGCTGAAGCTCGCAGCCGGGATGATCCAGCATGACCATTGGAGGAGGCACCTGTGGTTCTTCGTTTCTTGGATGGCATCATACTACCTGAAACAAATACCTCCATCAATGAAAGCAAGATATGTGAACCAAGAGCGGTTACTTAGACTTCACCAGCACACTTTGTTATAAATTTACATTCTTAAATTCATTGTGGCATTTATACAAACACCTAAAGTGCACAATAATTCTGAACTCCCAAACAATAATTTGGTAACCCCAATTCAACCACAGATATACCAATGTCAACCTAACCCATCCTGTTGAAATTTGAATATTATCCCGACATAAAAACAAGTGTAACTAGAATACAATACAAGAGGAAATCTACTACAATACAAGAAAAAAATAAAGCATAGAAATTTAAAAAAAAAAAACTTAAGCAAACAAAGAAATCAAACAGGGCACTTACCTGGTGGAATTGTGAGGATGTGGGTTGGGGAGAAGAAGACATGAGAGAATGGGGTGGGGTTGGATTTTTTTAAAGGTGGGGGTGTTTGGGAAGGGGTGCTTCGAACTTGGTAGGGAAGAAGGGGGGGTTTTTGATTTTTAGGTTAAGAGATAGGGAGAGATCGGGATTATTAGGTTTGCAGGGGGTTCAGGCTATTATTTTAAAAAAATGACGAAGAGAAAAAAACAAAATAAAATAACTAATTAAACACCCTACAAACGTCTCCCAGTGCGCGGTCGGTGCACGGTCAATGCGCGGCAGCACATCTATGGCAGAAAATTCTAAAAATGTGCGGTCACGCATGTTGATTGTTTTGAATATAACATTACAATGGGCTGCCTCCCATGAAGCGCCTGGTTCAACGTCATGGCACGACGCATGTCATCGTACTTAAGGCTCACTCAACATTGGTGGCTAGAGCAAGTTAGTCACCGACACTTCTTTCGTGTCATCCATGCCAAAATAATGTTTTAACCTGTTCCCATTGACTTTGAACATGCGAGAGTCATTTTCTGCAGCAATCTCTACGGTACTAGTGGGGTGAATCTCTACCACACGAAATGGTCCTAACCATATTGACTTTAATTTTCCCGAAAATAACCTCAATCTTGAATTGTATAACAATACCATATCTCCGAGTGTAAAACTCCGCTCAAGAATATTTTTGTCATGCATCATCTTCATTCTCTCCTTGTATAGTCTTGTTCTCTCAAAAGCGTGGTAGCGAAACTCATCAAGCTCGTGCAACTCTGTGACTCTACTTGTACCCGCACCTTCTATATCGAGATTCAACTGCCTCAATGCCCACAAAGCTCTATGCTTCAATTCCACCGGTAAGTGACACGTCTTCCCAAACACCAATTTATATGGCGGCATGCCAATCTGAGTTTTGAATGCGGTACGATAGGCCCGGAGTGCATCATTTAACTTTCTCGCCCAATCCGTTCTTTTAGCATTCACAGTCTTTGTCAAATGGCTCTTTATCTCTCCGTTCGAAACTTCCACTTGCCCACTCGTTTGTGGATGATATGGGGTGGCAACCTTGTGTCATACATCATACTTTTCTAACAACTTTGCGAAGGCTCGATTACAGAAGTTAGTGCCTCCGTCATTGATTATTGCCCTTAGAGTGCCAAATCGGGTGAATATATTTTTTTCTCAAAAAACCAATTACCCCTTTTGCATCATTTATAGGGAGCGCTGCAGCCTCCACCCATTTTGACACGTAGTTCACAACTACGAGTATGTACTTGTTGCCATATGAGCTGAAGAAAGGCCCCATGAAATCGATTCCTCATACATCAAACACTTCAACTTCTTGAATTGGGTTCATAGGCATCTCATATTGGCGGGAAATATTCCTGGTTCGTTGGCATTCATCACAACCCTTCACCTATAAGTGTGCATCTTTGAACAATGTCGGCCAGTAGAAGCCCAAATCCAACTTTTGTCGTTGTCCTTACTCCCCTGAAATGGCCACTATATGGTGATGCATGACACGCATACAAATAGAAGGTTGGTCTATCTTGGGGATACATCTCTGGATCATATGATCAACACAAATCCTAAACTGATAAGGCTCATCCCAATAATACATGCGACAATCCCGAAATAACTTTTTCTTTTGAATAGAGGAAAGGTCATAGGGAACAATACCGCTCGCCAGGTAGCTTGCAATGTCTGTATAGAATAGTGCTACCTCAAGACTAGTGGCTAAAAGTTGTTCATCCGGGAAAGTCTCCACAATCTCTTCCACCTCAACCTTCTTCTCGGCTTCTTCCAGCCTCGATAAAAGATCAGCCACTTGGTTTTACGTTCCCTTTCGGTCATGGATTTCTAAGTCAAATTCTTGCAGCAGTAGCACCCATCGAATCAGGTGCGGCTTTGATTCCTTCTTCTCAATTAGGTACCTGAGAGCAGCATGGTCAGTATAAACAATTACCTTTGATCCTATCAGGTATGACCTGAATTTGTCAAATGCAAACACCACTGCTAGCATCTCCTTCTCGGTCACTGTGTAATTTAGTTGGGCACCACTCAAAGTTCTACTTGCATAGTAAATTGGATGCATGACTTTATTTTTCTGCTGCCCAAGAACTGCTTCCATCGCATAGTCGCTTGTGTCATGCATCAGCTCAAATGGTTGCTCCAAGTCAGGTGCAACTATGATAGGTGATGTCACCAGTCTCTTCTTCAATTTCGCAAAAGCTACCCTGCAGTTTCGCCCGCCAGGGATGGATGTTTGAGCGGTTGAAAGTGTTGGTCTTGAAAACCAAAGTATTTATAGAAATACCGGGGGTTCGAATCCCTCTCCATCCGCGAGGTCATAAGTTCTCTCTTGCATTATCTATAGATAAGAATGAATCGGATCGACTCGACTGATATGATAAATGGAATGGGGGTTTCTGTTCTATTTAGGTAAGACCTTGTCTCCCTTTTGTTATCTTCCGCTCTCCTTGTATAGGTTGGGAAAGGGCCAGGTGGATTACCTTTGAGAGCTAAGTCGAAGATCTCGATGGTCTTATGAGTGGTTGATAAACTGCGATTGCAATTTTTTTTAGGAAATAACGATTGCAATCGCAGTTTATCAACCACTCATAAGACCATCGAGATCTTCGACTTAGCTCTCAAAGGTAATCCACCTGGCCCTTTCCCAACCCATACAAGGAGAGCGGAAGATAACGAAAGGGGGACAAGGTCCTACCTAAATAGAACAGAAACTCCCATTCCATTTATCATATCAGTTGAGTCGATCCGATTCATTCTTATCTATAGATAACACAAGAGAGAACTTATGATCTCGCGGATGGAGAGGGATTCGAACCCTCGGTATTTCTATAAATACTTTGGTTTTCAAGACCAACTCTTTCAACCGCTCAAAATCCTTTATCGTTATTTCCTAGGCTTTGATGATCAACCCCTAGCACATTTAGGTTTTGATATTCGGCCACCAAACTTTAAATGGTGGCATGTCCCCATATCACACAAAGAAAAATATAAGGTAAAAGAGACTTCCCTGATAGAGTCAGTTCTGGTCGGAGACAGTGCCGGGATCGAGATGGCAAGCTCAGCCAAGCGCACGCAGCCATGCCAGTACCTTCCTCTCAGATTTGGCATTTTGGATAGCAAGGGCATCCACTCGAGCTCCCAAGTCCGTGACAAAAGTACGCATCCCCGCCATTTCCTGCTCTAAGTTTGTCATTCTCGTGTCCCATCTGACAACTGAGGTTCTCGCAACAACCTGCATGTGCAGTGGTGAAGCAGCTACAGCTGCAACTTGACCTTCTTTACCCTCTTCTAGAGCATCAGACTCATCGCTATTTGCCTCAACAGGTGCAACAGGATCCTTCCCCATTACTACTTTATCAACTCGGAACTTCTGTTATTTTTTTTACTTTCCTATCCAATTCCTTTTTTTAGTACACGTGTTGCACGACACAATTTAGTGATTAAGGAAGGAAAGAAGAAACCATACCTTTGCACCGTAAAATGAATGAACATTTCATCATGAATAACCTTAGCCACATCAAAATCATGGCCATTGATAAAACACCAGATCAGTGCAGCCCGGGGACCATTCGCCTCAATGGTATTAGAATAGGGCAGTAGGCAGCTATTGATGATGTAGAGCCAACACTTCCCTTCAAAGGTAAGTGATGCTGAATGAAACTTCCACCCCGGCGTAATCCACACTACTTTCTTGTTGGGCAAAGATATTTTTCGAAAGAACAAATTCCACGAGGTTATTACTCTATCATAGGTGTCATAGTAGTCCTCCGCTTCAGGATCTTCCCCAAACGCTGGCATTCAGTAAGCCCTCCGAATGACCTTTATGGAGGCATCCACACTCTTTTTTCACACCGTTCAGACATGGTTCACATGTTCCAGGCAGTTTGCATAAAACACCCGCACAATCATTAAATTGGCTTCGTTCAGTTCTTCAAACAAGATATCTAGCCTGTGCCTGACCAATTCGTGATACATACTGGGACAGTCATTCTAGAGGGACCTCATATCAATTCTCCTCTCTAGTATGGGTTTCTTGGAGGCCTTATGACCAAAACATTCCTGAGCAGCATTGTATACGAACTTGGTACTATCATACTGGCGAACATTAGCTGAAGCTCGCGGCCGGGATGATCCAGCGTGACCACTAGAGGAGGCACTTGTGGTTCTTCGTTTCTTGGATGGCATCATACTAGCTGAAATAAATACCACCATCAGTGAAAGCAGGATATGTGAACCAAGAGCAGTTACTTAGACTTCACCATCACACTTTGTCATAAAATTACATTCTCAAACTCATTGTGCCATTTATACAAACACCTAAAGTGCACAATTATTCTGAACTCACAAACAATAATTTGGTAACCCCAATTCAACCACAGATATACCAATGTCAACCTAACCCATCCTGATGAAATTTGACTATTATCCTGACATACAAACAAGTGTAACTAGAATACAATACAAGAGGAAATCTACTACAATACAAGAAAAAAAATAAAGCACAGAAATTAAAAAAAAAACTTAAGCAAACAAAGAAATCAAACAAGGGCACTTACCTGGTGGAATTGTGAGGATGTGGGTTGGGGAGAAGAACACATAAATCACACGAGAGAAGATGAGAGAGTGGGTGGGGTTGGATTTTTAAAGGTGGGGGCGTTTGGGAAGGGTGGTTCGAACTTGGTAGGGAAGAAGGGAGGGGTTTTTTGATTTTTAGGTTAAGAGATAGGGGGAGATCGGGATTATTAGGTTAGAAGGGGGTCGGGCTATTGTTTTAAAAAAATGACGAAGGGAAAAAACAAAATAAAATAACTAATTAAACACCCTACAAACGTCGCCTAGTGCAGAGTTAGTGCGCGGTCAATGCGCGGCAGCACATCTATGGCAGAAAATTCTAAAAATGCACAGTCACGCACGTTGATTTTTTTAAATACAATATTAAAATGGGTTGCCTCCCATGAAGCGCCTAGTTTAACGTCGTGGCATGATGCATGTCATCGCACTTAAGGCTTGTTCAACATTGGTGGCTCGAGCAAGTTAGTCACCGACACTACATTCGTGTCATCCATGCCAAAATAATGTTTTAACTTGCTCCCATTAACTTTGAACGTGCGAGAGTCATTTTCTACAGCAATCTCTACGGCAGTAGTGGGGTGAATCTCTACCACACGAAATGGTCCTAACCATCTTGACTTTAATTTTCCCGAAAATAACCTCAATCTTGAATTGTATAACAATACCATATCTCCGAGTGTAAAACTCCGCTCAAGAATATTTTTGTCATGCATCATCTTCATTCTCTCCTTGTATAGTCTTGTGCTCTCAAAAGCATGGTAGCAAAACTCATCAAGCTCGAGCAACTCTATGACTCTATTTGTACCCGCAACTTCTATATCGAGATTCAGCTGCCTCAATACACACAAAGCTCTATGTTTCAACTCCACTGGTAAGTGACACATCTTTCCAAACACCAATTTATACTGCGACATGTGAATCAAAGTTTTGAATGCGGTACAATAGGCCCGGAGTGCATCGTCTAACTTTCTCGCCCAATCCATTCTTTAGCATTCACAGTCTTTGTCAAATGGCTCTTTATCTCTCTATTCAAAACTTCCACTTGACCACTCAATTGTGGATGATATGGGGTGGAAACCTTGTGGCGTACATCATACTTTTCTAACAACTTTGCGAAGGCTCGATTACAGAAGTGAGTGCCTCTGTCACTGATTATTGCCCTTGGAGTGCCAAATCGGGTGAATATATTTTTTTCTCAAAAAACCAATTACCCCTTTTGCATCATTTGTAGGGAGTGCTACAGCCTCCACCCATTTTGACACGTAGTCCACAACTATGAGTAGATACTTGTTGCCATATGAGCTGAAGAAAGGCCCCAAGAAGTCGATTCCCCATACATCCAACACTTCAACTTGTTGAATTGGGTTCATAGGCATCTCATGTCATGGGAAATATTCTTAGTTCGTTGGCATTCATCACAACCCTTCACCCATAAGTGTGCATCTTTCAATAATATCGGCCAGTAGAAGCCCGAATCCAACATTTTTTCCGTTGTCTTTACTCCTCTGAAATGGCCACCATATGGTGACGCATGACACACATGTAAATAGAAGATTGGTCTATCTCGGGATACATCTCCGGATCATATTATCAACACAAATCCTAAACTGATAAGGCTTATCCCAATAATACATGCGACAATTATGAAAGAACTTTTTCTTTAGAACAGAGGAAAGGTCATAGGGAATAATACTGCTCGCCAGGTAGCTTGCAAGGTCTGCATACCATGGCGCTACCTCAAGACTCGTGGCTAAAAGTTGTTCATCCGGGAAAGTCTCCACAATCTCTTCCACCTTAACCTTCTTCTCGGCTCCTTCAAGCCTCGATAAGTGATCAGCCACTTGGTTCTCCATTCCTTTTCGGTCATGGATTTCTAAGTCAAATTCTTGCAGCAGTAACACCCTTTGAATCAGGTGTGGCTTTGACTCCTTCTTCTCAATTAGGTACCTGAAAGCATCATGGTCAGTATAAATAATTACCTTTGATCCTATCAGGTATGACCTGAATTTGTCAAATGTGAACACCACTGCTAGCATCTCCTTCTCGGTCACTGTGTAATTTAGTTGGGCACCACTCATAGTTCTGCTTGCATAGTAAATTAGATGCATGACTTTATCTTTCCGCTGCCCAAGAACTGCTTCCACCGCATAGTCGCTTGTGTCATGCATCAGGTCAAATGGTTGCTCCCAGTCAGGTGCAACTATGATAGGTGTTGTCACCAGCCTTTTCTTCAATTCCTCAAAAGTTACCCTGCAGTTTCGCCCGCCAGGGATGGATGTCTGAGCGGTTGAAAGAGTTGGTCTTGAAAAATGAAGTATTTATAGAAATACCGAGGGTTTGAATCCCTCTCTATCCGTGAGGTCATAAGTTCTCTCTTGTGTTATCTATAGATAATAATGAATCGGATCGACTCGAATGATATGATAAATGGAATAGGAGTTTGTGTTCTATTTAGTTAGGACCTTGTCTCCCTTTCGTTATCTTCCACTTTCCTTGTATAGGTTGGGAAAGGGCCAAGTGGATTACCTTTGAGAGCTAAGTTGAATATCTCGTTAGTCTTATGAATTGTTGATAAACTGCGATTGCAATTTTTTTAGGAAGTCCCATAGCTGTGAGGCTTAACAGATAAAGAAAACGGTGGATACTTTTCTAGGTAGAAGGTGACAACCCTAATGAATGGACTATGAAGGTGGCTCTTAGCTAAATCAGCGCTTAAAATCCTTTATCGTTATTTCCTAGGCTTCGATGATCAACCCCTAGCACATTTAGGTTTTGATATTCGGCCATCCTGGTCCTCAGTACCCAACACTATTATCAAAAAACATAAATGGGTGATTTTTTTCAAGCAATTTAAACAACGGGTTAGCAATTTTGGAAAATCTTTTATAAATCTCCTATAGAAACCGGCGTGTCCCAGGAAACTTCTTATTGCCTTGACGAAAGTGGGTGGTGGAAGCTTTTCTATCACATCAACCTTTGCACAGTCTACCTCAATGCCTTTACTCGACACTAGGTGCCCCAAGACTATACCTTCTTGTGCCATGAAATGACACTTTTCCCAGTTGAGTACCAGATTAGTCTCGATACACCTCTTCAATACTCTTCTCAAGTTCATAAGGCAATCATCGAATAAGTTCCCCTCCACTAGAAGTCATCCATGAAGACCTCCATTATTTCATCTACCATATCTATGAAGATGGCCATCATGCACCTTTGGAATGTAGCAGGTGCGTTGCATAGGCCAAACGGCATTCTTCGAAAGGCATAGATGCCATAAGGGCAGGTGAACGACATTTTCTCTATCTTCCGGGGTAATAGAGATCTGATTATACCCCGAGTATCCATCCAGAAAGCAGAAGTGGGACCTCCCTACCTATCTACCTAGCATCTGATCAATGAATGGCAGTGGGAAATGGTCTTTTCGGGTAGCTTTTCTCAACTTTCTGTAATCCATACAGATTCTCCAATCTGTGACGGTCCGTGTTAAGATCAACTCATTATTCTCATTTTGCACTACAGTCATACCGCCCTTCTTTGGAACACACTGAACTGGGCTAACCCAATTACGGTCAGAGATGGAGAAGATGATTCCCGCATCTAACCACTTGATCACTTCTTTCTTCACAACTTCTTTCATGTTGGGGTTCAGCCTTCTTTGATGTTCTCTGGAAGGTTTGTGCTCCTCTCCCAATAAAATCTTATGCATACAAAATGTCGGGCTGATACCCTTAATATCTGCAATGGTCCAACTAATTGTAGTCCTGCACTCCATCAATACCTGCAAAAGTTATTCTGCCTGCACATCTAACAAACTAGATGTGATAATAATAGGTGAAGTTGAGTTAGGTCCCAAGAAAGCATACCTGAGATGAGGTGGTAGTGGCTTCAGTTCCAACTTTGGTGGCTCTTCTATCGATGGCTTAGCTGGAGGAGTTTTCCTTTCTTCTAAGTGAAAAGGCTCAAATTCGAGCTCCCTTTTCCAAAACCTTTGGTCTTCAAGATCCAGTACCCACTCCGACATGTCCTCTCTATTTGCTTCATCTAAGTCAATGAGATAGGCTGCTAGCAGGTCTTTAGCATTCAAGGTCCCATCTTCTTCCTCCAAAATCACATCCACAACATCTATTAGAGAGTAATTAGCAAATTAACTTGGTTGGCGCATAGATTTCTGCACATTGAATGTTATCTCTTAATCATTTTGTCTCATTTTTAGCTCTCCAGTTTCACAATCAATTAAAGCTATCCCAGTGGCCAAGAATGGCCTTCCCAAAATTATGGGAATCTCCTGGTCAACCCGACAATCAAGAATGACAAAATTTGCTGGGAACACAAACTTTCCAACATGTACTAATACATCATCAAGGATACCAGAGGGCCTCTTCACTGTCCGGTCGGCCATCTATAGTAACATGGATGTGGGTCTAGCTCTTCTAATGCCTAACCTTTTGTAGATAGCCAGAGGCATCAAGTTTATGCTTGCCCCCAAATCACAAATTGCCTTAGCAAATGCATAGTTTCCTATTGTGCATGGGATTGTGAAACTCCCTGGGGCAGACAGCTTCTCAACTATGGGTCTTGTCATAACAGACTACATGTCTGAGTCAGTGTAACCGTGGCCAAGTCTTGAAAGTCGAACTTACGAGACATCAAATCCTTTATCATTTTTGCATTACCAGGCATTTCCTTTAAGGCGTCAATCAATAGAATGTTCATCTAAATTTGCTTCAAAGTATCCAAGAATTTCTTATACTGCTCATCTTTTTTATATTCGTCCAATCTCTGGGGAAAAGGTGCTGGAGGTCTCTTTTTCCATGTGATTTGAGTTTTATCTTGCTCAGGCACTATTTCTACTGTCATTTCTTGTGCTACCTCAGTTTCTTTCACAACCTCTTTTTCTTTGCTTGTGCTCTCTTGCGCATGTTGTACTGTTCTCTGTTAATCCTGTTGAATCATCTATCTCAATGGTTACTGGCACAAGTGTATTAGTAGGTCAGCTTTCACGGGCAATTTCTTGCTCTAGATCTAGGTCTCTACCATTTTGTAGACTCACTACCATAAGCTATTTCGGGCCCTGCTCTTTTGGATTGATTTGTGTTTCTGCAGGTAATGTCCCATGGGAACAATTATTTAGAGCCATCGAAATCTATCCTAATTGAATCTCAATACCTTTTATCGCTGATTCATATGAGTCTACTCTCTCTTGCATTTTTCCAGTGGACACATTGTTGCAACATTCTGTTTTTGTTATTCAGCATTCCCTTAAGTTCAGCAAACCCATCATCTTGTCTCATAATTTGTTGTTGTTGAGATTATTGATAATCCAGCTGTTGATTTTGCTGGTTGTAACCCTTTTGCCTTTAGTAAAGAACCACTTGACCCTGTGGTCACATAGCTCCAGGATTGTTGTTGTTATTGTACTGTTGTTGTGCTGCTGGTCTATATTGTTGATTCTATTGTCCCCAATTCTAACCACCTTGCCTCTGTCCCTCATAGTTTGCCACATAGTTCATATCTTTCTGATATTGCTCGTTGTCACCTTCCGCACTACACGAGAAAATATATGGTTGGTTAATGCATGGTGTACATAAGCCCCCATTAGTTGCATCTATTATGTGTACTTGCTGCTTCTGGCTTGATTCATTGATCTTTTTGGTGAGAATACTCATTTACATCATTAGAGTGGCCATACTTTTAGCTATGGAGTTGTTTGGGTCCAAAGCCACTGAATAAACTACATGAGTAATTGTAGAGTCTCTTGTCATCCATCCTGAGTTTTGGGGCATCTTATCAAGTAGGATCTTGCATTCTCTGAATGTTTTGCTCAAAAATGCTCCATCTGCTGAAGTATCAACATTGTCCTTTAAGCTATCTGCCAATCCCATGTAAAACCTTTGCCCTAACATCTGCTCTACAATGCCATGATGTGGACACTTAACCAGCATACCCTTGAACCTCTCCCATGTTTTTGTATTTTTTCTGTTGGTTTCTACCTGAAGCTCAATATCTCATCAGTTTGTTTAGCAGTTTTATTGGGTGGGTAGAACTTGTTCACAAATTGCTTGACTAATTCCTCTCAAGTAGTGATGGAGTTTATGGGGAGTGAATTAAGCCAAGTCTGAGCCTCTCCTGTCACCGAGAATGGAAACAACAACTTTATTGCTTTTGGTGTCACATTAGGTTGCTTTTGCGTGACACATATCGACAAAAAATTCTTCAGATGCTGCTGAAGATCTTCAATGTATGACCTTGAGAACAGTCCCTTGTTCTGTAATAAATGTAGCATGTTGTTTGTGATTTGAAATGATTCTGCTTGTATTTGAGGGACTGAAATTGCGGTTGCCAGGTTGTCGGCGGTGGGTTGTGTACAATCATGTAATGCTGTTTCTGGCACAAGAGGCACCACACCCTAATTGTTCGGGTCATTCACATTGTTTCTTTTGTTTAGATTTCCTACTTCGTTTCCCATGTCTGGTTCGATTTGTTCTGTTGTTGTTTAGTGCCCTTGAAAACTTTCTCAGGATCTGATAATGCTTCGAACAATTCACCAGTTCTTGAGGAGTTTCTAGGAATGCACCTGTAACATTCAAGACTACAAACGTTAGAATTTCAATGTATTTAGTTTAAATTGAAGAAAATTGACTACACTAAGAATTTTAGTGTAGTCAAAATTTGATCACGCCCATCTATGCCTTATAAAAAGAGCTAAGCAGTCGTTACAAATATAATCTGGTTTACAAGTCCGGAGTCGAATCCCACAAAGAATTAACCTATTAAACACATCTACTAGACTCAAACAAATTCACGTAATTTATCTTCAGAAATATTTAAGTAACAAATTGAATATTTACTAACTAAATATTATGTAATGAAAATGCAATAAATAATAACTAACTACGAACGAGTTGTAGACAAGAATTGGAATGATCTAAGGTTATGATTTCCCCTATTGTCGGAATCGTTTCTGCTACGTTTTCTATAAATTTGCCTAAGTCTTCTCTATCGATCATGAGCACTCTTTGTGTATTAAATCTCTTCTGAGTAACTACCACAATTTACTAGACGTATTCTCCAGAATTACGCTAGCTGAAATTAAGTACAGCTCACTCGGATCGCACTAAGGTTTCGCTATCCCTAATCCCACCTTTAAACCCTCCGTATTGATCCCTCATATACATTAGGAGTGATGTTGTTCAAAAACTACCTAAATATGCACTTTCTCCCGAGTAATGCACACTAAATAGGTACAGTCGATTGAGGGCCCTTCAATCAACAACACTAATAACGTAGTTGAACAAATAGAGAAAATACTACGACAAATCTATATTAACGTAATAGGAAAATCATCCTCCAATAGGTTCCATCAAAACCCTAGATTAGGAGTTTAGCTACTCATAATTGTTTTCACAATCACAACATAAGAATTCATCATCAATGATAAAAAGGGGAGGAAGAAAGATAAAAACTCGTTTCCGAATCTTCCATTTTGCTCCTTGCCTGTTCTTGCCTTCAAAATTCTTCTCAAAACTTGAATACCCTCTTTTTGGGCGAGCTAGGCTTCATATAGGTCAAGGAAAGTCGCAGCTAGAATTACAATTTTAGTCATGGAATAATTTTTCTTGGAACGACGTGCGCGGCCGCACACCTGGGCAGGTGACCGTGCATCTGGTCGCGCACTTTGGCCAGTTTCTGCCTGACTTGCGTGGTCAGTGCGCGGCCGTGCACCTGGGTAAATTTTTGCACTCTTCTTTGTTCTTCTTTTTAAGTGCGCTAATCTCATTCGATCCGCTAACGAACTCCCAATTTACTCCATAAGTTTTTACTTGGCCTTCAATGCTCCATATTAGCTCAAAACACGCTTTAACGTTATTGTAGCCCAGAATTGCTCTTGCGAAGCATATAATACTCAATCAGAGCAATTTACTACCATTTAACACTCAAACATCAGTAAAGTGCAGCCAATTTAGAGTGCAAATAGTGGCCAGAATACATAGTTATAGCCTACTATCACATCCCCGGAACAAACCAACCGCTCCGGCAAGTCACATACCATAAATGAACATACAATAAGCAATAAACGGGGAAACGAGGCTACAATACTCAAAACGACTGGTCCGATTATTACACTGAGTATTCAACGTGAGTCATCCTCATAGAGAGATTCCTTCCGGCCACGACTTGTTCTTTCATTAATTGTTTTTACTTTATTTCCTTTATCTTTAGTTATCTTATTAGTCAAATTAACTTAATTTGCGTGTCGATAAATTACATTACTAATTCAGCTGTACCATTTTTTTTTTTTGGGTAAACATTGATATCTCAATCAGCCAGAAATAAATAAGAATACCAATAACCACAACGACAATGACGATATTTTTGGAGGAAAGTCTACGGATATGATGGGAAAGAAACAATGTCACATGATGTCTTCATGAGGATAAACTGAACAAGCTTTCTTGAGGGTTGCTTGTGGTCCTTAGCTTAAGTCGACAATTTGGCCACCCCACCCATGTTCTCAAGCAAATTACTTGTTTCGAATTGTCTACAATGGTCAAAATCAGATATTCATGACTACTGATCCACTAGATTCAGACAAGAGCTTCGACAGGTGCATGGCCTCAAGGATTGATCTTACTTCTTCTTTTTATGTGGATGAATCTTGAAAATGATTCTGCAGATCTTTGCTAGCTTAATCAAAAACTAGTGACGGATTCAAAATTTAAACATCATGGGCTCTAAGTTGAGAAAGTACTAGATTCTAAAATCATGTATATTTAACTTTATCTTTATTTATATACTTTCGAGGTGCATACATAAATGTATGATTCGACGTGAAAACACCGAGTTACATGGAACCTGTAAACCCATTAATGTTGATCTACAAAAGGTCATCATACATTTTCAAACTCTTCCTACATGGTCTGTACAGATCCTGAACCGTTCAAAGTACAAATATGAGTGCCTAAGTTTTAACTCAGAGCCCGTTTGGATGAGCTTATTTTAAGTGGCTTTTAAGCCATAAGTTAGAAATTCTAGCTTTTGGCTTTTGTCTTGTTTTTGTCATTTTAGCTTAAAAACAAGGGCTTAAAAGTACTTTTTTACTCTATCCAAACACTACAAAATGACTTAAAAGTTATTTTGGCTCAAAAGCCCTTAAAATAAGCCAATCCAAACAGGCACTCAGAAAGTTTAGACTTCTAAGACATAGTTTAACCTAGTTATGCCACAACTGAGAATCCATTAGTATAGTCCATAATACAGACAGAGAGACTTTTAGAAGTTCAATAATAATGTCAATGTGATGGATGTATATATATAAGATAGATAGCTACCTCTGAACTGCATTTAGAAACCTACATTTTATCAAACGACATGTCTTAAATTAGCTATAATAATAGTAGCTAGTATGGAAAGTTAATAACGGACCAATATTGAAAAATACACATTGTTATTCAAAAGGATTTGTCAATTCCTGCATATGTGAACTTGGTAATTATCGAAGTTGACGCAAGACATAAATTCAAATTTCTCATTTCTGACCGTGATTTCGGATATAAACTTTTTAATTTGGTTGAAATAAATTTATATATGTGAAAACTACATTAAAAATATTATAAGTCACAGTAATTAAGAAATTAAATATTTAAAAAATTATGAAAAAATTTTGGTAAAAAAGAAACTCGATTGTCTCTGAAAATCTGAAATACATCAGACAAATTGAGACGGATGGAGTATATATTAATGCTAGTCATCTAACATATCAAAGTAGGTGATTAATGTGCTGGTAAACTAATGCTCAATGTTGTACGGATAAAATTGATTAATGACAGGTGGATGCTAGTTGAGTTTACACGTGGCAGTAAAGACATGTAGGATATGAGTCAGAAAATAGTTGGCACCGGTTACGAGCATGCATGTGACCAGTATTGTGTGAGTTTCGGAGACGCTGGAACTAGGGACGAAAGTTTGAAAGGAAGATATCGGTTGGAGAAGGCAGCATTCAACGAGCGGCTGTTACAAAGAATCTTTACATTTATACTCGCCCGTTATGCAGCCATCAAGAGGGGTCTTTATTCATATTAAAGAAGAGCTGGATTTGGGGATCTTGTCTTCCGAAATTTAGCTATAAATAGAAGAATTTGCTCATTGTACACACGAAATATCTATATGCAAAAAGGGCTAAACTTACTTTTATTTTATTAACATTCTTTCAATTATATAGACTGTGTTTGTTCTTGTTCTTACTTCCGGAAAAGCTCACTTCACAATCAGGCTTACTGTCATGCTTTTATATCTACAAAAACTAATGCTATGTAGTATTTAAAGTTATAAGTTCCAAAAATTTTATTTTGTTTTCCTTACGCTCCGACAGTCAGGTACGCTACCACGTAAATGAAACGTAAGGAGTAACTTCAATATGTATTAAAAAAAAAAGAAGACGACACGATATAAGCAACCGAATAAAAGAAAAGAAATCTTATTATCAACAAACAAGAACATTATGATTAAATTCCGAAACTTAAAAAATAGAACACCTTGTTGAAAAGAGAACAAATTTTCATAGTAAAAACATCGGCCAAATAGCTTAATTTGTTATCCAAATTGACCTCAGCCATGTTTACCAAGTGGTCAATGGTCATATCATAAGAGCTCTAAAGATGATCGCAAAAGCTCAAAATGGACAATAAAGTGAAAAGCTTCAACATACGCCTCTACGGCTAGGAATGCATATCGATCTGTTCGATTCGATTTTAAAATTATCAGTTTGATGTTAAACCGTTAACTGAGATATTGAACGTTTTTACTTTTGATTACGATTGATTTTATAGGTTTGTTTATCAATTTGGGCCGCTTATCAGGCCTACTAATTGGGTTTTTGAAAGTTTTTGGGGATTGTTATCAATTTGGATTGTTTTTCTTTTTCTGAAATTGCAAAAGATATGGACAACTTTTGGTTTTTCGGGCCCTTGTTCGCCACATAGGATTTCGAATGACTAGTAACTGTTTCATTCTTAACGTTCTATTTTGTTATCTCTTACCCGGGTTTATATGGGTAAAAATATAAATTTAATAGATTTTCTGGGGTAAAACCATTAAGGAAATCGAACGAATTAATTTCCGAATCAATCTTGCTATTGATAAAAACAAGTCGCGTAGTTTTAGAATGGGATTTTTTCGTATATATACGAGATTTTAAACTTATTTATCCGGTTTTGTCTAAGTTTTCATATTTAAAGGAAGTAACAAAAGTTTTTTACAAAATATATACAAATTCGGTTTAACTCTACAATTTATCTACAACTTAAATACACCTTTTTTGTACAGAATCCATACAATTTATGCAACTTATATACAATTATGTAAGTTGTAGATATTTTGCATACTATTTCTACACTACATACAATATATATACAATTTGTTTATATCTTCTTTTTCGGGTTTTAATCTAAAATTTCAATCAAAACCACCTGAATCTTCATCAAGTTATCTCAAAATTGAGATATAAACTCCAAAGGATATTCCGAATCATTTGCAACAATACCCACTCCAAACAAAAAGTAATTTTACAAATTTTGATTTTCGAATTCAAAGCTTCTAAGCTAAGTTTTCATATTTACGGAAAGTAACTAAATTTTTTTTATAATATATACAAATCCACAATTTACCTACAACTTAAATACACATTTTTTATATAAAATCCAGTCAAAAACTACGGTATACATACAATTTATGCAACTTATATACAATTATGTAAGTTGTAGATATTTTGCATACTATTTCTACACTACATACAATATATATACAATTTGTTTATATCTTCTTTTTCGGGTTTTAATCTAAAATTTCAATCAAAACCACCTGAATCTTCATCAAGTTATCTCAAAATTGAGATATAAACTCCAAAGGATATTCCGAATCATTTGCAACAATACCCACTCCAAACAAAAAGTAATTTTACAAATTTTGATTTTCGAATTCAAAGCTTCTAAGCTTTCTAATGGATTAACATAGTTTCCAATTCAATCTACTCGCTTCAGATTAATACTATTATATACGGTTAAAATCGGGCATGACCTGGAACGAAGTAGGCCAAGGTTCGACCCTATGTCATATCGAATCACAGCGCAAAGTTAGATCTCCCGAGACTAGGAGATCGAGTAAGATCGAAGTTATCTAAGATAGGAGCCGAGTAGAAGAGATCAGACAAGATCGGGGAAAGCAAACCACGCCAAATAATAGAAGGTCGAGATATGCAAGGAACATGGCAAAAATCTCGTCACGTATCGAGCCGAGACCGGACATTTAGCCAATCATGAGATTTCCTTTTGTATTTAGAGTTGTACCATAAGTAGAATTCATCTACTATATAAAGAGTGTTCTAATAATTTTGTAATGATGACATTCATGCATAACAAAACAATACATTGCATTTCCTATCATAAGCTCTATTGTTCAGTTCATACTTTTTAGCATACTCTGTTGGTTCGAAGGCGATCTAGCTCGAAAGCTATAAACGCTCGTTATACTAGTTTGCTTTATTTTATAGTTAATTTCTAACATCAATTCCCATATTTCTCAATTTGTGCCAACTGAAATTACATATCCTTAAAACCACTTATAAGTTTAATTGTTATCCAATTTTAAGGGTAAACAGTTTGGCGCCCACCGTGGGGCTAAGGATAATAGTGATTGTCTGGTACAAATCTTCGTAGCATACACTATTTTACGCTTGTTCTTTGAAGTGTCTTGGATTACAGGATTAAAAGATGTCAAACTCTCAGTCAGCACCTCAACACATTGACAATGATCTCAGCCACCGCGGCGAGAATGAGAACATTGCACCAGGAAACGTTGCACCCCCTACTGGCCTCGATGGAGTTTCGGATGCAGACCTAATCGATGTCAGTTCGCATGTAGCCATCAACGGAAATGTGGTCGTCGATCCCGAAAGCAGCATTCGAGAGGGTACCCGATCAGCTACTCAGAATGCCATGGCGGTGAAGATAGCGGAATTAGCATGCAGGTAATATTCGAAATGTTGAAGGCCTAATAGGCAGCAATAGCTCGACTCCAAAATCAGAACCACACGCTGAGCATGGTCGAAATTGAACCATCCCAAGAAGTTGTGCACAGGGTCGAATCGACTTCAAGAAAATCGAATGAGAAAAAATAGGAGACAAATCCCGCTCTCTTAAAAATGCTCGAATAGTTGACGAAGCGAATCGAGACAGGAGAAAAGAAGATCTAGGAAACTGATAAGATGGTGGAAACCTATAACTCCAGGGTCAACCAAATCCTGAGGGCACCAACGATATTGAAAGGACTAGATTCTAAAAAGTTTATGCAAAAACCTTTCCCCCAAGTGCGGCTCCGAAGCCAATCCCCAAAAATTTCCGTATGCCCGAGATTCCCAAATATAACGGGACGACTGATCCAAATGAACACGTCACCTCGTATACGTGTTCCATCAAAGGAAATAACTTTGAAGATGATGAAATTGAATCCGTATTGCTAAAGAATTCGGGGAGACTCTATCAAAGGGTGTCATGATATGGTATCATAATTTACCGCCCAATTCTATTGATTCGTTTGCTATGCTTGTAGATTCTTTTGTAAAGGCGCACACCAGAGCCATTAAGGTTGAAATAAGAAAGTCAGACCTTTTCAAGGTAAGGCAGAAAGATAACGAGATGCTTCGGGAGTTCGTATCTCGGTTCCAAACGGAGAGAGTGAATTTGTAACCAGTCACCGACGATTGGTATGTTCAAGCTTTCACTCAAGGTCTCAACATTCGGAGTTCCATAGCTTCACAGCAATTGAAGTAAAATTTGATTGAGTATCCATTTGTCACTTGGGCCGATGTACATAATCGATATCCGTCAAAGATCAGGGTCGACGATGATCAACTGGAGACTCCTTCTGGGTTCGTTCATCCTAACTGGCCCGCGGATAGAATCAAGAGAGATATCGACCGAGAACTGAGGTCAGAAAGAGATCGATATCAACCGTATAATGGGGACCGTAGATACAGCAGGTTTGGGCAAAATTCTACACGGAATGAGAGGAGAAATGATCAAGGTCAAAGTTCACAGGGACCTAGTACTAAGGAAGGTCACATTAAACCTCCAAAATCCAAATGAAGGTACGGCCCCATTTCAATTCTTTCTATTTTTCGACTAACACTTGCAAGTTATCGACAATGAGTAACACGAAGCTTTGGATCTTAAGGCACGTGTTGCACTCTTTCTTCCTTGAACCGTTTTTGTCCCAATTGTGTTTTTCGGCAAGGTTTTTAATGAGGCAACATCGAATCGTGCTAACTTAGAATCGGAGGCCGGCCATGAATCGGTGTCAAGGACATCATTTAACAGTATCCGAGGTTCCCTACAATAAACCTCAAATACTAGGGGCATTGCCTTTGGATGTCAACTTTGTTGCGAGGAAATTACTTCATAATGACGGGGTCTTGATAGGGCCAAACGGTTCAATGAACCGTGCCCTCATAGGTTTTTCGAGCCCTGGCTCAAAACATGTACGTACATGTAATCATTTTTCTCAAGAATAAAGAGAAGTATTTTTCCTTGCAATTATCTTATGTCTTAGAAAAAGTTTTTCTACTTTACAATTCCATGATTTCAATCTATTATGGGAATGAGCTTAAGGGTCGATCATAAGCAGAGTTAGGATATTCACCCCTACACTTGGGGACTATCGTCCGAAAAATAATACTCGAACATATCATACTATCGAGCGTCGAGGGCGTAAGACCTTTTAGGAAACCCTTGAATTTTAAAAATCGTGGCCATTCCCACTCGGGGACTGTTATCTTAGGCATGCCTGGATAACTCGGGGAAGCAAGCTCACTGGGCTACACCCGAACCAAAAGTCTACGGCCAATGTAACGCGGCTCGGAGACGTCCAAAACTCGTAATAAAATGGCCTCAAAAAAGACACAAAAGAAAGCAAAAATATGAAGGCCTAAGGGCTATTTTTACTTCGAGTTCGAGAAATCATTATCACTCGACTACAAAGTCCGAGGGCTATCTTAACCCGAGTTTGAGAAAATTCTCACTCGGGGACTATCTATCGAGCCCAAGGGTCACCTTATTTCGAGTTCGAGCAAGTCCTCACTCGATCATAAAGCCTAAGGGCCACCTTATTTCGAGTTAGATCAAGTCCTCACTCGACTATAAAGCCTAGGGGCTACTTTTACTTCGAGTTCAAGCAAGTCCTCACTCAATCATAAAGCCAAAAGGCTACCTTCACTTCGAGTTCGAGCAAGTCCTTACTCGACTACAAAGCCCAAGGGCTAGCTTAACCCCAGTTCGAGCAAATTCTCACTCGGGGACTAACTATCAAGCCCGAGGGCTACCTTTTCTCAAGTTCGAGCAAGTCCTCACTCGACCATAAAGCCTAAGGGCTACCTTCACTTCGAGTTCGAGAAAATCTTTACTCGATTGTTGAGCCTAAGAGCTACTCAAACTCAAGCTCAAATGATCATTCGGGGTCCATTAATCAGAAATGGTCGGGTGCAGTACTTATTATCGGTCCTTACCATCTTAAACTTTGTACCTTCAAAAACAACTTCATAATTTTATGCTAAGGCACTTTGACCCGTACAAAAAGATAACAGATTCAAAAGCCATGGAAGGGAAAAAGTTTTATATATTCATCAAAACCTTTTTACAAGGGCAACACGGCTCGATGGATGTTCTTTACAAAAGGCCAAAGCGGCCTCAACAGAAATACAAAAACTAACTAAAAGCCTAAGTGGCATGATCATCTCCAGGAGTGGCGTCCCCGCCCTCAGGGTCTTCTGCACTTTTGATTTCGCTCAAGCTTTCGGATTCATTGTCATCATCAGGATAAGCTAATTTCTCAGCCTCAGCTTCAAGCTTCTTTGCATCCTCGATCTCGGTCGAAAGATCAAAGCCCCGAGCATGGATTTCTTCAAGGGTCTCCCTCCGAGATTGACACTTGGCATGCTCGGCAATCCTCTCTTCTCAATCTGAGTGGCCTCGACAACCTCCCTTGCCCGAACCTGGGCATAGCTACCACTGTATCATCATTGGCCTTGGTCGTTTCGACCTCCGATCCACTTCGAGCTCTGTGACCAGCTTCTCCTAAACAAAAATTGTAGAACCCAACTAAGACTGGAGCTCCTCGATTTTCTTGGCTTGCACCAAGGTTTATTCCTTTATATTTTGGAGCTGAACTTTAGTCGAGGACAGCTGGGCCTGGGCAGTCTTCTTTTCTGAGGCTAAGCGGTCCATGTTCTTTTTCCATGCTTCGGCCTCAGTCTTTACAGTCTCTACCTTTTCACGGAGTTGCCCGATTATGTCATTCTTTTGGTGGACCTGTGGGTTTAGATCGTTAGTCACAATACCCGATTTGTCTTCAGTAACTTCAAAGATTCTGTTTACCTGCTCTACCAGATCGGCATGTTCTTTTTGGGCCACCCCTAAATCAGCTCGAAGGCTCTTAATCTCCATTTCTCTTTGCTCACTAAGAAGTTTGAAGGCATCCTTCTTCTCGGTGAGCCCCCGGATCTCGGACTCATACCAGCTCAGCTCCCCTAGGGATCGTAGAAAAGCCTCATGATGAAGCATCGAAGCCTGCAAAATATGAAAAAATAAATTATATAAAAAAGCATAAGTACAGAACCTGAAATTGTCAAAGTTATCTAAGGGTACCCAATTCAATGCCTGTGGAGCTTCATTGAAAAGGCAGGGCATCTCCACTTTGTCCATCTTAGCCTGGTCCTCTTCGGTTACCAAATACTGAAGGTAGCTAGCCACACCTACAAGGGCATAAAGGACCCGATCATCCTCCAGGACCGAGATGACAATTGATCGCTTAAGCCCGGGATCAACACTTGGGGCTGGAAACCGAGTAGTTAGTTTAAGGCTTGAGGAAGCCTCGCTCGAGCTCTTCTTCGGTATCTACAGGTCACCCAAACTAGTGACATCTTCTACCCGAACAAAATAACCACGGAAAAGATCTTCCTCTCCGTGGGCTCCTTCCCAGTGACAAGTCTCTGCGGCCTGAGCGTCACGTATCATCTGTCGCACCTCGTTTTTACACACCCAAGGGTATATAAGGGAGTTTTCTACTTTAAGTGATATTATTCAAAATGGGATTATTTATTTAATCAGAGTCGCCACTTGGAATAGTTTATTTGGTGTCCCAAGTCACCGGTTTATTTTAAAATCCCAAATCGAGAAAATTCGACTTTCCTTTTGAAGTCTGCGAACCAGAAATTCTGAATAAGGAATTTTGTTAACCCGAGGGAAGATGTTAGGCACCCTCGGATTCCGTGGTTCTAGCACGGTCGCTTAAACTATTATAATTGGCCTATTATCTGATTTATTATATGTTTTAACCTATGGTGCATTTTTATCTTATTAATTGCTTTTAATTATTATTAAGGAAAATTCAACTTTATCTAAAACACGTCTTTGAACCACGCCACATGAAATGCACCCGCGGTCCGTGACACATTTTATTTAATGTTGTTGAGATTTGGATTTAGGTCACATGAAATGCACACCCGAGTTTAGGAAAGTAACTTTTAAATAGCGCGCCTAAAGCAACTATGCAGTTTTAAGTTTGCGAGGGCCATGGAAAATTCAAACTAAATGGCACACCTCGATTTCTAAAAGATTAAAATTAATTAAGTGAGGGCCATGCATTTTGAGTTTTTATTTGGCACGGCACGCCTCAATTCCAATTTTTTAAAAGGAATTCAAACTAAGCTTTTGAGGGCCATAAGTTATATCTTACTCGATATGGCACACCTCAAATCTAATTGTCTAAAAGAAAACTTTATTTTTCGAAATTAGGAGGGCCATATACTATTTGCATTCTCTAATATGGCATACCTCAATTTAAGGAGAGCTTAAATAATTTAAACAAAAATACACTTCAGAACCATTGTTTTCACAAATATCCACTAAGAAGAAAGTTGGGCTTATAGGTCGAATCCAGCCCCAAAAAGTAGACGGACAAAGGGGAAGTCCAAGTTATGGGGACCTTTCAACAATTGGGCCAGCATTAGGGCCAATTCCGCGAACCAAATAATTTGCACAAAGTTAATGAGTCACAAATCAATCAGAGCTATATGAAACAAAAGCTTGAATTAACATTTTTAACTCTTGGATTTTAACTACGTGAACACAGACTGATTGGCTGAAATTCTGGATTTTAATATCTAATGCAATTCGGACAAATCTGTTGTGGAAAGGTAAATCCAATAGCAGAAAATAAACATGCTTCTGGGCTCAGGAAACAAGCCCAATTAGCAGTGGCACACTGTTCTTCCTTGCCCATGGCCCAAACGTCCAAGGCCCAAAGAACCCCAAACTTACCAAAGCCAAAGCTGAGGGACAGACTTCAATATCGAGTCCATACCAACGCCCAAACTACTATTTGCACCCAATGATAAACCTGATAAACTTCATCACTACATAGTAATTGAGACACAAAGCAATTTCAAAGGCTACTAAGAATACATGCTCGAACCCAGCTACCCAAACATTCATGCTTAAATTCAGTCCTAAGCTAATCTCACAAACAAAACTTGAACTTTAAACTCAATTAACTCTTTCTCAATATCAATAGTAACAACATCTAGGAAATTAGCACCATTCACTTGAATCCAAAAAGATCAACACCCCAAATTCTTAAGGAGCACAAGTTCATTTCTACAGCATACTAATGATATAAGGCAACTAAGATAGCATGTATAATACAAGGTCTGTTACATCAAAGAAATAGAGGAAAACAAATGAGATGAAATTCAAAACGACTTGTATTCAGTCAGGCTTCAGCTCGAGATACATGTTCCTAAAAACTTGTTGACAATGGTTTGGAAAATACCTGGAATGCAATAGAACAAACAAAGAAAGATGAAGAAGTATCAACAACAACAAGAACAGCCAATGCAACAGTACCCAAAAATCAGCAGCTCAAACAAAACTTTAAACCCCAAACTCGAACATTTTTCTCAACCAACAATAAAATCAAAACCACAGCTTCTTCAATCCAGTAGAGAAAATCGATGAATAAAAAGACTTTAGAGTCCCAAAAATACTTTCATCAACTATCAAAATTCCAAAGAAAAATTAAACCTGTTTGAAGCAAAGAAATGCCAGAATTTCAGTGTCTTCTTTAGAGCTTTCAAAAAAAAAATAGCCGTTTCAATTTTTAGGATTTCAGTCTCTATATTTTTTTCTCTTTTTTGTGAATGAAGAAAGAGTGCCTTTATCGGCAAGTCTTAGGGAAGCATAAAGGAATTCAGTTTTTGCACTTTAATCCCTTTGGAATTTTCATTTTTGTTGTTATATCCTTTGCTTAAAAAATTAATTTTTCAAATTAGCCCCAATCCCTAGCTTCTACGAAACTTTCCTATTCAGTTATTAAATATTCTCTTACTTAAAAATCCTAGACTACCCCTTAAAATCTTGAAAATTACTTCAGAAATCTAAATGGGTCATGGGTCAAATTGACCCAAGTCAAATTGTTAAAATTGGGCTTACCAAACCGGCTTAATTTCCTCCTTTGGGCTTTCTGATTTTCAAAACTCAGTTCGAGCCATAAAAATCACAAATTAACGGGCTGACCAAAATTTCCAAAACAACAAACCAGAAAACCCTTTAAAATGAAACCAAAAACCCAAAGAAAAGGGAAATGAACTAATTAGACTTAAACAATAAAACCCAAAAAAAATAAACTAGACTTGTCATTAATCTAATTACCCAACATAACAATAATTAAAAAATGAACACATAACGAAGAAAAAGAAAAGAGGAAACAGAAAAGAGATGAAGAGGAAGAAGAAAAATGCAAGAAAAGAAAAAGAAGCTGAAAAATACCTAAAATCGGACGGGCCAAATCTTTGAAATTATTCCTCGACCCTTCAATTTTGACCGAAATGGGCCTTAATCGTGTGTTCTCAATTAAAACACACGAATAAGATCAATTTCGGCCTCAAATCTTTATTAAACTCACTAATTTGGGGTTTTGGGATTTTAGGGTTGAGATTTTCGATTTAAGATTTGAGGAATTCCGAACATATTCGAGGGAAAAGGGTTATGAATTTGGTATGAGGGAGTCATGGGGGTTACGTGGTGTAGATTTGGGGTGGTTTGGGGGTGGTGCCACCACCGGAGATGGTAGCGATTTTGGGGCAGCGGATTAGGGTTAGATTGTCTCTGATGGTGAGGGAGATGAAGTGAGAGACGGACTGAGGGGTTGGGGGGCAATCAGACAGTTTTATATGAAAATAGGACTCAGTTCTCGTCCGTTTAATCAAAGGAAATCGAAGGCTCAGATTAAACGAGTGAAACAGTGTCGTTTGGTCATAGGTGGGACAAACCAGGTAAGAGGCGGGTTTGGGCTGGTTTTAACCGGGTTATGGGATATTTGATCAATTGGGCTTAGGAGATTTAAAGGATTTGGCCCAAAACTCCAAATCTTTTCAATTCTTTTCCCTTTTCTTTTATTTCAATTTTTTTTTTCTTTTCAAAATTAAAAATAAAATCTAAATTAATCCCTAAATCAAATTATCCTACTAAATTGAATTAATTAGCTCTAAATAATAATTACCACAATTTAATTAAATACCAAATTAAAAGAAAACTACCAAAAATCGAAGCTAGAAATAAAAAATGCAAAAATAAGTTATTTTTTGTGATTTTTCATTTTTGTAAAATACTAAATTACTAATTAATATAAAAAATGTAAAATTAAATCCTAAATGCTAATGCAATGTATTTTTGTATTTTTTTTATGATTTAAACAAGATTAAACATGCACACGAAAATGCAAACAATCAGGAAAATTTTACAATAATTCCTAAATTAACAAATAATCAAAAGAAAAAATCTAATTTTTGGAATTCTGTAGGAGTAATTCATGTGAGGCAAAATCATGTGCTCACAACTGCCCCTCTTTGCTTGGAGACACGAAGGTTTTTTGGGCAAAGATAAAATAAGCAATTACGAGGGATTTTTGCCTATCTGAAACTCCATGAGAAGCATTTTTGAAAAGAATCTGACCGAACCTTGCTTCAAAGGCTGCCTACATATCCTTGGCTATAAAGGAATCAGGTCGGTATAGTTCTGGAAGTTTTGATAGTTGGGGCTACCGGGAAGCTGTGATTTCATTGTTGCTTCTGCTACTGCTTGCTAAACTCCTTATTACACCAAAATGGAAAATAAAAGAGCTAAACTAGTTAAAGCCTATCAGCTACGAGTTACAAAATTCCTATTTATAAATCTCTTGAAGCTTGATCTTGGGTCTTGGCTAGTTCTTGATGCAAACTCCGATCTGAATCTTGATGCTCGTCAGGTGTAGATGTTGGTTCTTTCTTCAGCTTTGGATCAAGGCGGGACATGTGAAGCTTGTGACTTCAATCATATCTTGAGCAGTCCACATCTTTCTCCCCTTCAGCACTTTGAATTCGCTTCTTTTGTTCTTTTTCTTCTTTTATTTATTCTGGATTGAGACTCATTCTTTTGGTCATCTTGAATCCTGTGCCTCGAGGTCAAACTTGCTCAGACACCAAAACAAATAAACGAACAAAATTTTTCTGCCATAGTTTTCACTAGGAAAATTTCGTGAGTTAATTGTAACTAAAATCTAGATTTTTTTTTGAAAGCGATAAAATAAGGATTGTGTCTTTAGGGGGAAAAGGTGACTAGGGAATGGAGGCCCTATGTCTAAAATTTCAACTAGGGAATGGAGGCCCTATGTTGGCAAAAAAAAAAGGCGACTAGGGAATGGAGGCCCTATGTCTAAAAATCTCAACTCAGAGATTGGAGCTCTAATGTTGGCAAAAAAGCGACTAGGGAATGGAGGCCATATGTCTAAAAATAATCTCAACTAGGGGTTGGAGCCCTAATGTTGGCAAAAGGCGACTAGGGAATGGAGGCCCTATGTCTAAAAATCTCAACTCAGGGATTGGAGCCCTAATGTTGGCAAAAAGGCGACTAGGGAATGGAGGCCCTATGTCTAAAAATCTCAACTCAGGGATTGGAGCCCTAATGTTGGCAAAAAGGCGACTAGGGAATGGAGGCCCTATGTCTAAAAATCTCAACTCAGGGATTGGAGCCCTAATGTTGGCAAAAAGGCGACTAGGGAATGGAGGCCCTATGTCTAAAAATCTCAACTCAGGGATTGGAGCCCTAATGTTGGCAAAAAGGCGACTAGGAAATGGAGGCCCTATGTCTAAAAATCTCAACTTAAGGATTGGAGCTCTAATGTTGGCAAAAGGCGACTGGGGAATGGAGGCCCTATGTCTAAAAATCTCAACTTAGGGATTGGAGCCCTAAAGTTGGCAAAAGCGTAAAAGATTGAGGTTGGGAATCCTAAGATATCATAATTTTTTTGAATTTTTTTTTGAATTTCCTCTTATCTCTTTTTTCAGTTGAATTCATTTTTCATTTAATTTTTTTGTTTTTTTTGTAAGTAAAAATGCAGGAAAAAATTTGGAGGAAACTTCCCTCTCGGGTTGACTATTACTGTGAAGTTGTTTCTAGCTCTTGCACATCTTTTCCCTTTTGGTTGCACCTGCTTCTTGCACGGTTGCTTTGGATTGCACCTGTTTCAATTTTTCAAACAAAGAATAATTGTTAGTTTGAAACGGTGGTTGGTTTTGTGGCCTTTATTGTTTTTGATCACTTGATCTCGGCCCAACTCTTCTGGTGAGAACCTCTGCTGCATGCTGGCTTTTCTGAAGATTAATCTCTCTCCTAAAACCAAGGAACTCAACTTTCCAAACTTTCCAGATGATGGTTCAACTGTGTGGGGCTTTTGGCCCTTTCACCTTATTTTGCCTCTAGGGGCTTTTGACCTTGTATTTCTTTTTATTTTTAATAACTCTGATTTCAGAGCATCAGTCATCATGGCCAGTCGGGATCGACTTGATCCATCCGCTGAGGCTGGGTACTTTTCTTTGGGTTTGGCTTTTATTAAGCAGAACCCTATAAAACCAATCTTGCCACCTTTTCTTTGTATTAGTTTTGGAACAGAGTTAGATCGAAAGGGATTCATGGAAAAATAAACAAAGGACAAAAAAATGAATTTTAAGGAGAAGTGTCCATTTCGGGGAGGAAGGAAGGACTTATCCGGGGTGCATGCAGACTTCAATAGACATGACATGCTTCTTGGACTAGATACCCGATTTGCACAACTATCCAACTTCTCATAAACCCATTGCGACCTGTGTTTTAAAACCGAGAAACCTTGCCAGGACTCTTTCAATACCAATGGCGATGAGGGGTTTCTTCTTTCCGATCAACGGCACCCTTTGCGGGTTTTTGCCAATCGACCTCTCTCATTTCTCTTCTCACCGTCGCCTTATAGTGCTCTTTACGAGTTTTCACTGACAAGGCTCTCTCATTTTCAATTTCTATGCTCACCTTTGACTTATGGTGCCTGTGGGTTTTCACCAATAAGACTCTCTCATTTTATTTCTCTCATCTTGATTGTATCGGATCCAAACAGCTACGTTCTCCAATTTTGAAAACCTTTCGCCAATTGATCGGAAGGACTTGAACAAGGTTAGGGTAAAAAGAGTAGGATCGAATTACAACTTTGGAACCATTCAGGCGGGATCATCGCCGAACCATTATAACATCTGCCCCAATTTCACTTTTGGGAAAAATTGGACTTTTGTTTTGGTGTGACTGAACCCCAGGAGAGAGGCTGCCTACGTATCCTTTCGAAATCAAGTCGAACATAGTTCAGGAAAACATTTTGTTTTGTTGTTTTCTTTTGTTTGTTTTTGTTTTGTTTTCTCTTCCCTTTTTTCATTTTTTTTGTTACAAGCATCTTCGAGTTCCAAAGAGGGTAATGAAAGAAAGGTAACCGGCTCAAGGGGTTAGCAAAAGATTGGACTGTTTGGGGTAGCGAGAATGAAAGCCTTCGTCATCCCAATCGGATAATGCTATTGCTGCAGAAGGATTAGACATAATACCTTTTTTGACTGCATCTGCATTCACAGCTGTTTCAGGGTTATTCCCTTCAATGTCTCCCAGATACAATGCCCTTTTTGGCAACAATTTTCTGATAATGTATGGACCTTTTCAGTTGGGAGCAAATTTTCCTTTTGCTTCCTGATGATGGGGAAAAATACGCCTTAAAACGAGTTGTCCCACTTCAAAGTTTCTACGCCGCACTTTCTTGTTGTAGGCACGGGCCATTCTTTGTTGATACAACTGCCTGTGGCAGACTGCGGCCATCCGATTTTCATCGATCAGGGTTAACTGTTCCAAACGGGTTTTGACCTACTCACTGTCTTCAATTTCAGCTTCAACAATGATCCGGAGAGAAGGAATTTCAACTTCCGCGGGTATTACGGCTTCAGTGCCATAAACCAAAAGGTACAGGATTGCTTCGATCGATGTGTGCACCATGGTGCGATACCCCAATAATGCAAAAGGCAACTTTTCATGCCACTACCTGGAACTTTGAATCATCTTTCTCAAAATCTTTTTGATGTTCTTGTTTGCTGCTTCGACGGCACCATTGGCTTTGGGACGATAAGGAGTAGAGTTCCGATGCGTTATCTTGAATTGTTCACATATCTCTCTTATCAAATGACTATTAAAATTTGTAGCATTATCCATAATGATAGTTGCAGGAATACAAAAATGGCAGATGAGGTTGGAATGCATGAAGTCTACTACAGCTTTCTTGGTGACAGATTTGAGAGTAATTGCTTCAACCCACTTTGTGAAGTAGTCGATTGCGTCCAATATGAATCTATGTTCATTTGAAGCTTTCGGCTCAATCGTCCCAATAATATCCATGCCCCAGGAAACAAATGGCCAAGGTGCTGACATGGGATGCAGTTCCATAGGCACTGCATGAATCAAATCACCGTGCACCTGACATTGGTGACATATTCAGACAAAATTGAAGTAGTCTTTTTCCATGGTCATCCGGTAATAGCCCGCTCAAAGGATTTTCTTTGCTAAAACATACCCATTCATGTGGGGTCCGCACACTCCTGCGTGCACTTCATACATGATTCTTCTGGCCTCTTTGGCGTCAACACATCTTAACAAGTTGAGATCCGGAGTCCTTTTGTACAAGACATCACCGCTAAAAAAAACCACTTGTGTGCCATCTAATGGTTCTCTTTTGGTCTCCACTGTCTTGCTCGGGGTATTCTTTAGTTTTCAGAAATCTTTTGATGTCATGATACCATGGCTGAATATTTGGTTCTGCCTCAACCGTATTACAGTAACCGTGACTTTCCCGGATTTGGATTTCCAATTGATCAATATGGGCATTGCCTGGGTATGGCAGCATCGAGGCTAAAGTAGCAAGTGCATCAGCTAGTTCATTGTGACAACGAGGGATGTACCTGAACTCTATTGACTTGAATCGCTTGCTAAGATCTTCCATATGTTGCTTGTAGGGAAAAAGTTTGACATCTCGGGTCTCCCATTCTCCTTGAGCTTGTCGGATAATCAGATCCGAGTCTCCCATGATTAACAATTCTTTGACATCTTGGTCAATTGCCATATTCATACCCATAATGCAGGCTTCATACTCGGTAGTGTTGTTTATGCAGAAAAACCGAAGCCGAGTTGTGGCAGGATAATGCTGACCAGTGGGTGAGATCAAGATTGCCCTGATTCCAACACCTTTTGTGTTTACCGCTCCATCAAAAAACATTTTTCAAGCATTAGTATCTTTGGATATGGCTTCAACTAAATTTATCTCTTCATCCGGGAAGTAGGTGCTCAAAGGTTGGTATTCATCATCAACCGGGTTTTCTGCCAGGTGATCTGCTAACGCCTGGGCTTTTATTGTCGTGCGAGTGACGTAGACTATGTCAAATTCAGTGAGTAGGATCTTCCACTTTTCTAACCTTTCCGTGGGCATTGGTTTCTGGAATATGTACTTTAAAGGGTCCAACCTGATCATGAGATAAGTAGTGTAGGCCAACAGGTAATGCCTCAGCTTTTGAGCTACCCAGGTCAGAGTGCAACAGGTCTTTTCCAACAGAGTATATTTAGCCTCGTAGCTTATGAACTTTTTACTCAAATAGTAGATCGCCTGCTCTTTCCTCCCAGTCATATCATGTTGTTCGAGGACACAACCAAAGGAGTTTTCCAAGACTGTCAAATATAGGAACAGAGGTCTTCCTAGTTCAGGTGGGACCAAAACTGGCGGGTTCAATAGATATTCTTTGATTTTTGCAAAAGCTTCTTGGCACTCGTCTGTCCATTTGATTGTTGTATCTTTATTTAACAGCTTGAAAATGGGTTCACATGTAGACATCAACTGAGTAATAAATCGGCTGATGTAGTTCAATCTTCCTAACAAGCTCATAACATCTTTCTTGGTTCTTGGAGGAGGCAAATCTCGAATAGACTTTATCTTTGTTGGGTCCAACTCGATGCCCCTCCGACTGACTATGAATCCCAAAAGTTTTACAGATGGAACCTCAAATGCACATTTGGCTAGGTTTAGCTTCAGATCATATTTACACAGTCGATCAAAGAATTTTCTCAAATCCTGAACATGGTCATCCTGGGTCCTGGACTTGATGATCATGTCATCCATATACACCTCTATCTCTTGGTGCATCATGTCATGAAAAATGACAGTCATGGCTCTCATATAGGTTGCCCCGCATTCTTCAGACCAAAAGGCATGACTCTATAATAGTATGTGCCCCATAGTGTGGTAAAAGCTATCTTTTCTGCATCCTTCTCATCCATCAACACCTGGTGATATCTTGCGTAACAATCCACGAAGGACTGTATCTCATGTTTGGCGTAGTTATCAACAAGGATGTGGATGTTCGATAAAGGGAAATTATCCTTAGGACTTGCTTTGTTCAGATCTTTGTAATCCACATGCACTCGGGTTTTCCCATCTTTCTTTGGCACTGGAACTACATTGGCTAGCCATGTGGTGTATCGAACCACTCGAATCACCCCCGATTTCAACTGTTTTGTGACCTCTTCTTTAATCTTGTCACTGATATCGGTTTTAAACTTTCTTTGATTTTACTGGATAAGGGGACAATCGGGGTAAGTTGGCAACTTATGAACCACCAAATCAACACTTAGTCCTGGCATGTCATCGTATGACCAAGCAAACACATCTTTGAACTCAAACAAAAGTTGGATCAATGCGTCCCAGGGTTTTTCATCTGTGTGAATGCTTATCTTGGTTTCCCTGATTTCTTCAGAACTACCCAAATTAACCGGCTCAATATCATTTAAGTTCGGCTTAGGTCTACTCTCAAATTGTTCCAATTCTCGATTTATTTCCCTAAAAGCTTCTTCTTCATCATATTCCGGTTCTTGGTTCATTATTTCACAGTTAGACAGCATGTTTGAGGAACGAAGTCTGCAAACATGTCATGTTATTTAAAGCCACATTATTGGAATTGAAAGAAGAAATAAAAGAGAAAAATAACAAAAATCAGAAAGAATAAAGAAAGGTGAATGATAAAATATTGATTTCATTTCTTTGAATTTGAAGATAACAGGGTTTACATTGGGAATTAAAGACAGGAAACTAAAGAAAACATTCGAGTTATACCCTGAAATAACTCGTGATGCAGAAAAAGTGGCAGGACTGGACTACCGGGATTCCCTCCTGATTGGGAATGGAGTAGCCTTCCAATTTTACAGTTTGGCAATGGGTCCCATATATAGCACCTCAGCGGTGTTTTAGCCTTCCCTTTGTTGGACCATGTGGGTTTCATACAGCATCTGCCTCATAGCCCCACAGATTTATTCAATTTCCTCGGCCGTAAAGGCCTCATCTTCCTCTTCCTCATTGTACTTAGGCTTGACAAATGTCCTATAAAGATGCGGAATCGGCTGAGGCAAAACCCAACCATTGTTCTTTCTTTCATCCGCCCATTTTCCATTAGCTGATGTGGGTTGGAAACCCACCCCAAAGAACTTCTCACTAGCAGTCGGAGTGATAGGTTCGGCAATTCCTTGCAATGACTTCCCCAGCCCCTTTCCGGGTTTGTAACCATGTCTGATCATTTCTTTGGCCACCATAATTGATGCATTTGAAAGAAAGGGTTGAGGGCAAGGGTCTCCTTCTTCACATTGGTCTGCGACCACAATCTCAAAAGCCTGATAGACTATATGCTCACTTCCTTCTATAGCTTCAAGACAAGAGACAGATGGGTCCTGATAAATCGATTGCTCATCTTCCCCGTGAACTACAATCTCCTGATCTTCATGTTCGAATTTCACCATCTGGTGGAGAGTAGAAGGAACGGCCCCTGTTGCGTGAATCCACGGCCTTCCCAAGAGGAAATTATAGGAAGTATCCATGTCCAAGACCTGAAAGGTCACCTCGAAGTCCACCGGGCCAATAGTCAGAATCAAATCAATCTCAACTATTGTATCTCTCTTTATGCCATCAAAAGCACGCACATAGACGTTGTTGAGTCTGATTCTCTCATTACCAATTTCCATGTGTTGCAGAGTTGAGAGAGGGCAAATATCTACCCCAGAACCACCATCTAGCATGACCCTTTTCACATAATACCCTTCGCATTTAACTGTCAGGTGAAGGGCTTTATTGTGTGCGGCCCCTTCCCGGGGCAAATTATTCTTGTTGAAAGAGATTTGATTGACTGCAAAAAACCTCTCCGCCATCCTCTTCAGCTGTTCTACAGTGGTTTCAATGGGTACGTATGCTTCATTAAGAGTTTTGATCAACACTTTTTGATGTTCAGTTGAATTCATTAGCAAAGACAACAAGGAGAATTGGGCAGGGGACTTTCGGAGCTGGTCGATTATCTTGTAGTCTGCCATTTTCATTTTCTGGAAGAACATTTCTGCTTCTTCAGCACTCACTGGCTTCTTAGGTGGGAAATGCTTCTTTGTGGCATTATTCACTTCCTCCAGATTGAGGTACTTCTCAGTCGGGTTATTTTCCTTAACTTCTCCCGAGATCTCTTTACCTTTGTATATTACTACCACTTTATTGTAGTTCCATAGAATGACAGTGGGATCTGTCATGGGCCTTTGCGGTATGCAACTAATAACCACGGGCTCATTTAGCCTTGGTGGAGTTATCAGCCCCCGTACCACGTAGGTCCCTTTGGGCACATACATTTTAGCTCCCTTGTTTAGCTCAAACCTTCTAGCAGGACTCAATGACATATGTTCTTTCTTATGGCCTTGAGGAACATATAGAACGGCATCTTTGGAGGGCGCAGCCCTAGTTTCAGCTTCCACTTTCTTTTTTGTATTCTGGGGGGTAGGTTTGCTCTTTTTCTCCCCCTTGTCTTGTTTTGCGACAGCTTTTCGCTTCTTTTCCACATCGGCTATGGCAATGATGGCTTTTAGAGCTTGATCAAATTCTCTATCTTTACAGATCATTCCAATAACCGACCCGTTGTTGTAAGCCAGTAATGGATTGTTGGTTACATTAGGAATGTCTTCGTCCTTTAGCACTATTCTTTTTTTTTCTATCAGATTTTCCACAGCCCTCTTCAGGGTCCAATAGTCATCTGTATCATGCCCTTCTGCCTCTGAATGGTAGGCACATCGAGTACCAGCTCTATAAGCGGGCGACGCTGGGTTCTGCCTGGTTTGAGGTACATGCTGCAACAAACCCATCCAGACAAGTTTGGGGAAAAGGTTGGAATAAGACTCGCCAATGGGTGTGAAATTTGCCATCTTAGGTGGTTCCCGGGCACGGAAGTTGTTTTGAAGAGGTCGGGGATTGTACTGATCTTGGTGAGGAGGTTGATTTCTGGGAAATGGAGCTTGGTTCTGATTGAATTGTTGTTGTGGCCTGACATAGGGTTAGGCATTCATCACTGCATATGGCTGAGGAACCATAGGATAAGCCACATCTTGGTGGGGATAGTAATGTTGTGGGGTTCTTTCAGAGAAAAGAGGTTTGGGTGGACGGGGTTTTCTTGCACTTGAAGTTGTCATTGCTGTTTCTTCCTTCTTCTTTCGGTTTTCTACTCCTCCAGAACCGCTTGGATTGCTTGGGAGGTAGCCCTTATAGCAGACTGACTCAAGATTTGCCTAGTTTTCAACCCATTTTCAACCATTTCACCGATTTGATAGCTTCGACAAATGGCTTACCCATCGCAGACATCATGTTTTGATAATAATCAGCCTCTTGGGCTTGAAGGAAGACACTGACCATCTCTGTTTCGTCCATTGGAGGTTTGACTCTGGCTGCTTGTTCGCACCATTTGACAGCATACTCTCGGAAGCTCTCCGAGGACTTTTTCTTTAGGTTTGACAAAGAATTCCTGTCAGGGGCAATGTCGATGTAATATTGAAACTACCTGACAAAGTCCTGATCCAGGTCATCCCAAATATGCCAGCGAGATATATCCTAATCCATATACCATTCAGAAGCAATGTCGACCAAACTCTCTCCAAAGTAATCCATGAGAAGCTCCTATTTTCCGCCCGCTCCCCGCAATTGGTTGCAGTACCTTTTAAGGTGGGCTATGGGATCCCCATGCCCTTCATATTTTTCAAATTTTAGGGTTTTGAAACCCAAAGGTAAATGTACGTGCGGGAATATGCATAGGTCAGCGTAGGATACGCTCATTTGCCCACTCAGACCCTGTATATTTTTGAGACTTTGCTCCATACTTCTCATCTTTCTGGTAATCTCCTCTTGTTCAGGGGTTTTTGTGGTTTTCTCCTACCCTGCGGTAAACTCGTACCGAGGCGGCTGAGGGTAGGCATTGGTAGTAAACTGGGTAGGTTCCAGTGGGAAAGATGGTGTTTGAAATGTAAAGGAAGATGGATCGAAGATAGGCCTGGGTAGAGTAGGTTATGTCGTAGCTGAACAAGGTGGCGCAGTGAATATGTTTGAAGACGCACCTGAAGTTAACACCTGGGGGCAAGCCTCGGAAGGTGTTCCCGCAAAGTGGGCTGAAATGGTAGGATATCCCGGTGGGGTATTTGGATAACTTATAGGGAAGTTGGAGGTCCCACTTGCCTTGGGAAACTGCTCAGGGAATCCGGGTATCGCACTTGGTGGTTCCCTTCCGTTGGCCCAGGCGTCCCACATTTCCATCATGCAGAGACGTAGAATCCTATTTTCCTTAGTAGTTGTTGACTCAGAAGTTGGGATGGACGAGATCGGACTATCCTCCGGAATAGGAACTATTGGCAAATGACTTTCCGAAGACATTTCAACACTTTCTTTTGACCTCGTGAAGTATGGATGTGAAGCCAGACTACAACAAAATCAACCACCTTACTATAGAACCTGGATTTAACAATAGACAACCAATCGGTCAGTTTGAAGCAATTAACACATAGGTAATTGCACATTGGGGTGTGATGCAACTATACAGTTGCGCAATGGTTGCATGTTTCATCCCGGCTTTTGCTTACTTTCCAATTTTCTTTTCTTTCCACTTTGGCTCTTTTTGCTTCTCCTCTTATTCCTATTTTCCTCTCTTTTTCTTTTCTTGCTTTTTTTTTGTTTTTCTTTTGATTTTTCTTTGGATCTCTTTTCTTTCTTTTTGGTTTTTCTTTCGGTTCTTTCCTTCCACATCTCTATTTTATTTGAGTTATTTACAAAAATCATGATCGGATCCGATAAGGATTGCCTACGTATCACGATACCACATGAATCAGATCATTACGTAGTTCAAGAAAATAAATGCAAAAATAAAGAAACAATTTTTGGGAATTTTCGATTTTCATTGATAAAACTGCTAAACTTTTCTATTACAAAAGACTTCAACCTACTCATTTCTTGGAATGTTAAAACTACAAACAGACTCAAAACAACTTTTTAAACTTAAAACTGAAATACAAACTCGATAAATGAAAATCAAGAGTACATAAGTGCTTCGACTCCTGGGGCCCGTGGGACATCATTAGGTCTTGCCACGGGCCTATGTGCGAGATCCCCTTGAAGCCGCTCCAAATCACTCATTATCTGGCGGACAAATGTCATTACTGCATCGAAGAAAGTGGTATGAGTCATGTTCTCACAAGAGTGGCATTTCATGATGATGTAGTCGGCAATGGCTCTAACCCTCTCTCAGATAATACCCTTTTCCTGAAGCAGGCGCTCGATTTGCTGATTCCGAGCTTCTAGCACCTGAGTGTCATAATGGCTTTGATTCTGCAACTGTTGCGTATCTTCCTCCATCTGGGCCATCAAAGCATAACAATGTTTCCTATCGGCTTTAAAGTTCCTAGCTTGTTTGTCCGCCTCATTTTCAAGGGTGGTTAGCTTTCTCTTCAGATTAGTGATTGTCCCCTCATATTTTCTTTTCATTTGTCGCACAAACTCTACCCGTCCTTCTGCATTCTTTTCCAATTGTGCTCGGACTTTTGCTAGACTGGCCTCAGATTTTTCTAGGTCGTCTTGACACTCAAGTACTTTCTTTCTCAGACCGCTTATAAGTCTTTCATCTGCTCGGCTTTTTTCCTGGTTTCTAGCAGCTATTCTCATTTTCTGGATTTGAGATTTAAGGGCTTCGTTCTCCTGAGTTAGCTTCTTCTTTTCCCCTTCATCTGCGGCAGCTTGGATACTATTGCCAAATTTGTGGTCCCTGATTTGTCCCTCTAATTTACTTATCTTGGCCCTATAGCTTTCTTCTTTTGCCAACCAGCCCCACTGCTCCTGCGAGTCGCTAGTGAATTGTGGGACATGGGGTCTCTTAGCAGGTCTGTCGGGAATCTGAAACCTTTTACCGAACCAAATCATGTAATTGGGGTGTACCTCACCTCTATCTAGATCCCGCACCATAGTCTTAGGTTCGAGAAATCTGCACTCATTCCAAACTTGGCGAACTCTTCCTTTTGGAAATGCAGCCTTTGGGCCTAATTCGATGACATGTCCACTCAAATCTTCGTCATGGGGGACGGTTTGAAACCTGCCCAGTTGGCGCAAACCCCCGTGAGGAGCATATGGATGAATGCTCCGGATACCCATTAGGAGAAGGTAGCACACTTCGGCTGACATGTATACGACTTCGGTGACAGGGAGCCATTTGAAAGTCCACTCAATTTTATCCGAAGTTAAAGAACTCAAGTGTGCAAACCAAGCCTTGGTACCCTCTGGAAATTCAACGCCCTCCACTCGGTTTTCAAATTCTTCGATGCAATCCAAACCAGTCATGCCGTAATTCATATACCCAACCCGGTGGCAGAGATGTTCCTATATCCACAGTTGTAGTAGTAGCTTACAGCCTTGGAAGAATTTTCCCCCTTCTCGGCAGATGGTCAAAGCTCGGTAAATCTCAGACAAGATCAGTGGAACTAGGGTACCATTAGCTTTCTTGATCGCGACATCAACAATCCCACGAGGCCCAATGCTATATTACTGTCTTTTCGCGGACAGATTATAACACCCAAGAATGCTACTATAAAAACCAAACCCTGCCTTGTCTCCCATTTATCTTTATTTCCGGCATGGGTCAGACCAGTATTCAGTGCTTCAAAACCTTGGGGATTGCCATAGAGTTGGTACAAGAACTGGAAAGTGCAAAACCCTTCAGATAAATTCCCATCCTGAATATCCCGGCTAATACTCAACATATCCAGAAACTTGTGAGGAGATACTGTTCTCGGTGACACCGGGTACTGACTTCTAAGGTTTCCACGAAGGCCGACGTAACCCGAAATTTCCTCTAGCGTGGGTGTGAGCTCAAAATCAGAAAAGTGGAACACATTGCGAGTTGGATCCCAAAAAGGTATCAAGTCTTCAATCACGTCCAATCTTGGCTTGATGTTCAAAAGTCCGACAAGACCACCCAAAACTTTTACCACGGTTCCTCGGCTAACTTTTCCTAAGTCGTTCCACCACATGTGGAGCTGTAAGGGGATCTCCTTAAGAGCTGCGAAGGGTTCATTTTCATCTGTGCTCATCCTGCACATTTATTAGGGTGGTTTAATTAAAAAAAATTATGACTCATTTTGACTCAAAAAAAAGTTATCACTATATTTTTTCTTTTTTTTTTCTTCAAAATTTTCATAAAAATCCGGCTTTGGCAAATACGGTCTTTCAGCACTTCGGGGAAGAAGATTTTAAGGTTGTGTTTGCTAACCAACCAAAATTTTGAAAAAGCAACCAAAGGTGGCTGTTCTTGCAAAAACGGCCTTCCGGCGCCCTTTTGGGGATATTCGGCCATTTTAGACAAGAATGACATCACCTTACTTATTTACAATAAAACAATAAAAAATCTTATTCTTTTTGGGCTATTTTTGCAAAAATGAAGTTGGACCCGATGGGGGTTGCCTACGTATCCCACATCCGGTGAGAATCAAACTGGCGTAGTTCGGGCAGATTTGACAAAACTAAAACAAGATTATTTTTTTTTCAAAATTTCGGAAAAGTTTCGGTATATTTTTGGACATTGGTTTTCTTTCAAAAACATGTAATTATCTCTCTTAGCCCTCACATTGACTTTTCTTTTTCCCAACTTTTTTCCTATTATTCATAAGTCGGTCAACATGCAAATCCAAAGCAAATAAATGCACAAGTAGCAAGTAGGATGCATCAGGATGGTCTTTTCATTTTGGGTACACCTGTCTTAGACAGACCCAACCCCTGTGTTGAGTCTCCAAAGTCAAATGTACGTGATGCAAACAAACATTCCTACTAGGGATCTGACATGAGGTTTTGTTATACTAGGTTTAAAACCTGGTGTATTGTTCTAGACCTGGCTTACCCGAGCGGACAGCTCAAGCGAAAGGGGGGACAGCGTACCGGGAATACAGAAGCTTTACCGGCTTTGCAACTTGTCCGAACCTCGTTCTAAAATTGGGATAATGACTCTAACATAAACGAAGTCATACGAAGTGCACACTTCCTAGATGATTTAGAGGACTCGGAGAGAAGAGAGTTTCGTAGCAATTTATAGACAGTTTACACAATATCAAAGCGGTAAAAAGCAGCATTTAGCACATTAAGTTCAAACATGTAAAAATCAGATAATAAATAAAGCCAACTATAACAACTATTCTAAGCTCGAATTCTTAAACCCTGAACCAAAGTTCTGGGTTTGGATCCCCAGCAGAGTCGCTAGAGTTGTCACACCTCCATTTTATACACCCGAGGGTATATATGGGAGTTTTTCCACTTTAAGTGACATTATTTGAAATGGGATTATTTATTTAATCAGAGTCGCCACTTGGAATAGTTTATTTGGTGTCCCAAGTCACCGGTTTATTTTAAAATCCCAAATCGAGGAAATTCGACTTTCCTTTTGAAGTCTACGAACCAGAAATTCTGAATAAGGAATTCTGTTAACCTGAGGGAAGGTGTTAGGCACCCTCGGATTCCGTGGTTCTAGCACGGTCGCTTAAACTATTATAATTAACTTATTATCTGATTTATTATATGTTTTAGCCTATGGTGCATTTTTAGCTTATTAACCGTTTTTAATTATTATTATTAAGGAAAATTTAACATTATCTAAAACATGTCTTTGAACCACGCCACATGAAAAACACCCGCGGTCCGCGACACATTTTATTTAACGTTGTTGAGATTTGGATTTGGGTCACATGAAATGCACACTCGAGTTTAGGAAAGTAACTTTTAAATAGCGCGCCTAAAGCAACTACGCACTTTCAAGTTTGCGAGGGCCATGGAAAATTCAAACTAAATGGCACACCTCGATTTCTAAAGGATTAAAATTAATTGAGGGTCATGTATTTTGAGTTTTTATTTGCCACGGCACGCCTCAATTCCAATTTTTTAAAGGGAATTCAAACTAAGCTTTTGAGGGTTATAAGCTATATCTTACTCGATATGGCACATTTCAAATCTAATTGTCTAAAAGAAAACTTATTTTTTTTTCGAAATTAGGAGGGCCATATACTATTTGCATTCTCTAATATGCCACACCTCAATTTAAGGAGAACTTAAATAATTTAAACAAAAATACACTTCAGAACCATTGTTTGCACAAATATCCACTAAGAATAAATTTGGGCTTATAGGTCGAATCCATCCCCAAAGAGTAAATGGACAAAGGGGAAGTCCATGCTATGGGGACCTTTCAACAATTGGGCCAGCATTAGGCCCAATTCCGGGAACCAAATTATTTGTACAAAGTTAATTAGTCACAAGTCAATCAAAGTTATATGAAACAAAAGCTTGAATTAACATTTTTAACTCTTGGATTTTAACTACGTGAACACAAACTGTTTGGCTGAAATTCTGGATTTTAATATCTCATGCAATTCGGACAAATCTGCTGTGGAAAGGTAAATCCAACAGCAGCAAACAAACACGCTTCTGGGTTCAGGAAATAAGCCCAAATAGCACTGACACACTTTTCTTCCTTGCACATGGCCCAAACGACCAAGGCCCAAAGAACCCCAAACTTACCAAAGCCAAAGCTGAGGGACAAACTTCAATATTGAGTCCATACCAACGCCCAAACTACTATTTGCACCCAATGATAAACCTCATAAACTTCATCACTACACAGTAATTGAGACACAAAGCAATTTCAAAGGCTACTAAGAATACATGCTCGAACCCAGCTACCCAAACATTCATGCTTAAATTTAGTCCTAAGCTAAACTCAAAAACAAAACTTGAACTTTAAACTCAATTAACTCTTTCTCAATATCAATAGTAACAACATCTAGGAAATTAGCACCATTCACTTGAATCCAAAAAGATCAACACCCCAAATTCTTAAGGAGCACAGGTTCGTTTCTACAGCATATTAATGACATAAGACAACTAAGATAGCATGTATAATACAAGGTCTGTTACAAAACATCAAAGAAATAGAGGAAAATTAATGAGATGAAATTCAAAACGACTTGTATTCAGTCAGGCTTCAGCTCGAGATACATGTTCCTAAACACTTGTTGACAATGGTTTGGAAAATACCTGGAATGCAATAGAACAAACAAAGAAAGATGAAGAAGTATCAACAGCAGCAAGAACAGCCAATGCAACAGTACCCAAAAATCAGCAGCTCAAACAAAACTTTAAACCCCAAACTCAAACATTTTTCTCAACCAGCAATAACATCAAAACCACAGCTTCTTCAATCCAGTAGAGAAAATCGATGAATAAAAAGACTTTAGAGTCCCAAAAATACTTTCATCAACTATCAAAATTCCAAAGCAAAATTAAACCAGTTTGAAGCAAAGAAATGCTAGAATTTCAGTGTCTTCTTCAGAGCTTTCCAAAAAAAACACCCATTTCAATTTTTAGGATTTTCAGTCTCTATTTTTTTTTCTCTTTTTTGTGAATAACGAAAGAGTGCCTTTATAGGCAAGCCTTAGGGCAGCATAAAGGAATTCAGTTTTTGCACTTCAATCCCTTTGGAATTTTTATTTTTGTTGTTATATCCTTAGCTTAAAAAATCAATTTTTCAAATTAGCCCCAATCCCCAGCTTCTAGGAAACTTCCCTATTCAGTTATTACAGATTCTCTTACTTAAAAATCCTAGACTACCCCTTAAAACCTTGAAAATTACTTTAGAAATCTAAATGGGTCATGGGTCAAATTGACCCAAGTCAAATTGTTAAAATTGGGCTTACCAAACCGGCTTAATTTCCCCCTTTGGGCTTTCTAATTTTCAAAACTCAGTTCGAGCCATAATCAAAAATCACAAATTAATGGGCTGACCAAAATTTTCAAAAGAACAAACAAGAAAACCCTTTAAAATTAAACCAAAAACCAAAAGAAAAGGGAAATGAACTAATTAGTCTTAAATAATAAAATCCAAAACAAAATAAACTAGACTTGTTATTAATCTAATTACGCAATAGAACAATAATTAAAAAAACGAACACATAACGAAGAAAAAGAAAAGAGGAAACAGAAAAGAGATGAAGAGGAAGAAGAAAAATGCAAGAAAAGGAAAAGAAGCTGGAAAATACCTAAAACCGGACGGGCCAAATCTTTGAAATTATTCCTCGAGCCTTCAATTTTGACCGAAATGGGCCTTAATCGTGTGTTCTCAACTAAAACACACGAAGAGGATCAATTTCGGTCTCAAATCTTCATTAAACTCACTAATTTGGTGTTTTGGGATTTTAGTTTGCAGATTTTTTATTTAAGATTCGAGGAATTTCGGACAGATTCAAGGGCAAAGGGTTATGAATTTGGTATGAGGGAGTCATGGGGGTTATATGGTGTAGATTTGGGGTGGTTTGGGGGTGGCGCCGCCACCGGAGATGGTAGGGATTTTGGGGCGGCGGATTAGGGTTAAATTGTCTCTGATGGTGAGGGAGATGAAGTGATAGACGTACTGAGGGGGTAGGGGGAAATCGGACAGTTTTATATGAAAATGGGACTCAGTTCTCGTCCCTTTGATCAAAGGAAATTGAAGGCTCAGATTAAACGAGTGAAACAGTATAGTTTGGTCATAGGTCGGGCAGACCGGGTAAGAGGCGGGTTTGGGCTGGTTTTAACCGGTTTATGGGGTATTTGATCAATTGGGCTTGGGAGATTTAAAGGATTTGGCCCAAAAATCCGAATCTTTTCAATTCTTTTCCTTTTTCTTTTATTTCAAAATTCTTTTTCTTTTCAAAATTAAAAATAAAACCTAAATTAATCTCTAAATCAAATTATCCTACTAAATTAAATTAATTAGCTCTAAATAATAATTACCACAATTTAATTAAATACCAAATTAAAAGAAAACTACCAAAATTTGAAGCTAAAAATAAAAAATGCAAAAATAAGTTATTTTTTGTGATTTTTCATTTTTGTAAAACACTAAATTACTAATTAATCTAAAAAATATATAATTAAATCCTAAATATAAATGCAATGTATTTTTGTATTTTTTATGATTTAAACAAGATTAAACGTGCACACAAAAATGCAAACAATCAGGAAAAATTCTACAATAATTCCTAAATTAACAAATAGTCAAAAGAAAAAATCTAATTTTTGGAATTCTGTAGGAGTAATTCATGTGAGGCAGAAATCACGTGCTCATATCATCGAATCAGAAACTGGAGGAAACAAGGGGGAATCCCCGATCTCTATTGCCCCATGTGGGTCCTTTGAGGCACTGCCTCTGTCTTGGGGAGACTCAAGCTCGGTCTCTGCACCAACGTCCACCGCCTCTTCAATGGTCTCTTTGCCCCGGGTTAAAGCATCTTCGGTTCTTCTTGGATCGGGGGCTTGGTCCGAATCCTCCTCCTTGACCTCATCAAGCCTAGGCGAAGCACTATCAACTCCCACCGGTTCCGAAGTTCTCCGAACCTAGGTGCTAGCTCGCGTACAGGCCACCAACCTAGAATCATCTTCATTCTCTTCTACTTCATCCTCTTCGGGCTCGTACAGTAGCCGATGGACTAAGTCCATTGTTAAAAGGATGATGTCCCCCTTGGTCTTACGGGTTATCTTCTTTTTGGGCTTCTGCCCCTCGGAGTTCACGGAAGTCGGAGCCCTCTTCCTCTTCTTCTCCCCCACCAGCTTCAAAACAGATGATGGAGGAGGGATTTCTTCATCACTAGACGGAGGCCTCATCATGATCTCCTTCCCAAGACCTACAAAAGAAGAGGAATAAGCAAGTTCGAAAAATACTCAAATAGTGGTCAGATCATTAATTCAAGGAGAAAACTTACCATAGCTACTAGCCTCCCATCGACGCCTCACCAAATTGCGCCATACGCGCTCAGCGTGTGTCGATTGCAATATCAGGCTCCTGACCTAGTCCTTGAGTTGGAAAACCTCAACCAGCATACAATAAAACGCTGATAAGAAAGGGTGAAAAAACGAAGACAATAAATAGAAATTATGGACGGAATCATACTTATGCTTCATATTCCATTTCTCAGGAAATGGCATACTTTCGACTGGGATCAAGTCCGAGGTCTTCACTCGAACAAATCGGCCCATCCAGCCCCAGTCTTTGTCCTCATCTATGCTCTAGAAAGGTGCCCTGGTGGCTCGACATTGAAGCTTTATTAGTCCCCCTCGATAGAGTCGGGGGCTATATAGGCGTATAAAGTGGTCGAGGGTGAAGGGAAGCCCATCAACTTTGCTCGAGAAGAAATAGAGTAATATCACAATTCTCCAGAAGGAGAGATGAATCTAACCGAGGGTCATCTTGTATTTATTGCAGAAATCTATGATGATCGGATCTAAGGGACCCAGCGTGAAAGGGTAAGTGTAAACACTTAAGAACCCTTCCACTTGAGTGGTGATTGCCTCTTCTGGAGCAGGCACCACCACATGTTTTTTACCCAGTTGCAATCTTTTTTAACCTGGGAGAGGAGTTTTCGGTTATCGAGCATATATACCTCGATATCGACTCGCTTCGCCCGGCACTGAGGAAGTCTTTTCAACCTTGAAATCAGAATCGAGAACACACCCTCCGGGAAATAACTCTTCAGGGCGTGGCTCCATCGCCGGTTCCTCGCCGGCCGACCGTGATGATGAAGTCGTTTCCTTTTGTGGAACAGTTTTAGATATTTTGGCCATTTTGTTTTTGTAAACACAGAAGAATAAAGATTGGGATATTTAGTTTTTTGGAAAGAACGAGCAAAGAAACACCAATGATCTGAAAGTTCAGAGCTTTTAGGGAGGCAAAGGATTTGGGAGGAGAAGATCTGAAAGTAAAGTTTGGGCAAAAGAAGGAAGATACATTTATAGGTTGAAGACTACGGTTCAGAACCGGTAGTTGCCGACAACAACTGACAGGCATTTAATACCTCGACATCCGAATCGACGAGATATTTTAGTGCCCACTTGTCACTGACGTCATGATCGAGCTCATCACTTATGTCATGGCCCATCGAGATGGAATTGGAAAAGATCATATCGTTTCTCGTCACCTTCTCTCTGAGAAATAAAGAGATTATCTATATACGGTCAAAATTGGTCCTGACCTCGAACGAGGTAGGACAAGGTTCGACCCTATGTCACATCGGATCACAGTGCAAAGTTAGACCACCGTGCTCGAGACTAGGAGGCCGATCGAGATCGAAGTTAGCTAAGATCGGAGCTCGGTAGAATAGAGATCAGACAAGATTGGGGAAAGCGTACCATGCCAAATAACAGAAAGCCGAGATATCCGTGATCGAGCAAGGATCATGGCGGAAATCTCGGCACGTATCGAGTCGAGACCGTACATTTAGCCAATCATGAGATTTCCTTTTGTATTTAGAATTGTACCATAAGTAGAATTCATCTGCTATATAAAGAGGGTTCCAATCATTTTGTAATGATGACATTCACGCATAACAAAGCAATACATTACATTTCCTCTCTTAAGCTTTGTTGTTCAGTTCATACTTTTTAGCGTACTATGTTGGTTCGAGGGCGATCTAGCTCGAAGGCCATAACTGTTCATTATTTTGGTTTGCTTTATTTTACAGTTAATTTCTAACATTAATTTCCATATTTCTCAGCTTGTGCCAAGTAAAATCATATATCCTTAAAATCACTTATAAGTTTAATTGTTATCCAATTTTAAGGGTAAACAACTATTATGCTTATTGATTCCAAAAAGCTAAAAGAAACTAACGATATTCCCTCATTCAAAAGTGATAATTCATTTATTATTTAACATAGAAAATAAAAAGAAAGAGAAAATATAATAGAATTGCTTGATGCCAAATCTCTTTGTTCTCGTAAAGGTATGGCTGAAGTTGAGGAAAAAGAGGCCAAACATTCTTCCGTTAATTTATAATGTTAGTTTTGGGGGGGAAGAGGGAGAGAAAGTTTGAAAGATTAGAGTATAATACATTATTTTGTATAAAATTGGTAATTTGTATATGAACTTGTAATTAAGTTAAAACCTCAATAGTGAGAGTAAATAAGTTTCAAAATTAGTATAGATAAGTGAAAAATTCTTGTCAGTCATATAACACTAATCTGTTTTCAAATTGTTAAACTGATAACCCAATATTTATAAATCACAAACACTTGTTTTTGGTTCAGGATATCGGTTACACCCGAATTCGCACACCTTATCACTTCGGCTCATACTTGGTCGGCTTATTGTTCCATGTGAGAAAACTAGGAAACTCAGGTTGTTTCTGCAATCTTTCCCTGTATAAAAGTTGGGAAGGATATGGTTAATGTTAGAGGTGTACAAGGAAAACCGACAAATCATACCAAACTTATAATTCAAGTCAAACAGGGAAAAAAAAATAAGATTAGTGTTCCGATTTGATTTGGTCTAGTATTTCGACCACAATTGGTTTGGTTTGATTTTAATTAAAAAGGCAAATCAAAACCAAACCAAAGCAACCCGACATACATATATATAATTCTAAAAATATTTATTGTAATGCAGTTTATAAATATTTCTTAAGGGTCCATTTCGAAAGCCATGTGTAATTATGAGGGTAATAATTACACACCCTGATTTACATAGTATAGCAATTACAATAACATATTTGTTTGAAAGAATGTAATTACAGTGTAATTCTCACTGTCATATTTCGTTGGACAAGTGTAATTATATAGTTAAATAAGAAAATGATATTAACATGTCGAATATGTGTATCACACTGTGTATCACATATATATCATATTTGTATCAATTGTGTATCACATGTATATCCATGTATACATGTATATCCATGTATACATGTATGTGAGATACATGCATGATATATTTTTGATACATGTATCGCAGAAGAATTTTTTGAACTCGATTTAATTACGAATTTTGATACAAAACCAGTCCAAATCATCTCCAATCTTTCCTCAAATTTTGTGTATTGACTTATCTATATATTTTCAATGAATTTCAACTATACGCATTGAAAAAGTTCCTTTTTTTTTTTGCTTAGATTTTTGGAATATTGTCTTCTTCTCTTTTTTTTTTTTGTATTTCATCACCTTATTTTCTACCTCATCTATGAAATTTCCTTCCCGTCGTGCATCTAATGTTGCTAATCACGCTTAAAAATATGGAAGAAGATTTTTACATGTGATTCTTTGAGAGAAAGAACCTTATTTATTTGGTTTTTCAATTTTTATATGTGCTTGACTAGTTTTGGTAAATTTATGGCTAATGGATAGAGTGTTGGTAAGTTGAGACTTATTTGGAACATTTGTGTAAGTTTCCCTTTCAAATTTGGGACGAGCTATATATCTTAAACTTTTTATTTTATATCTTACACTTAGATTATATGAAAGTAAAACAATTGCCAATTAAAAATTCGTAATATATGTATCTATATTAATATATCTTACACCTTTATTTTATAACTTAAGCACAATTTTTAATATAATATTAATGCGATCTTATTCTTTAAAGAAAGATTATTGAGACAAGATATACAGACAACGTGGGTATTATATTAAAAGCATGAAGACATTTAACGAATGTCGTTCGCTTTTTTCTCTTTTGTTACCCTTTAAAATATTATATATTGAATATAGTGAGATTAGATTAGCATTAAAAAATAATATGGGTTTCCAAGTTCGTGCTAGACTATTGTGAACAGTACTAGGAATACTTCTTATGTAGGTAGTGCTATAAATTTTAGGTACGCATGGTAACTAGCGGTGTCTGGATGTGGTTGGAGAGATTGTTGGAATATTGTTTTTTTTTATTGAGTCATATGTGCCATAAGGCAAAAGGGAGGAATATGGACCATGAGGTCATTATGTTAGTGTTATATAAACATGGGAGCTAGTGGTCATTGTCATATTGTGCACATTAAATCTGATGTCCATCCAGAAGTGAGTAGCGATAGGACATAGGAGAAATATTCCTCTCCTTGGTTACATATGGGGCGACTGAGTACTAACCTTACTTATTTTAGCATGATGACTTTGTACTTTTAAATTATGATAATTTTCATTATGGCTTACTAATTAACAATATTTATTTTATGCAATTTCGTAATTTTTCTTGTCGAATATTGTAGTATAGCGCCATGACTCATCTTATATTTTGTGTTATTTTCTTAAAAAACATCTTATATAGTTGTATCTTACAAAGATTAAAGATATATTTGAAGCACAAGTTATATATTTTTGTGCTATAAATAGTTTACTCAAAAAAACCCCAACTTATATACGCCCCAAGAAAAGATGAAAACCCGACAATTAATTTGGTTTGATAATTGAAAATTCCGAATTAAGTTAGACCTATGTACGCCCTTAGTTAATGCCTCACCTTCAAAAGTATAATCTTACGTTTGGAAATCTAAAGGAGGGCCGCATAAGTTGAGCAGCCATGCTAGCTCCTAAATCGCAGTGCCCTGATCATCGAGATATTTGTATTTCCCTACAGATTGCTGCTCCTTATATTTTTGTGTTCACATGATAATTGCACGAAAATTGTTGTAAAACAAATGCGATTGGGTTTTGATCAGTCATCACGGCAGGTTTCCCTACAGATTGCTGTTCCTCATCAACAAATAACTCACAAGCAGCAGAACTGACACTTCAATCAGTCATCACGGCCGGTTTGATCATCTCAATCAGAATTATCTATGCCCTACTAAGTGTGCTCATACACACAAGACACTGAAAATGTAAAGGATGAGTTTTAGCCAGAAATCCGACAAATAGAACTTGAAGGTGAAATGTTTATCCAGCCTATGCAATTAGCAAAATTCAAAGCTACATATTTTAAAAGAATAAAATTACATGATCATTTGAAATATAGAGAAACTAGCTCTTGGGGATATTTTTGCCTACAATCTTGGCTGGAGCAATTCGCAAAAGATTTCCTGGCTTACCAGGAAGAGCTCCTTTGATCATTATAATGTTGAGTTGATCATCGATCTTCACAATCTTGAGCTTTCTTATCTTTCTCTTTGTGCCTCCCATTCTTCCAGGCATTTTCTTGCCCTTGTATACACGCCCGGGTGTTGTCCCAGCACCAATTGATCCAAGTTGTCTATGACTCTTTGATCCGTGAGTCATTTGACCCCTCTTGAAGTTATGCCTCTTTATACCACCTGGAAGCAGTATTCTCAACAATGAAAAACAGAATAACAAGATACGAGGATCCAACGGATTTATTTCCATCAACAGATAAGAGAACTCGCTTTCAGAAGTGTTAAAAAAGTAATCCAAATCTGAGATGAAGTTACTTTCTATACGTAGACAGCCACCAATAGAGAACCAAAGAACTGCATTTATTGACTTCAATACATGCAAGGTATGGATGTCTCTTTCAGATGATACTTCAAACAACTATTCAGGTTATCCGAAGAAGGTTAAGCTTGTATTTCGGGAAACTGTAAGACGTGAAAAGCTGATAATTCCTATCGACGCATTTACACATATGAAATGTACTGTGTGGTTATCATCCAGCATCAAGAAACTTATTTAAAGTGCTGGAGCCATGCCACGTGCAGAGGGGAGCTACTATAATGTAGCTTATGTAACAGGCATATCAAGTAGTTCTATGAATAGGTAAAAAACCATCATATTTGCATATGTTATGTAGTACTAATATATTGCATCTTAATAATTACAAACAAATACTATTCTGGTTTAAGGAGTGCATACATGAATTACAATGACATAACGAAATGCAATTTTAACAAATGCAAAACCAAAGACCGGGTACTTTTAGATGTACCGCACTACTAAAATCAAAGGATAGTTCTCTTTAGAATGACAACAACAACGCCTCAATCCCAAGCTACCCGGGGTTGACTATATGAATTTGGATTATCCATCTCAACCCATTATTCAAGAATTTAGACTCTCTAACAGTACAACTTTCTCTACTAAAAATTCACTTGTGACAGATCATATATTCTATATATCCAAGAGCTCACTGATAATCAGATACTAATCACAAAACATAAAATCTTAGGTCAATTGTAACTCTTAGTCTAGTTTATCCAAAATACCACTAAGCCTAGTACTTCAGAATACATAACAGTATGGACTTAAACAGGCATTGATAATTGGTTTACGGGTAAATTCTTCAGTACGTAACCTACTATTGCAACTACACTGATAGTGTAAAAGGTCTTAACACAATCTATATATAAAATTAAATTCATAAGTTAAAGTCTTTATCTAAATTTAGTTAAACAATGCAACTTCAAAAACACATTTTTCAGGAAAATTCAGCTTGTACACGAACAAACTGGGAATTCTAGTTTTAGACAAAAAATTCCCTCCGTTTCACCTTATGTGACGCAGTTTGGAGGTCAAGCTGACTAATTTTCCGAGTGTATTCGGACATAGAATTTTTAAAATGTTTTGAAATAAAATTTACATATTCAGAAACTACGGTTAGCAATTCAAAATATTTAAAAAGCATTTGCAAAAAAACAGTGTCAAAGAAAACTTCTTTTGACTCTCCAAATAGTAAATGTGCCACATAAAATGGAATAGAGTGAATAATTGAATTGAATTCCCAAATGAACTTTTACTTATCAAATTAATATATGTAGAAACACATTTATATACCTTGAAATCCTTTTCCAATAGTTGTACCAGAGACATCCACCAAATCACCCTCTTTAAAGAGCTCACCAAAATCAAGCTTCTGCGTAACCTCAAACCCATCAATAGACTGCAGCCTAAACTCCTGTAAATGGCGCAGAGGAATAATCCCAGACTTTTCAAGATGCCCCATTTCGGGTTTAGTCAGCTTTCTATCCCTAACACGTCGATACCCGACTTGTACAGCGTTGTATCCATCAGTAGCCTCAGTTTTAATCTGAGTAACAATATTGCCTTCCCGAAACCCAACAACTGTTACAGGCACAACTGTTCCTGATTCCTCGAAGAAGCTCATCATTCCGAGTTTTGTTGCCATTACGCCAACTCCGGCTTCGAGTGAGGCGGAGATTGAGGATTTTGAGATGTGGAGTGAAGTGGGTTTGTGGGTTTTGAGGGCGCGGAGTGGGAGACGGTGGAGGAATGGAGAGCGGAGGGTTAATGGGGTGGTTTTGAGGCGGAATTTGGCGGTGGGAATTGTGGAGAAAGAAGAGAGCGACATGGCTGATAGAGGGGAGAGGAGGAGGAGAAAGGGCTCTGTTTTTGGGTTTCCTTATCCAGTAGAAGATGGGGTAAGAGAGGATGATTTTGAGATTTATCATTGTTTCTTTGCATTTTGAAACTTTGTTTTTTTATTTGCACCTTCTACTTTTTCTTTTCTTTATCATTTTCCTTCTAATGTAGGTAACATGTTTTTATATTGATTTCACTCCAATTAGCTCTGGAAATGTATATTTATTTTGGATAAATGAACATAGTAAAATAAATATTTGTACGATATTTGCATCAAACTATATAAATTATCAAGATTATAATAACTAAATCAGGTACAAATATATATATATATATATATATTTGATTTCTTTATTCGGTAAAACATAGGGAAAGAAGAAATGAGTTTAGATGGTATGCTTTGGGAACACCAAGCACCATCTTTTATTTTTTTTGGCTAAAATATGGAGGAAGACATCATAGTTTTGAGCTTAAGAGCCCGTTTGGCCATTAAAAAAATTGTAAAAATTGTACGGGGTTGCCCCCATTTAATATATACCCATTTTTTTACAAATTTTTAATTTGTACCCACTTTTTAAACAACTTCAGCCCTCTTTCTCCTCCTCCTTCTTCTCCTCAAAGTTATATCCGCTCTCAATCTGATAGTTCCATTAAAAGAAATTCAAAGCTTTTCAGCTTTTTTCTTTGTCTTCTCCTGCAGCAGATTTGGTTGAGAGACTAATTGGATTGAGAAGGATTTTGAGTTTGGATGTTGTGCCTTAGTATCCACCTAAATATTAGACTTTTGTCAACGTCATGACGTTACGCTTTTACCATTAGACCAAAAACCTGAACCAAGAAAAAGTCCTTTATAGATTGACCATGACTCAGCTTAGACTGTTTATCACAAGTAAATCTTTTTATTCAGAATTTGCATTGTCGAGGATTAATCTTCATATAGCAAATATTTGATAATTTGGCTCTGCTCTTTATTTAGCAGTTTTGGCGGTCATTTATACAATAACAATTACTTAGAAGCAATATTCGGTACGGTTTGCTCCAGAAAATTTCAGATACAGACCCAACCAAACACTCCAAGCAATGGATAAAGGATTTAATTGAATAAAGTATAATATCTTCCATGTTACTATCTAACAAAACATATTGCATTTTCTAGAAAAAAATCTGCAACTTTTCCTGTTACTATCACATAAACTAAGTTCTAGCCACTGAATCTTGATCTACAGGCTGAAGTTCAACTCTAAGAAGGCTGAAGTTCGCCAGTTACAAACAAAAACTTCAGCTCTAGAGCTAAAGTTCCCCAGTTATAAAACAAAAATTTCAGCTCTAGAGTTGAAGTTCCCCAGTTACAAAAACAAAAACTTCAGCTCTAGAGCTGAAGTTCACCAGTTACAAATAAAAACTTCAGCTCTAGAGCTAAAGTTCCCCAGTTATAAAACAAAAACTGCAGCTCTAGAGCTGAAGTTCCCCAGTTACAAAAACAAAAACTTCAGGCCCGGGTACTAGAATGCTGAAGTTTTGCGTGTTGCCATTGGTACTTCAGCCCCGTATGCTGAAGTTATGCGAAAAAGCGGGTACGCTTGAAAATTTTTTTGCAAAGCGGGCACAAGTTAAAACGTGACACAAAAAGCGGGTATAGATGCAAATGCCCAAAAAAATTTACTTTTTTTGAATTTTTTTCACTTTTTCCCGAAATTAGTGTTTGGTCACAAATTTTTAAATTTTCACTTGAAGATGGATTTTGGAATTTTTTTCAAAAATTTGAAAATTTTCAAAAAGTTATTTTTTAAAACTTTCGCTCAGATCACTCATAAAACTTCAAAAACAAACCAAAATTATATTTATGTCCAAACCAACTCTAGTTTTCAAATACCATTTTCACTTGAAAAAAAAAATTTCACTGAAAATTTACAATTCTTATGTTCAAACGCCCACTAAGTGCTCGAGAAGCTTCTAACAGAGTAGAAGATGGTTTGAGAAAATAATCATCTTTAATGTTTAATTGATAGGCAAATGTATATATAGATAATCAGCTAAGAGTAATGAAGAAACTAATTGTAACTTCCTCTAATTATTTTACTACTAGTATATTAGTCCGCATCTCGTGCCGTCGTTAAAAAGTTAATATACAATTAAATATTCATGTCATAACTTATACTATAGGAAAAAATCAATCTAACTAAATAAACAAACTTTTCATGATTCTATCATTTTTGTGATTTTTGAAACATCCAATACAAAATTTATAGATGAAAAGAATTTGTAGTAAACATATAGATTAAATAATAATTTATTGAATATATGTTAACTTTAACCAACAAAAGAGAGAATAAAACAAAAGAAATAGTAGAAAAGGGAAAAAGAGAAGGATCATACCCGCTATTATATGGATCATAATTCTAAGCCTACCGAAGATATAATTCAAAAAATTTATCCTTCCCATTCAAAAGATGTAGGAGGTTATTTTTCAAACTATTATAAAGGTTGAGAGAGTTATGTGAAATTTATATATCTAATCATTCAGTTTTTATGTAATTAACGACAATAATAACAATAACAATATACCCAGTATTATCCCATACTGTAGGGTCTGAGGAGGATAATGTGTAGGCAGACCTTACTCCTACCTTGTGAGGATAGAGAAGTTGTTTCCAATAGACCCTCGGCTCGGGAAAGCATGAGCATCAAAATAATAAAAATATAGACAAGAAGGGACAGTACCAAAAAGTCATATAAAAGCAGAATAAAAACAACAAGACAATAAGGTGGTCAACAATGAAAGAAAACAATGATTAGTCATAAAAACCTACTACCAACAGAAAGCGAGATTGTGCGTCAATATTAATGTTATGAACACTCTAGACTACCTACTCTACTACCCTAATCCTCGACCTCTATACCTTCCTATCAAGGGTCATGTCCTCAGTCAACTGAAGATGCGCCATATCTTGCCTAATCACCTCTCCCACCTCTTCTTAGGCCTATCTCTACCTCTTCGTAGGACCTCCAATGTCAACCTCTCACACCTCCTCACCGGGGCATCTGAGCTCCTCTTCCTCATATGACCAAACCACCTAAGTCGCGCTTCTCGTATCTTGTCCTCAATAGGGACGATACCTGCATTGTCGCTAATAACCTCATTTTTAATCTTATCTAACCTAGTGTGTCTGCATATCCATCTCAACATCCTCATCTCTGCTACATTCATCTTCTGGACATGAGCGATCTTGATTGGCCAATACCCAGCCCCATAAAACATCATTGGTCTGACCACCACTCTGTAGAATTTACTCTTAAGTATCGGTGGTACTTTCTTGTCATACAAAACACCGGAAGTGAGTCTCTATTTCATTTATCCCGTCCCAATACGGTGTGTGATATCTTTATCAATCTCCCCATCCCCCTGAATAATAGATCCAAGGTACTTAAAACTCCCTCTTCTAGGGATGACCTGCGAGTCCAGCCTCACCTCTCCTTCCCCTCCTTAAGTCATGCCACTGAACTTACACTCCAAGTATTCGGTCTTGGTCCTGCTCAACTTGAAGCCTTTTGATTCTAGGGTCTGCCTCCATACCTCTAACTGTGCGTTCACACTCTCTTGCGTCTCGTCGATCAATATAATATCATCTGCAAATAGCATACACCAAGGCATCTCTCCTTAGATATGGCACGTCAGTAGGTTCATCACCAGAGCAACAAAAAAGGGCTGAGTGGCGACCCCCTGATGCAACCCCCATCATAACCGAAAAATGGTCTGAGTCCCCTCCCCTCACTCGGGTCTTTACTCCATCATATATGTCGTTAATCAACCTAACGTAGGAAACAAGTACAACTCTAGCCTCCAAACATCGCCACAAAACCTCCCTCGGAACTTTATCATACGCCTTTTCTATGCCAATGAACACTATATGCAAGTCATTCTTTCTCTCCCTATACTTCTCCATCAATCTCCTAACAAGGTGGATGGCTTCTGTAGTCGAACGCCCCAGCATAAACCCAAATTGGTTCTCGAAAATAGACACACTCCTGATCACCCTTAGCTCTACCACTCTCTCCTAGACTTTCATAGTATGGCTAAGCAGTTTGATACCCCGATAATTATTGCAATTTTGGATATCACCCTTATTCTTGTATACAGGAATCATCGTGCTCCACCTCCACTCTTCAGGCATCTTCTTCGTTCAAAAACTGACATTAAATAACCTAGTGAGCCACTCCAAGCCTGCCTTGCTCGCACTCTTACAAAACTCCATTGGGATTTCATCCGACCCGGTCGCTTTGCCTCTGCTCATCTTATGTATAGCCCCATCAACTTCATCAACTCTAATTCGCCTACAGTACCCAAAGTCACAGTGAATCCCAGAATGTTTCAAATCACCCAGTACAATGCTCTTGTCCCCCCCCCCTCCTCGTTCAAGAAATTATGGAAGTAGGTTTGCCATCTCCAACGGATAAGCCCATCATCCAACAAAACTCTACTTTCTTTGTCCTTGATGCATTTCACTTGGTCCAAGTCACGCGCCTTGTTACTTGACTTTTCAAAGTACCTATTATATCCTTAGATTTTCAACTTTGTCTTTTATTTTTCACTTCTTTCAAGTCATAACATTTTTTCTTTTTAGTATCTATATAATAGACTTACCGATAAAACTACACAAATATTATTTCTAAGATGAAAAAATAAAAGAAAAGTGAGAAGTAGTAATTAACCATATAAGTTAATGACGCTCTATGAGGAAATAAATAAGCAACATAAAAAACAATTTATTAAGGCAGTCAAAATTCTAGAATTTATTTACACAAGTGAAAATAAGAGAATGGGAAATTTATAAACATATTTTATGCAAGTAATATAAAAAATAATTAATTAAAGTAAAGGAATATTTTATAAAAATATCCTTGAAAATTATCTTTTTATATAGGTAAAATACTCCGATTAAAACATAAAATATATAACAACAACAAAAAATTATATTGTTCAAAGTTGAGGAGAGGGAAATGGGAAGGGTTTAATTTTTAAAGTGAAGTTGGAGGGGTGCAAATACCCCTAACAAAATAATCCAAAAAAGAAGAAATTAGCCATTATAGAAAGACAAAAAAGTGAGAATACAAAACACAGAAATTTTATTTTGTGTCTCACATACAAAAAATTGAATGTTACTTCCTTTTAGTTTGTTATTATATCTGGTACTTAGCAAACAAGTCCAGTATTTTTGTAAATTGCTATTGGAAATTGTTGCTCCCTGATTATTATTATTATTATTTGATGCTACACTTTCTTACTTTTACTGGAAATTGTTGCTCCCTGATTGTTACTATCTGATGCTATTTTTTCTCCTCATTTTCCTTATCGTCTTTTGTCTCCCTCATTTGTCTTTCTCCCCCCTCTTTCTTATTTCTTCTTCCCTTCTTCCTTTCCACCTTCTCTTAAGCCGAGGGTCTATCAGAAATAGCCTCTCTATCTCCTCAGGTAGGGGTAAGGTCTGCGTACACATTACCCTCTCCAGATCCCACTCGTGGAATTATACGAGGTATGTTGTTGTTGTACATGCCACATCATACTTATGTGAGTCTCTTTTATTACTTGACAAGCGGACTTGGAACCCGCTTGCTTAAAAAAGAAGACGTGTGTGTACAATAACATAAGAGAAAGCATGGATATTAATCATCTTCTTCCACATTTACAAAAATAAAAGTATACAAATCATATTTAAAAACAACACAAAATTGATAGCAACAACATAATGAATCAAAATAATGATTGTTCAAATAACCACACCTCAATATCTATTTGTCACGACCCAAAATCCTAACATGTCGTGATGACACCTAACGTGTTACTAGGCAAGCCAATATTTACGAATAACTCCAACACTTTTAACCAAATAGATTTAAAGCAATTTAAATAGCAACTTCTCATAAACAGGATAGAAAGATCAAAACACAACACGAAAAAAGAAACACCCAAATTGGGGTGTAACGGAGTTCATGAGCATCTATACATCACAAGTCTCGAAAAAGTAATATCTATAAAAGTCTGGATCTAAATACAATAAACGTAAGGATAGGGAAGGAGAAACAAGGTCTGCAAAAACGTCGGACAGCTACCTCAAAATCTCCAAACGATCAATTGAGCAAAAGAAGTCAACACCCTGTCACACCTCCTTTTTGCGCGCCCAGCCCCGAAGGGTTAAAATGCGCGGGTGGAGTTTTTTCCAATTTAAGTGACAATATTCGAAATGGGATTATTTATTTAATTCAGAGTCGCCACTTGGGAAAGGTTTGGCTTTTGGTGTCCCAAGTCACCGGTTTATCTTGAATCCCAAATCGAGGAAATTTTCGACTTTTCCAAATGAAGTCTGCGAACCAGAAATTCTAAGTAAGGAATTCTGTTGACCCGAGGGAAGGTGTTAGGCACCCTCGAATCCCGTGGTTCTAGCACGGTCGCTTAAATTGTTATAATGGCTAAGTACATGTTGTGATTTATATGCTTCTTATTAGATTTATACCGCTTTTATTATTATCATTTATTTTTATAGAATTGCAACGTCGTGAAAATGCATGTTGAACCACGTTACAATCAATGCACCCGTGATCGTCGACACATTCGGACTTCGTTGAGATTCGGATTTGGGTCACATCAATGTGCACCCGAATTTAAGAATATGATTTAATTAAGCCGCGCCTACGGAATCTAACGCGTTATTATTTTGTAGAAGGCCATGAAATTTATTAAATGGCATATCCTGAATTCTAAATAATTATCATGGTTATTTATTGAGGGCCCCGCAATTTTGCATTTTTATTTGGCGAGGCTCATCTCTATTTTAGAAAGGATATCCTAAAGAGACTACATTTTTAATGTGTTTGTCTCTAAAATAGAAGAAAAGATGCATGCTAATACAATTGTATGCTTTGGCCGAATTAAGATTTTAGTTAATCGTCTGATTAATTATTTACAGAATGAAGAGACGTTGTACCTCATGAAACATGCTTTTAACTTGATAGAAGAATTATATACGAGATTGATGAAATGCTACGACTGCTGCAAGAGCTCCCTAACCCTAACTTATTTAGGCAAGATTAATTAAAACTACTTATTAGAAAAATGCGACTAATGATATTTGAAACTCATCCTATAAACTGCCTAATGAAACTGAAAACTCAAGAATCTGAAACTGCATTATCTTTAGCTAGACTTAAAACAACCATTTGCCCTTACATATTTAAAGCATGCTGAAAGAGCGAGTTTAAGTTAACAACCGTATTGAATAGCTGCACGTTTCATGAATTGTATTTACATCTTGTATGCTACTAAACGAATAAAATGTCGCAGTTTCAGATGGGCATAGACTTTAATTAATTACAACCTTACTAATGTATCTCTATTAGGCTAACGGACTAGAAAACTTACATATCTTAACAACATTTATATAAAAATTTGTAAGCAATGCAACAGATGATTATAACATCCTTCAGATCTTTCGATTCAAACTTTTATTGCAACATCAGACAGATTCGAAATGTGTACCTGAGGAAATGCTTACAATGAAGAAAGTAGGGCAGTCAGTTGAGCAATAGAAGTGATACCAAATAGCAGCAGTAACAGTAGGTACCGATAGAACAAAATCCCAGTGCAAAAGACCAGTAAAGCCAATGGAGGAAGGGTAGAATGAAACAAATTCCCAGTAGTATGGAATAAGAGATCCAGGCAATCCAATTCCAGAAGAAACAAACAATACAAATCCAAACAATAGACTTAGCCGACACTTGAAAGAAGACAGAACTGATTTGGACAGTTTGAACAAAAACTGAGAATCGAACAAATAGTAGGAAGGAGACAATTTTTGATCTTTGCGATATCCCTTTCCCTATCTTTCTTTTCAAGTTCGAATGTCAATCCTCAGTTTTGAAATCTATTTGGGTTATCAAAAAGAATTCTTTTCCAGTTTCTGTTTTCGGAATTTGAACTCTCAGGTGTTCCCTCTCAGTGTCTCTCTCTATCTCTGTAGACTCTCTCTGTATGTATTTCAACTCTCTTTCTCTAATCTCTCCACTGTGTGTGTCTATTTTCTATCAGCTCTCAAAGTCTAGAGTGTGTATTTTCTTTCCCCTCTCTTCTCTTCTCTCTTCCAGCCTATCAGATGCCCTCTATGTCTGTCCCTCCCTCTATCTCTTAATGTGCCTCCCTTTTATAAGCCTCAACATCAAACCTTTTACAGCCTGTTAAATTAATCAGATACCCCTCCCATGTGCCCATCTCTTTTCAGTTTCCACTCAGCTATTTAAGTATTAATCCCATGACATTCCCTTGGCAGGCTTTAACTTTTAGCAATGTTTTATTATTTCTGAAACTTACAACAGAATATGGGCAGCAGGATGTAGTCTGACAGCACATGCTGTCAAACTATTTTTAAATCAAACAAAAGCCTTTATGCACATGTTGTGCACAAATGCACATGTTGTGCACAAGTGCACATGCCCTCCAATTCTGACTGCAACTAAACAAAACCAAACCTTTTATACTTCTGATTCAGATTAACAAACTATAAGTAGCTGAATTCAATTCCTAACTGATTCAACAATGCTAAACAGAAGCAGATCAATTTGTATGTTGTTCAAACATCTGAAACTAATTGACGACATATGTCGACTCGACTATACTAGTTATAACTCATACAATCGTAACCTAAAATCAGACATTTAACAGTATCGAACACATGATTCGGATTGCACTGACTAAGCAAAATTACATGGGAGGAATCAGTTGGTCAGTTCACCTTTGAAATTCAATTAATTGCACAGCAAATACATACAAATTATCAGAACAATTAGAAGAAAGACTCAATCAAACAACAAAGGTTCAGGAGAGGTGGACAGGGCACAGTTGATAAAATTCAAAGACACAAAATCAAAACAAACATGAACAAACTTTTAGCCAATCACATGGACTAAACAGAAATAAGAAAAGAAAAAGCAAGACTCACCTCATATCTTTGAAAAATCAAAAGATTCCAACTCGGATTCGGACAAACCTTTCTTAAGGCTGAACGGGCTTTAATCGAAGTGTTTCTCAGATGAGAAACACTTCGATTAAGGTCCATTAGACCTTAATCCTTTGGTTTGAACGGATATGGACCAGTGATGAGGACCTTTAAAGTTCCAAAAAATTAGATCCAGGATTCGGGCTTCCCTGGTCAGATTCGGACCAAACCAAGTATGGTTTGGTCACGAGGGGGTCTGGGGAGTGTCTGGTATGAATTTGAAGCAGATCGGTGTAGATCAGGTTCCGACTCGAATCTTCAAATGAAGATTCGAGAAGGTGGGATAAGATTCGAAGCATGGGGTTGATAGATTTGGGTTCAGGATGGCATGGGGGTTCTATGGTGTTCAGGGGAAGGTCACCGACGTTCATGCCGCCGGCTTCCATGGTGAAGGATACAGGGGCGGCTCTAGGGTTTGATGGGGGATGAGGTTGAAGACGGAGGCCGGGGTATTGGATAGGGGGGGTAGGGTATGTTAAGGGCTTATATATGGAATGAGTAGGCGGATCTCGACCGTTAGATCAATTTAAATCTACGGTCTGGATCTGATGGCTTAAGTGGAACGGTGTCGTTTCGAGGGTAAGGGGTTTGGGTTGGTCCGGGTGGAAACGGGTCGGGTTTGTTGGTGGGTTACGGGGAATGTGATCTTGGCCGTTGATCAATTTGAGATCAACGGCCCAGATCAGACTGCAGTAAAACGGTGTCGTTTGGAAGGCCCCCTGAGGCCAGCTGGTCTAGACCGGGTTTGGGCTGATTTTGTTTTGGGCCAATTTATTAAATAAATTGGCCCAATCCGAAAGAAGAAAGGGCCCTTTTCTCTTTTTTTTATTTTTATTTTTATTTCTTTTCTTATTTATTTTAAAAACAAAACTAAGCCAAAAAATCAAATTAAAATTAAATACACACTCAATACAATTATTTGCACACACACTAAAGATATTTCAAACAGGTAAAATCAAACAAAACAAAATTACGGACAAAGGGGCCTGTTTATGCCTTTCTATGTTGCGGTTCAGATTATGCATGACACGTACACATTTATTTTTTGAATTTTGTTTTAATAAAGTAAATAAATAAAAATGGGCCAAAGTCGCAAATAAATCAACAAAGTGCCGTACAGAAATCCAAAATTGTACAGCAGGACCAATTTTTATTCTCTTGGAGCGACTGTCGCGCAAAAACAAAAATCACGTGCTCACAGCTGCCCCTCTTTGTTCGGAAACACGAAGAGTTTTCGTGCAAAGATAAAAATCAGATAAAGCTAAACATAACAATTTATTCTAAGCTCTGGCGACTCTATATATATATGTGTGTATGTAAGCATATTCAAGTGTTTTATTATTTTTCCATAATTTTTAAAGGTTTTTAAACCAATTTATTTCCCTCTTTTATCCATAAAAACTCAATAATTATTTTGGTAATTCATTTGTTCGGCTTTTATATTTATGCTAAAATATAGCTAAGGTAATTTTTGCATATTTTTACAAATTTATTTAGTATTTTTAAGCTAAATTGCACATAATTGCAATATTAGCCCTTTTAAGATTCAATTGTGTTTTATATTCATAAAATTAAATCCTATATTTTTAAATTATTAATTATATGTCATAAATCAGGTTCTTTCAATTTATTTTCAGAAATTAATTTATTTTTTTTATAATTTAAACGGGGGAAAATTGACTATTTAAATAATAGCCCAATTACATTTTAATTTTAGCCTAAATCTGACCCCAAATTAAACTCAATTTTCCGGCCCAATTCACATTCAAACCCGACCCCTAACCCAATTAAACGACCTAACCCGGATTCCCCAGCTACCCTCTTTAATCCAGGCCGTTGATCATTCAGATCAACGGCCAATATTCGCCCTTTCCATTTTTAACCTTAAACGACCCTTAAACCTACCTCATTCTTCACCAAACGCCGCCCTTGAATCCCTCTCATGGCCATTGGAGATGTGTATCAACCTCCTATGACTCCTGGGTGTTTGTTTCTATGGTTTCATGGCCAGACCTCGAAGGGATCTGGTCCAGTCCTTGCTCGACTTCTGTTCATGGCCTTTCTCCGGCCATCCATGACCTTTCTCCGGCCATTCATGGCCTTTCAAGGCAAATCCTTGACCTTCCTGGTTAGATCGGTAACTTTCAAGGTCTTTCTCACCTTTTCTGGGTTTTCCGAAACCCTAATCTTTAAGATCTTTCAATTTTCTTCAGATCTATCTTAAATTTGTGCTTACTACGAACTTCTTAAGTGTTTTCGTGAAGGTCTCTCAATTTTCCTTCAAAACAACTCTTCATTTTTCAACAATTAGGGTTTTCCTTTAAGTTCTTTAAAGATCTTGTCTCTGATTTTAATGTTTTTCGTGATTTTGGTATGTTTAAAATGACTTGCTCATTTGTTCTTCTATCTACTTCAGCATGTTAAAAACCCTAGTTCCTTTTTTATTCGAGTTCTGAAATTGTTTGCCTAAACGTGTGCTTATTTTAAGTTCTTTATTTCTGACTATCTTCTCCTTGTTTGACTTATCTGATTTGAGTTCTTTTCATCTCTTAAACTCGACTACTGTCGAAGCCCTAATTTCTTAAAAGGGTTTTTTTTCTCACTTATTACTTACTTGTTTCTGATTTATCTTACCTAATACTATGTTCTTCTTCACTATTGATTATATGTGACTACTTGACCTACTTGACTACTGAGCTTCGAATATTTTTCTTACTACTGAATTCTAGCTTATTTCTGCCACTACTGTATGTTTGTGTTATCTCTTTTGCCAATATGCTTGGCCTTGCATGTCTGATGCTTCTGTTCACTCTATTTATATACTGAAGAATCATGTTTCTTCTGTGATTGATCTTGATCTTAGAACTGATTGTAAAAGCATTTCTTTTATGAACCCTAATTTCACTCGCCTGTTTAAAATTAATTGATTACTTTCCCTTTACTGTGATGTTTTACCTTGTTGAATCCTTTCCCAAAATAAGCTTATTTTATACCTAGACTTGATTGTTTACTTCATGCTTTTACTGCCCCTTATATGACAATAATCAATCTGTCCCCAAACTAATTTCTTTCCTTAATTAAACCTGCTACTACCCGTTAAACAGTGATTCCTTAATTAAAGGGAATCACTTGTGTTAATTGATTCTGGCTTGTGATTGTTTCTATGTTTATGTTAAGACTTTACTTATTACCTTACTTTTCACTCATTTTCAAAAACTATAAATACCCACCCCCTCTTCTTTCAAAGGCACGAACAAAAAAATTGAGTTCAGAATACACACTTACACTAAAAACTTTCTATCTTTTCTCTACTACTACTTGTGCTATACTTTGTCTAGCCGGCTGAAAGCCAAGGCTAGACATTGGAATCTTGCTTATTTCTTTCTTTCTGCACTTTGCTTCTCTACTGGTATGTCCTAGTTAATTTTCAAGCATCAACAACAACATGTTTCTTTAGTTGTTTCAATTTCTTTCACTCTTGCCTACTTCTGCTCATGTTTATGCAGTCAAGTTACATTACTAGCATGTTGTAATATGCTCCCTCCCCTTTTAAATTAATGTTTCCCTATGTATGTACTCTATCAGTCACTTGTTATGTGTTTGCTGACTTATGAATCCCAAACCCCATATCCCCTCTATGTGTTTGTGTTCTCTGGCTGGTTTGTGGGCATGTCAGCATCAGATATTGTTGTGCATGACCCAAACCTAACTCTTTCTGGGGTCACATGCTTCATACAATGTACTCCCAAAACCCCTTTGACCACTGAATCTGTGTAGTTTGAGTTTTACTACTACTGTTTTCAAATCACCCTTACTACTTACTATTTCCAACCCAGTTTTAAATAAATCTCTGTATTCTACACTTCCATTATATTCTTAGAACCTAGGTTCTGCCCCTCTTGTGTGAGCCTTGCCTTGGTAACCTTGAGCTCCCTCTGAACTTGGAAACATAAGGGCTGACCCTTCCACACTGTACTCATTTCTGTCTAGTTATGCAAACCTGGGTGTAAACACTGCCCGAGGTCTGGAGACCCTTAGGAAACTTTGACACACCTAGGTGTGAGAAAGGCTATGAACATCTTTGGCATTTGAGGTAGTTTATTCTATAACTGAGAGAGGAAGTCAAAAATCAGGCTTCCTATGGTTGTAACTTCTTATTTTGCACTTTTCTAATGTAATTCAGTCATTTTTGGTCTGTAATAATTTATAACAAATATTGGGGTTGGCTAGTGAAAAGGGATGGGGTGATTACGCATGTTTTAGCTATTAGAAGGGTAGATAACATGCTTATAGGATCTGTTTAATAAATTCTGCATGTTTTACTTCCACACTTAGACACCATGCCTATAGGATCTAAATGGCTATAATCAGACATCATGCCTACAAGGTTAAAATCATTTTTGAAATTAGATGTCATGTCTATAAGATTCAAATTAATATTTTTATTGAAATCATGCCTATAGGAACTTTGCTATGATCAAATAAATCCTACCTGTTTCATTTCATGATCAATTAGATACCATGCCTATAGGACCAAAATCAGCCTTTAATACTTAGATATCATGCTTGTAGGAATTAAAATCAGCTATAATAGAAATCATGTTTATAGGATCTGAAACCGGTTTAGTTAAAAATCAGTTTGACTCGTACTGTTCTAAATCAGTTTAAGCAACTTACTCTTTTTATTAATACGGTTTAGAAAGCATGCCTATAGGATTTAAATCACCTATAAAAATTAATCACTGCTCTGCTGCACTCCTAATCAGTAATAGATATCATGCTCATAAGACATCACCAATACATACTTAGGCAAGCCTTTGGTAATAATGATAAAACTGAATTTGCCTTTGTTAATTAGCAACTGCTACAACCAGCAGGCAGTCCTGATTCGGACTTTTTATCTGAGTTCTGTAATAAATTGGTCTGCTTCAACAATTAAAACACCCTGCCTTAGTACTTTAAATTCTGACCCTAATTGTGTTTAAGTCATGCTATTATGTGCATTGTCTGCGGAGGTATATAAGAGTCTTTTAATTGTTTATATGTTTCCACTAATATGCAGTCCTACGTGTTTTGTATATCGCCTTAGCCTTTTTACCTTTAAAACCCAAGAGTCAGCATAAAATCCTCCCTCTTAAAGGAATAGTAGTCCTAAATTCCTCCGGGACTGATAGGAATGGCACGGGTAATAACATGCAATAGATGTCGAGACCAATCCGCGCTTTAATACCTTAACGGGGTGGAAAGGGTAGATATGGATATGATGACCGGTGCACTAATACCACGTGTATCCCCTCTTCTGAGGAGTGTCATACCGGGTATCGCATTGATGTGATCCATATTATAAATAAACCTAGGACCCCCTCCTTTTTATATTCTCAAGTATTTGTAGAACTGTAACTCCTTTTTAAAATTCGCCTATTAATAATTGTTTTCAAACTCTTGTGTGTTCAAACTTAAATCCCCTACTATTTGAGCCTATATTTGTCGGTCTGCTAATTGTACAAAATTCACAAAACTGTCTGGCCGGGAACCACATTTGTGGATCCTGAGGGGTGCCTAACACCTTCCCCTTAGGATAATTTCAAGCCCTTACCCTATCTCTGGTTATCAAACAAACTTAGAAATGAACCCTATAGGTGTCCTAATGCACCTTAAATCATTATGTGGTGACTCTTCAAATGCAAACCCAGTTTCCAAAATGAATGAGTTGTCCTACCCCAAAAATATCATAAACCCGATTTTCCGACGCAACGAGGGAAAAAGGGGGCGCGACAGCATGGCGACTCTGCTGCGGATTTTTAGGCTTTTACCATTTCAGATTGTTCTTGTGAATTTGTACCCCCCTTCCCCTATGTGCAATTATTTGTTTAATTTCTTTAAGCATTTAATTTCTTCTTCAAAAGCAAAATTGACATATATTTCTTATTTCTTTCCTTCCTTATAACTGCTTTAAATTATGAAACTGCTGTATTTATCACTTTCTTAATGTGCAAATACATGCCAACATGTTTTAATTATTGCATAATCATGCTCAACATCATACTCCACTCGTGCCAAACAAATACTATAGCAACGCTTATAATGAGTGGTTGCGCTCTTCCTATATCATTACCCCCTAAATTCAAAAAGTCATATTTGCGGTAAAACTAGTCGATCAGCGGTGCAGTCGACAGTTCCGTGCCTTTCCCTTTGAGTTGTCCGCTTAAGGGTACCAGTCTAAAATCCCATAGAAACCTTACTCTGGTTAAATTTGTGCATGCATCATGGTCAAACCTAGCCGGGTCAGTTATGATGTCCACATAATTATCCTTTAAGACAGCATTGTCCAAAGTCCACTGGGTTTCCCTGGACCCAAATAGACATCACCACGTTCTGTGCATTTATTTGGAGAACGAAATTCTTCATGCTAATTGTTGATGATAAATAATCGAGTATGGTGGGGGTAGGGTCTAACCCTTTTGTTTTGTAGAAAATGAGGCACGAGGTCCCCAATTTTGATTAGCACGCCCCCACTCTTGCTAGACTGGTAGAGGAGTCTTCCATCAAATGACCAAATCAATGAGTGGAAAGAGAGGGCTGCCAAAGCTAGCGAAAAGTTGGAATGTCTGGAATATAGTCTGCTGGAATTGGAAGGAAAAGTGAGGAAGAGAGTCACCGACTGCCAGAACGCTGAGGGAATCGAAGGAGAACACCTGGCAAAGGTATTTTTACTGGTGAACCTATGCGAACTGGAGGATTTGATCAACGAGAGCATTCAACCTGATGAAGGTCCTTCTGAGACCAAGTAGATAGGAGTTTATCTTTTTCGCTTTATAAATGTAATAAGGCCAATGGCCATTAGTGACTTTTATTTCTTGTTTAGTTAGTGTCGATTTGGGATTCGTCTATTTTTTGTCAATAAAATGAGGCATTTAGCATTCTAAGTTCTCCAAATTAATTTGTCGCTAGGCCTACCTCGGGCACAACGAGGTTCCCAAATTAGGACACACTTTACATTCCTGCACTATGTGTTTAAATATTGCAATACTTTTTATAATCTTCACTGACTTGATTACCTTTTTGTTTTTGTTTTATTATTCCCCTCCCCAAAGGTTAGTTCGTGCACTCTGGCATCATCATCTTACTTCACAAGGCCCTTCCATATAGGCTGTGAGCAGAGGGGTACGCCTCAATAACTGGACCATCAGGACAACCAGAGTCCGGCGTGCCTCGGGGTAGTAAGGCTAAAACAAGCATCATGCACTATTTTTATTTTACTAAATGATTTTCTTTTCGCATTTTTCAATTCCCGCAATAAGATCTTCAATGTTCAAAACAGTTATGCAATTTATTAAAGCATTCTGACTTTTCTTATGAATCAACACTCATTATCATTTTCTCTCATTACTTTACTTATACAACATTACTATTACTTATCTTGATGAACCAATGATTGTGACATGCAACGAGACAACGCAACAAACGGACATTGATTCAGAGGAAGATGACATACCTGACGAGATTGTTAAAGAAGTTGAGAACTTTGAGAATAGACCTAAGTCCAACCTGGATGAGACAGAAATTGTTAACCTGAGAGATGTAGAATACGTCAAGGAAACACGAATCAACGTTCACTTATCACCGTCAGAAAAGAAAGAATACATAGAATTTCTAAAGGAATATGAGGACATATTCTCCTGGTCGTATAATGGCATGACTGGTCTGAGTACGTCTATTGTGGCTCATAAACTTCCAACCGATCCGATATGTCCGCCGGTAAAGCAAAAGCTCAGAAAGTTCAAGCCTGATATGAGTTTGAAAATCAAGGAAGAAGTCACTAAGCAAGTCAAAGCTAAGGTTCTCAAGGTAGTAGAATACCCGACATGGTTAGCCAACATTGTGCCAGTGCCAAAGAAGGATGGAAAGGTCCGAGTCTGTGTCGACACCGGGATCTCAACTGGGCCAGTCCGAAAGACGACTTCTTTTTGCCAAACATACACATCCTGATTGACAATTGCGCCAAGCATGAGCTGCAGTCATTTATAGATTGCTTCGCTGGTTATCATAAGGTCTGGATGGATGAAGAAGATGCTGAGAAAACAGCTTTCATTAGACCGTAAGGAATGTACTGTTACAAGATGATGTCGTTCGACTTGAAGAATGCAGGGGCCACCTACATGAGGGCCATGACTACCATTTTCCAAGATATGATACACAAGGAGATTGATTTGTATGTAGATGATATCATCGTCAAGTCCAAGAAGGCCACTGATCACATGGAATATTTGAGGAAGTTCTTCAATAGATTGCGAAGGTACAATTTGAAACTGAACCCCGCAAAGTGTGCATTTGGGGTTCCTGCTGGGAAATTTCTTAGGTTTATTGTGAGCCGCCGAGGGATTGAGCTGGATCCATCGAAAGTCAAAGCTATTCAAGAATTACCACCGCCAAAGAACAAGAATGATGTGATGAGTTTCTTAGGGAAACCAACTACATCAGCCGGTTTATAGCACAATCTACCGTTATTTGTGAGCCAATCTTTAAGATGTTGAAGAAGGATGTCGCTACCAAATGGACCGATGACTGCCAAAAAGCCTTCGATAGAATCAAGGAATACCTGTCAACACCACCAGTCTTGGTCCTGCCCGAGCCGGGTAGACCCCTATTACTCTACCTTGTAGTATTGGATGGAGCTTTTGGTTGCGTTCTGGGGCAGCATGATGAAACGGGGAGGAAAGAGCAGGCCATTTATTACCTCAGTAAGAAGTTCATCCAGTACGAGGCCCAGTATTCTCTATTAGAGCGCACTTGCTGTGCTTTGACTTGGGTAGCCCAGAAGTTGAGACATTACTTCTGTGCCTATACTACGTATCGCATATCAAGGATGGTTCCTTGAAGTACATCTTTCAGAAGCCCATACCCACGGGCAAGTTGGCCAAGTGGCAAATCATATTGAGTGAGTTTGACATTGTCTACGTAACTCAAAAAACAATCAAGGGACAGGAACTGGCAGACCACCTTGCCGAGAATCCCGTGGATGGAAAATGCAAACCCCCTGAAAATGTATTTTCCCAATGAAGAGGTATCATTCATAGGAGAAGACATTGCAGAATCCTATGACGGTTAGAGAATATTTTTCGATGGAGCAGCAAATTTCAAAGGAGTCAGCATAGGAGTAGTCCTAGTATCAAAAGTCGGTCAGCATTATCCGGTGTCCACCAAACTAAAATTCCCGTGCACCAACAACATGGCCGAATATGAAGCTTTCATCTTAGGGCTTAAAATGGCCATTGACATGAACATTCAAGAGTTGCTAGTGATTGGAGATTCGGACCTACTCATACATCAGGTGCGTTAAGAGTGGGAAACCAAGAACTCCAAGATACTCCCGTATTTGCATCATGTACAGGAATTGAGAAAGATATTCACAAAGGCAGAATTCCAACATGTTCCCAGAATCCAAAATGAGTTCGCCAATGCATTGGCTACCCTATCATCTATGATACAGCATCCAGACAAGAATTTCATTGATCCCATTCCGGTAAAAATCCAAGATCAGCCATCTTATTGTGCCCATGTTGAAGAGGAAGCAGACGGAAGCCTTGGTTTCATGATATCAAGGAATATTTTGCAAAACGAGAGTATCCAGAGCTTGCAAATCCTACTCAGAAGCGCACACTTCGGAGATTGTCCAACAACTTCTTTTACAGGGGAGGAATCCTGTATAGGAGGACTCCCGATTTAGGATTATTAAGGTGTGTCGACGCAAAGGAAGCATCCAGGCTATTAGAGGAAATTCATGCTGGGACCTGCGGTCTATATATAAACGGTTTTGTCTTGGCAAAGAAGATACTCCGGGCTGGTTACTTTTGGATGACTATGGAAACGGACTGCATCCAGTACGTCCGGAAGTGCCACCGCTGTCAGATACATGCAGACATGCTAAAGGTACCTCCAAATGAGCTTAATGCAACAAGCTCACCATGGTCGTTCGCCGCTTGGGGAATGGATGTTATCGGACCAATCGAGCCTGCCGCTTCTAACGGGCATAGTTTTATCTTAGTAACAATCGACTACTTCACCAAATGGGTCGAAACGGCATCTTACAGAGTAGTAACTAAGAAAGTCGTTGTCCGCGACCGCATTGTTTGTCGATTTGGGATTCCAGAGTCGATCATTACTGATAATGGCTCCAACCTCAACAGTGACTTGATGAAAGCTATGTGTGAAACCTTCAAGATCAAAAACAAGAATTCCAAAACCTATAGGCCTCAGATGAATGGAGCTGTAGAGGCCGTAAACAAGAATATCAAGAAGATATTGAGGAAAATGATAGAGAAGCATAAATAGTGGCACGAGAAGTTATCATTTGCTCTATTGGAGTATCACACAGCAGTCCGCACATCAACCGGGGCAACACCTTATATGCTGGCAGTCATTCCCGTCGAGGTAGAAATTCCTTCCCTAAGGATCATACAAGAAGTTGAGCTCAACGACGCAGAGTGGGTGAAAAGTCGTTATGAGCAACTAGCCCTTATAGACGGAAAGAGAATGAATGTAGTTTGTCATGGTCAACTCTATCAGAACAGAATGTCCAGGGCCTTCAACAAGAGAGTCAAACCAAGACAATTCACACTGGGGCAGCTGGTGTTAAAGAAAATTTTCCGCATCAAGATGAAGCCAAAGGGAAGTCTCTCCCAACTGGAAGGGTCCATACATAGTTCACCGGGTTCTGACATGAGGAGCCCTCATACTTACAGAAATGGATGGACAAGTCTGACCAAAGCCAATTAATTTAGATGCAATCAAACATTACTATGTGTAATCTTTATACTTCCCTTATATGATGTAAATTGAACTACACCTGACCTGATTCCCATTTAAGAGGGGATACGTAGGCAGCCTTATGGGTTCGGTCACAATTCAATAAAATTTTCATCCCCCCCTCCCCAGTTGGAAACTGGACCCTCAAAATTCTGAAGTAATTTCAGCCGATTATCATAAGCAACAGTCAGAAGCATTAACCCATTAAACTGGGGCAGAATTTTGAGGGGGACCCTCAAAATTCCATAGCTAGAGAGGTTGCAATGTCCCGAGCTACGTCACAGTCATCGGTTCATCTGAAAATCTATCTTAATTATATACTTATGTCATGTTTTGACGAAATCATGCATGTTTATTTCTAAAATTACTTTATTTAGAAATGCTACCCCAATGATACATACAGTATCACTAGATCAAAGCCGAGCAGGTCAAGCAAAGCCAGCGGGGATACAAACTAACCTTCCCCCTCTACAAAACTCACGATTTTTCTTTGGATGTATGCACTTGGATTGCGCTCATAGGACAAACATTAAACAGGAACACAACTCTCCGAACCGTTACGCTTGCAAACATTTGCTATCAGCATACACCGGTGATGCCCTGTATGTCACAATGATCCCAGTAATCGCAACACCGCAATCTGCTATCAGCTAAGAAAGCTCTACTACCATTTGCCATTTTATTTCTTGTATAAGGCTATTACTCTGCCTTCCGAGGTTAAGCTCTACCTCCATCTGCATTTGCATTGCATAAGGCTACTATTCTGCCTTCTGAGATTAAACGTTGTCTCCATACGTATTCTTGCATAAGGCTACCATTCTGCCTTCTGAGACTAAACGCTGTCTCCATCTGCATTTGCATTTGCATTGCATAAGGCTACTATTCTGCCTTCCAACTTGAGGCTACCACTCTGCCTTCTGAGACTAAATGCTGTCTCCATCTGCAATCCTACATAAGGCTACCATTCTGCCTTCCAAAGTTAAGTTTTACCTCCGTCTGCATTTGCATTGCATAAGGCTACTATTCTGCCTTCCAACTTGCATAAGGCTACCATTCTGCCTTCCGAGACTAGATGTTGTCTCTATCCGCATTCTTGCATAAGGCTACCATTCTACCTTCCGAGACTAAACGATGTCTCCATTTGCATCTGCATTCCTACATAAGGCTACCATTCTGCTTTCTGAGGTTAAGCTCTACCTCCATCTGCATTTGCATTGCATAAGGCTACTATTTTGCCTTCCAACTTGCATAAGGCTACCACTCTGCCTTCCGAGACTAAACATTGTCTCCATCTGCATTCCTATATAAGGCTACCATTCTGCCTTCCGAGGTTAAGCTCTACCTCCATCTGCATTTGCATTGCATAAGGCTACTATTCTGCCTTCGAGCTTGCATAAGGCTACCATTCTACCTTTCGAGACTAAACGCTATCTCCTTCTGCATTCTTGCATAAGGCTACCATTCTAACTTTCGAGACTAAACGCTGTCTCCATTTGCATCTGCGTCCTTGCATAAGGCTACTATTCTACCTTCCGAGGTTAAGCTCTACCTCTCTATGCATTTGAATCTTTGCATAAGGCTAGCATTCTGCCTTCCGAGGCTAAGCTCCTCCTCCAATTTTCTTCGAGACTAAACACTATCTCAATCATCGTTTATTTCGTTTCTCTTACGGGCTAAGCTTTATATTGATTTATTTTTCTAATTGTGGTATCACCATTGATCTCCTCCGGTTGCTTTGCTACTTTCCGGTGACCTCTTTCCGATCTCCTCTCAGTTCCCGGTAAGCCAAGATCTGGTCTCTCTTAAACTTATATATTTTTTCCTGTTTCTTGTAGATCTTTAGGCCTCTCTCTTAAACAATAATTCGCCGGTATCTTTCTTTCTCTAGTAATATTTTCTCAATCACCGGTACCAAATTTCTCCACCAAACCGTTCAATCGCCGAAAAATTCGCCGGAACCATTCAAAAAGTTCATCGTTGATCTGTTTTCACCTTATCTATATACTAAGCTTCCGATCATCCATTTCCTCTTCGGTTCTTATTCCTCCGTTAATAAGAATCCGCTTGTTCTTCTCTGCCTTTAAATTTCTCTATTTAACTTTATTTCAAATTTTTTCCCCAAATCCAATTTCTGAAACCCTAATTTCCGATTTCCCAAAGCTTCTAGCTCGCTTTTCTTCTTTGCCTTTCTTGGTACATTTTATATTGGTGGGGCTATACCAGTGGTAGCGGTGATAGCTCCTTCTGGTTTTGGGTCGTGGTATTTTCTTTGTTTTCAGGAATTCTCGGAGTATTGGAGACAGGTTGGGTGCACGAGCACTAGAAAAGGAGAGCAACCTGAGCGAGTGTTAGCAAAGGGCGGTAGGAAGTGGTGCGTGAGCGTACAACTACATCGAGTATAGCAAAACGGCCACAGGTTTTGTTATCGGGAGTTGGTACCTCCTGTTTTACTATTTCCCTTTTGGTGTTAGCTAAATTACTGTTACTTTACTTCGCAATAGTTAGACCTTTCAACTAGGATACTAGTTACGACTTATTTCCTTCTAGTTTGATTTGTTGTCCGTTGTGCACTAGCGAGTCTTCTCTAGATTGTTTTAGGTGTATTGGCTGCAGTCTGGGATGATAGAATAAGGGCATGTCCTCGGGTGGGGCAGAGTGTGGGGCTGGGGTCAAGGGGTGGGTCGGGTAGCAGGGGAGGTAGATGGGGCAAGGGAGCCTATAGGTTGAGAATCGGGTCATGAAACATAGGTTCACTAACGAGTAAATCCATAGAGTTGGCGAAAATCCCGCAGAAAAGGAAGATTAATATAGCATGTGTCCAGGAGACTAGGTGGGTCGGATCGAGGGCAAAAAATGTGGATGGGTATAAGTTGTAGTACTCTGGTGTCCTGAGGGGTAAGAATGGAGTGGGTATCCTGGTAGATAGCCATCTTAGAGAATCCGTGGTAGAGGTTAGGCGGGTGAATGATAGACTAATGACTATTAAGTTAGTGGTGGGTGAGGGTACTTTAAATGTTGTTAGCGCGTACGCACCACAAGCAGGCTTGGATGAGGATATTAAGAGGCGCTTTTGGGAGGGGTTGGATGATATTGTTCGTATTATACCACCTTCTGAGAGGTTATTCATAGGAGGAGATTTCAATGGTCATATTGGGTCATCTGCAGGTGGGTACACTGAGGTGCATGGCGGCTTTGGTTTCGGGGAGCGGAACGGAGGGGGCATTTCGCTGTTGGACTTTGCCAAGGCTTTTGATATAGTCATTGCGAACTCGAGTTTTACGAAGCGGGATGAACATTTGGTTACTTACCAAAGTTCGGTGGCGAAGACTCAGATTGACTATCTCCTCCTCAGGAGATGCGACAGAAGGTTGTGCGAGGACTGCAAGGTTATCCCAGGTGAGACTCTCTCAACCCAGCATAGGCTTTTGATGATGGACATTTGTATTAGGATAAGGAGGAAGAAGAGGTCAGTATAACGACGCCCCAGGATTAGGTGGGGCGCCTTAACTAAGGATAAAGCTAAGGAGTTGGAAGGAAGGTTATCGGCAATGGGAGCTTGGAGAAGTAGTGGGGACGCAAACACAATGTGGTCGAAGACGGCGGACTGTATAAGAAAGGCGGCGAGAGAGGTGTTAGGGATATCTACGGGCCACAATGGTGGCCACAAAGGAGATTGGTGGTGGAATGCAGTTGTCCAAGGTAAAGTGAAAGCAAAGAAGGTGTCTTACCTGCGGTTAGTAGGGAGCAATGACGAGGAGGAGAAGATAGAGAACAATCAAAGGTATAAGGTAGCTAGGAAGGAGGCAAAGATGGCAGTGACAGAGGCTAAGACGACAGCTTTTGCTCGTCTGTATGAGGAATTAAGGAACAAAGGTGGGGAGAAGAAGTTATTCCGACTCGCTAAGGCGAGAGAGAGGACAACTCGGGACCTCGACCAAGTGAGGTGCATCAAAGATGATGACGACAAAGTTTGGATGGGAGATGACCAAATTAAGAGGAGGTGGCAGACCTACTTTCATAAACTTTTAAGTGAAGAAGGGGATCAGGATATTATACTTGGGGAATTGAGGAATGCCGACAGTCACCATGAATTAAGTAATTGTAGGGACATTGAGATCGATGAAGTCATGGAGGCAATGCGTAAGATGAGAAGGGGCAGAGCTACCAGGCCAGACGAAATTCCGGTTGAACTGTGGAGGTGTGTGGGTAGAGCAGGCTTGGAGTGGCTTACTGCATTGTTTAGTGTTATATTCAAGACTAATAGGATGCCTGAAGAGTGGAGGTGGAGTACAATGGTCCCGTTGTATAAGAACAAAGGTAATGTCCAGAGCTCTAACAACTATAGGGGCATCAAATTACTAAGTCATACCATGAAAGTTTGGGATAGAGTGGTAGAAATGAGAGTGCGAAGGACGGTGTCTATTTCAGACAACCAGTTCGGGTTCATGCCGGGGCGATCTACCACAGAAGTTATCCACCTTACTAGGAGGATGGTGGAACAGTACAGGGATAGGAAGAAGGATCTCCACATGGTGTTTATTGATCTGGAGAAAGCGTACGATAGGGTTCCTAGGAAGGTCTTATGGAGCTGCTTAGAGGATAAAGGGGTCCCGGTTGACTATATTAGGGTGATTAAGGACATGTATGCTGGAGCTAAGACTCGGGTTAGGACAGTAGGAGGCGACTCTGAACACTTTCCAGTTATTACGGGGTTGCACCAAGGGTCTGCGCTCAGCCCATTCCTATTTGCCCTGGTGATGGATGCACTGACTCATCACATTCAAGGGGAGGTGCCATGGTGCATGCTATTTGCTGATGACATTATTCTGATTGACAAGACACGAGGCGGCGTCAACGAGAGGTTAGAGATTTGGAGACATGCTCTTGAGTCTAAAGGTTTCAAGTTGAGTAGGACGAAGACGGAATACATCGAGTGCAAATTTGGAGTTGAGCCGACGGAAGCGGGAGTTGAAGTGAGGCTTGACTCTTAAGTCATTCCCAAGATGGGTAGTTTCAAGTACCTTGGATCGATTATTCAGGGGATCGGGGAGATTGACGAGGATGTCACACACCGTATAGGGGTGGGGTGGATGAAGTGGAGGTTAGCGTCGGGAGTCTTGTGTGACAAGAAAGTGCCACCGTTACTAAAAGGTAAGTTTTATAGAGCAGTGGTTAGGCCTGCCATGTTATATGGAACTGAATGTTGGCCGGTAAAGAACTCACTCACCCAGAAGATGAAAGTAGCAGAGATGAGGATGTTGAGATGGATGTGCGGCCATACAAGGATGGATAAGATTAGGAATGAAGATATTCGAGAGAAGGTGGGCGTGCCCCCCATGGAGGACAAGATGCGGGAAGTAAGACTCAGATGGTTCGGGCACATTCAGAGGAGGAACACTGATACACCGGTGAGGAGGTGTGAGCGACTGGCTGTAGTGGGCATGCGGAGAGGTAGAGGGCGACCTAAGAAGTATTGGGGAGAGGTGATCAGATAGGACATGACGCGACTTAGGATTACTGAGGACATGGCCCTTGACAGGGAATTATAGAGGTCGAGCATTAAGGTTGTAGGTTAAGGGAAAGTTGTGAATATTTCTACAGCACAATAGAGTGAGACTAGCTAGTTAGGAGTTAGACTAAGAATATAATTGGTCGTCTATTGATGCAGGGCTTTACCTGCTAGTTTTACTATACCAGCCATTTATTTCGTATTTCGTATTCTGTATTTCATATCTCTTATATTGTTGTTATTGTATTATGCATTTTTATGGTACTAATATATCGGCTCATGTTGCTTTTTTGAGCCGAGGATCTCCTGGAAACAGCCTCTCTACCCTTCGGGGTAGGGGTAAGGTCTGCGTACATATTACCCTCCCCAGACCCCATTTGTGGGATTATACTGGGTCGTTGTTGTTGTTGTTGTTGTTGTTACGGGCTAAGCTTTGCCCTTCAATTCGCAAGACTAAGATCTGTCTTGTCCGCATTATGCTACTGCATCTCATGGGCTGAAAGAACGCCTTATACTGCATCTCACGGGCTGAAAGATCGCCAAATTATCCAAAGGCGTCATCGTTCAGAGGCACCATCTTCATAGCCCGAGAACACCATGTCATGGCCTGAGGATCCCTTTTAATCTTTTACATATCATTATTCAAAGGCATCATGGTTCGTAGGCACCATCCTCATAGCCCGAGAGCATAATTCATGGCCTGCGAATCCTTATCGCTTCATGGCCCAGGACGGCATGGTCTAAGGACGTCATTTTAACCGTCCGAAGACAACATTCATGGTCCGACGGGAATTTGCATCATGTTTAAATTTATGTGTGATATACGCTTGTATTGTTTCTAATTGCAGGTACACCGGCGAGCAATGGCCATCCGGCAGCAGCGATCCCGCTCCAGTTCCCGTAGCCATGTCAAACCTAACCATTCCCACAAGCCGTCCGCTCACCCCGTCCTAGATATTGCGTCCGTTCTTGAAAAATCTCCATCGGCATACTCCGCCGGCGGATCCTGAACTACATATGGCCTGATTTCTCTAAAACCAGGGATATGTAGGCAGCTCAGAAAGCCAGGGTACGGCCTAAACCTCTTCGAACCATTTCGCTCGGTCAAAATTGGCCATCATATCTTTACCCGACAACTCTTTCATCCTTCCCGGATAAAGAGGGGAAGCTGTTGATACCCAATTTTTTCCTATATATTTTCAATATGCAAAATAACTTAAAGTTGGCATATATATATATATATATGCATATGTAAGCATATCCAAGTGTTTTATTATTTTTCCATAATTTTTAAAGGTTTTTAAACCAATTTATTTCCCCTTTTTATCCATAAAAACCCAATAATTATTTCCAAAATTATTATTTTGGTAATTCATTTGTTCGACATTTATATTTATGCTAAAATATAGCTAAGGTAGTTTTGCATATTTTTACAAATTTATTTAGTATTTTAAGCTAAATTGCACATAATTGCAATATTAGCCCTTTTAAGATTCAATTGTGTTTTATATTCATAAAATTAAATCCTATATTTTGAAATTGTTAAATATATGTCATTAACCATTTTGGTGCTTTCAATTTATTTTCATAAATTAATTTACTATTTTTTGTAATTTAAAAGGGGAAAATTTGGCTATTTAAATAATAGCCCAATTACATTTCAATAATCTGACCCCAAATTAAACCCAATTTTCCGACCCAATTCCCATTCAAACCCGACCCCTAACCCAATTAAACGACCCAACCCGGATTCTCCACCTACCCTCTTTAATCTAGACCATTGATCATTCATATCAACGGCAAATATTCACCCTTTCTATTTTAACCTTAAACGACCCCTAAACCTACCTCATTCTTCACCAAACGCCGCCCTTGAATCCTCTTCTCTCAATTCTCTCTGAAACCTCACACGAACCCTAGCCGCCGCCATCTAATCCCACCCTAATCCACCTCAACCCCTGCCTAATCCATGGCCTCTCATGGCCATTGGAGATGTGTATCAGCCTCCTATGGCTCCTGGGTGTTTGTTTCTATGGTTTCCTGGCCAAACCTCGAAGGGATCTGGTCCAGTCCTTACTCGACTTCTGTTCATGGCCTTTCTTCGGCCATCCATGACCTTTCTCCGGCCATTCATGGCCTTTCAAGGCAGATTCTTGACCTTCCTGGTTAGATCGGTAACTTTCAAGGTCTTTCTCACCTTTTTTGGATTTTCCGAAACCCTAATCTTTAAGATCTTTCAATTTTCTTCAGATCTATCTTAGATCTGTGCTTACTACGAACCTCTTAAGTGTTTTCGTGAAGGTCTCTCGATTTTCTTTCAAAACAACTCTTCATTTTTTAACGATTAGGGTTTTCCTTTAAGTTCTTTAAAGATCTTGTCTCTGATTTTAATGTTGTTCGTGATTTTGCTATGTTTAAAATGACTTGCTCATGTTGTTCTTCTATCTACTTCAACATGTAAAAAACCCTAGTTCCTTTTTTATCCGAGTTCTGAAATTGTTTGCCTAAATGTGTGCTTATTTTAAGTTCTTTATTTCTGACTATCTTCTCCTTGTTTGACTTATCTGATTTGAGTTCTTTTCATCTCTTAAACTCGACTACTGTCGAAGCACTAATTTCTTAAAAGGGTTTTTTTTCTCACTTATTACTTACTTGTTTCTGATTTATATTACCTGATACTGTGTTCTTCTTCACTATTGATTCTATGTGACTACTTGACCTACTTGACTACTGAGCTTCGAATAGTTTTCTTACTACTGAATCCTAGCTTATTTCTGCCAATACTGTATGTTTGTGTTATCTCTTTTGCCAATATGCTTGGCCTCGCATGTCTGATGCTTCTGTTCACTCTATTTATATACTGAAGTGCAGAATCATGTTTCTTCCATGATTGATCTTGATCTTAGGACTGATTGCAAAAGCTTTTCTTTAATGAACCCTAATTTCACTCGCATGTTTAAATTAATTGATTCCTTTCCCTTTACTATAATGTTTTACCTTGCTGAATCTTTTCCCAAAATAAGCTTATTTTGTACTTAGACTTGATTGTTTACTTTATGCTTTTACTGTCCCTTATATGGCAATAATCAATCTGCCCCCAAACTGATTTCTTTCCTTAATTAAACCTGCTACTACCCGTTAAACAGTGATTCCTTAATTAAAAGGAATCACTTGTGTTAATTGATTCTGGCTTGTGATTGTTTCCATGTTTGTGTTAAGACTTTACTTATTACCTTATTTTTCACTCATTTTCAAAAACTATAAATATCCACCCCTTCTTCTTTCAAAGGCACGAACAAAAAAATTGAGTTCAGAACACACACTTACACTAAAAACTTTCTCTCTTTTCTCTTCTACTACTTGTGCCACTACTTTGTCTGTCGCACCCCCTTTTTCTCTCTTTGCATCGAAAAATCGGGTTTATGACATTTTGGGTATAGGACAACTCATTCCTTTTGGAAACTGGGTTTTGCATTTGAAGAGTCTCCACCTAATGATTTAAGGTGCATTAGGAAACCTATAAGGTTCACTTCTAATTTTGTTTGATAACCAGAGATAGGGTAATGACTTGAAATTATCCTAAGAAGAAGGTGTTAGGCAACCCTCAGGATCCACTAGTGTGGTTCCCGACCCGATAGTTTTTTGTGAATGTTGTACAATTAGCAAATAGACAGGTACAGGCTCAAATAGTAGGGGATTTAAGTAAACACATAAGAGAAAGAACAATTATTAAAAGGCGAATTTTGATAAGAAGTTACAATTCTATAAATACTAAAAAAGAAAAAGGGGGGGAGGGGGTCCTAGGTTTATTTGTAATATGGATCACATCAATGCGATACCCGGTATGACACTCCTCAAAGAGGGGATACACATGGTATTAGCGCACCGGTCATAATATCCATATCTACCCTTCCCACCTCGTTGAGGTATTAAAGCGCGGATTGGTCTCGACCACTATTGCATGCTATTACCCGTCCCATTCCAATTAGTCCCGGAGGAACTTAGGACTACTATTCCTAAAGGGGAGGGATATTAGGCTGACTTCTAGGTTTCAAAAGGTGAAAAAGTTAAGGTGACATACAAAATACATATGACTGCACATTAGGGGAAACACGTAAGCAACTAAGAGGCTCATGTACACCTCCTCAAGCAAAGCACATAAATAGCATGACTCAAACGCAATCAGGGCCTGAATTTGTAGTACTCATGCAAAGGGAATTTTAATTGTTGAGGTAGACCAGTTTATTACATAACTCAGATAAGAAGTCTGAATCAGGCCTGCCTGCTGGTTATAGCAGTTACTAATTAACAAGCGGATTCAGTTTTCATCGTTGTCACCTAAGGCTTCCCTAAGTATGTATTGATGATACCCTATAAGCATGATATCTATTATTGATTCAGAATGTGGCAAAATAGTAACAGTTTTTAAATGAGCGATTTGGATCCTATAGGATTGCTTTCTAAACCGCGTTAAATAAAGGAGTAAGGTTGTTTACAACTAGTTCAGAACAGTACAGTTAGGCTGATTTTAAACTAGACTGGTTTCAGATCCTGTAGGCATGATATCTATTATTGTTGATTTAATTCCTATAGACATGATATCTGATTGAACATGAAATGAAGCAGGCATGATTTACTTGAAATTCCTATAGGCATGATTTCTATGGAAAATACTGATTTTAAACCTTATGGACGTGATGTCTGATTATGGCCGTTTAAGTCCTAAGCATGGTGTCTAAGTATGGCAATGAAATATGCAGAATTTGAAACAGGTCCTATAGGCATGATCTCTAGATGTAGAATTAAAACATGCAGAATTTGAAGAAAACAGATCTTACAGGCATGATATCTAAATGCAGAGTTAATCATACAGAAAGCAGGTCCTATAGACATGTTCTCTACCCTTCTAATAGTTAAGCATGCACAATTACCCAGCCCTTTTTCACTAACCAACCCCATTGTTTATTACAACTTATTACAGGTCGAATAATGAATTACATTAGAAAAGTGTAAAAGAAGAGGATACAACCAGAGGAAGACTGATTCTTGACTTCCTCTCTAAGTTATGGAATAAAGCACCTCAAATGCCATTTGTTTCAAAGCCTTTCTCGAACCTCAGTGTGTCAAAGTTCCCTAAGGGTCTCAAGGGACCCCGAGCAGTGCTTACACCCAGGTTTGCATAACCAGATAGAGATGAGTGAAGTGTGGAAGGGCCAGCCCTTATGTGTCCAAGTTAAGAGGGAGCTCATGGGTCCCAAGGCAAGGCTCACACAAGAGGGGCAAAACCTAAGTCTAAGAGTATAGCGGAAGTGCAAAAGCAGAGATTTGTTTAAAACTGGGTTGAGAATAGTAAGGGGTAAGGGTAATTTTGAAAACAATAGTAGTAAAGCTAACACTACACAGAATCAGCATTTTTATACAAAGGGTTAAGGGTTTGGGAATTCATTGCAGGGAGCATATGACCCTAGGAGGGAGTCAGGTTTGGGCATGTCCAACAATAGATGGTGCTGGCATACCCATAAACCAGTCAGAGAACACAACACATATAGGGGATATGAAGCATATGACCCTAGGGAGGGTTAGGTTTAGGTCATGCACAGCAATGTCTCATGCTGACAAGCCCTCAAACCAAACAGAGAATACAAATACATAGGGGATATGGGGGTTTGGGATTCATAAGTCATAATAAGTGACTGACAGAATTCATACATAAAGAAAACACATTGATTTACAATATGCTTTTAGGAATGAAACTTGATTAAATACAAGCAGGAAACAGGCAAGAGTGAAGGAAATAGTAAAGAAATATGTTGTTGTTGATGCTGGAAAATTAACTAGGACATACCAGTTAGAAGCAAATGTAGAAAAGGAAAAATGAGCATATTTCCACAGCCTAGCCTTAGCTTTCAACCGGCTAGACAAAGCAGTAACACAAGTAGTAACAGAGAAAAGAGAGAGTTTGGAGTGAAGTGTGTGTTCTGAACTCAAATGGTTCCTTCATGTTTGAAAGAAAAAGGATGCAGGGTATTTATAGCTTCTGAAAATGAGTGAAAAGTAAGGTATAAGTAAATCCTTAACAAAACATGGAAACAATCTCCAGTCATAATCAATTACATAAGTGATTCCCTTTAATTAAGGAATCACTATTTAACGGGTAGTAACAGATTCAAATAAGGAAGAAAATCAATTTAGAGACAGACTGATTATTGCCATAAAAGGAGTAGTAAAAACATTAAGTAAGCAATCGAGTCTAAATACAGAAATATGCTTATTTTTGGAAAAAGATTCGGTAAGGCAAAATATCATAGTAAAGGAAAGGAATCAATTAACTTTAAACAAGCGAGTGAAATTAGAGTTCATAAAGGAAAGGTTCTTGAAATCGGTCACAAGATTAAGATCAATCAAGGGAGAAACATGCTTCTGCACTTCAGTATATAAACAGGGTGAACAGAACATCAGACATGCGAGGCCAAGCACGTTGGCAAAAGAAACAGCATACAATAGTAGTATAAATAAGCGTAGGATTTCAGTAGGGAACAAAGCTAGATAGTCAGGGCTCACACGTATAGCCAAAGTGAAGAAGAGAGTCAAGACAAGTAAAGGTCTCACAGTAACAGGTGAGGAAATCTTTTGAAAAGTTAGGGTTTCAGCCATAGTCGAGTTGAAAGATAAGTCACATAAAGAAAAGAGAGTCTAAAACAAAAGCTTTCAATCGAGTCAAGTACTTAAACAAACAATTTCAGACCCAAAGACCTAGCACTTTTCAACAATAATCGAGTTTAAAAGATGATAAACAAATAAGTCAAACAAGAACTTAACCAAACAAGTACTCATCTAACAAATAGCTTCAGAACTCGAATGAGACCCAAAAGAAACTAGGGTTTTCAACAAGCTAACTCAGATAGAAGAACAACATGAGCAAACCATAGCAAAATCACAAACACGTTAAAATCAGAGAAGGGATTTTTGAAATAACTTAAAGGAAAACCCTAATCGAAAAATGAAGAGTCGTTTTGAAAGCAAAGTTAAAGAATCTTCGAGAAATACTTAAGAAGGTCATAGCAAGTACAGATCTAAAGCAGATCTGAGAGAAAGTTGAAAGATCTTACAGATTAGGGTTTCAAAAAACCCAGAAAAGGTGAGAAAGGCCCTAAAAGTTACCGATCTAACCAGGAGAGTCAAGGATCTAACTCGAACGGCCATGGCTGGCTGGAGAAAGGTCAAAGATGACCGGAGAAAAGCCACGAACTGAAATCGAACAAGGACTGGACCAGATTCCCTCAAGGTTTGGCCATGAAACCACGGGAACAAATACCCAGGAGCCATAGGAGGCTACTACACGTCTCCAATGGCCATGGGAGGCCATGGATTAGGCAAGGTTTGGGGTGGATTACAGCGTCGTTTGATAGCGGAGGCTAGGGTTCGTAGGAGTTTCAGAGAGAGTTGAGAGAGAAGAGGTATTCAAAGGCGGCGGTAGGTGAATAATGAAGTAGGTTTAGGGGTCGTTTGGAATTAAAAAGGGAAGGGCAGCCGGTGGCCGTTGATCTAAATAATCAACGGCTGGATTAAAGGGGTTAGGTGGGGATCCGGATTGGGTTGTGTGAATTGGGTTAGGGGGTTGGGTTTTAGTGGAAATTGGGCCGGAGAAATTGGGTTCAGATTGGGTCCAAATTAGGCTATAACTGAAATGAAATCGGGCTATCATTTAAATAGCCGTTTTCCCCTTTTAAAATTATAAAAAATAGTAAATTAATTTATGGAAATAAATTAAAAGTACTAATATAATTTATGAAATATAATTAACAATTTAAAAATATTGTACTTAATTTGATCAATATAAAATACAATTGAATCTTAAAAGAGAAATTGCAATTATATGCAATTTAGCTTTAAAAATATTAAACAAATTTGTAAAAATAAGCAAAAATCATCTTGGCTATATTTTAACATAAATATAAAAGTTCAACAAGTGAATCACCAAAGATGATAATTTTAGAAAAAATTATTGGTTTTTTTATAAATAAAATAGGGAAATAAATTGATTTAAAAACCTTTAAAATTAAGAAAAAAGTAATAAAATATTTGGACATACTTATATATACATACATATGCTATTTCAAAGGTATTTTGTATATTAAAAAATATATAGGAAAAAATTGGGTATCAACATTGTCTAGACGACTAAAAGCCAAGGCTAGATTGTGGAATCTTGCTTATTTCTTTCTTTCTACACTTTGCTTCTCTACTAGTATGTCCTAGTTAATTTTCAAGTATCAACAACAACATGTTTCTTTAGCTGTTTTAGTTTCTTTCACTCTTGCCTGCTTCTACTCATGTTTATGCAATCAAGTTACATTACTAGCATGTTGTAATATGCTCCCTCACCTTTTAAATTAATGTTTCCCTATGTATGTACTCTGCCAGTCACTTGTTATGTGTTTGCTGACTTATGAATCCCAAATCCCATATCCCCTCTATGTGTTTGTGTTCTCTGGCTGGTTTGTGGGCATGTCAGCATCAGATATTGTTGTGCATGACCCAAACCTGACCCTTTCTGGGGTCACATGCTTCATACAATGTACTCCCAAAACCCCTTTGACCCCTTTGTGTAACTACTGATTCTGTGTAGTTTGAGTTTTACTACTACTGTTTTCAAATCACCCTTACTACTTACTATTTCCAACACATTTTTTTTAAATTATGTATTCTGCACTTCCACTATATTCTTAGAACCTAGCTTCTACCCCTATTGTGTGAGCCTTGCCTTGGAACCCTTGAGCTCCCTCTGAACTTGGACACATAAGGGCTGGCCCTTCCACGCTGCACTCATTTCTGTCTAGTTATACAAACATAGGTATAAGCACTGCCCGGGGTCGCTGGAGACCCTTAGGGAACTTTGACACATCCAGGTGTGAGAAAGGCTTTGAACATCTTTGGCATTTGAGGTAGCTTATTCCATAACTCAGAGAGGAAGTCAAGAATCAGGCTTCCGATGGTTGTAACTTCTTATTTTGTACTTTTCTGATGTAATTCAGTCATTTTTGGTGTGTAATAATTTGTAACAAATATTGGGGTTGGCTAGTGAAAAAGAATGGGGTGATTATGCATGCTTTAGCTATTAGAAGGGTAGATAACTTGCTTATAGGATCTGTTTAATAAATTCTGCATGTTTTACTCCACACTTACACACCATGCCTATAGGATCTAAATGGCTATAATCAGACATCATGCCTACAAGGTTAAAATCAGCTTTGAGATTAGATGTCATGTCTATAAGATTAAAATCAATATTTTTATAGAAATCATGCCTATAGAAACTTCGTTGTGATCAAATAAATCCTGCTTGTTTCATTTCATGATCAATTAGATACCACGCCTATAGGACCAAAATCAGCTTTTAATACTTAGATACCTTGCTTGTAGGAATTAAAATCAGCTATAATAGCAATCATGTCTATAGGATCTGAAACCAGTTTAGTTAAAAATCAGTTTGACTCGTACTGTTCTGAATCAGTTTAAGCAACCTACTCCTTTTATTAATACAGTTTAGAAAGCATGACTATAGGATCCAAATCACCTATTTAAAAATTAACCGTTGCTCTGCTGCACTCCTAATTAGTAATAGATATCATGCTCATAGGACATCACCAATACACACTTAGGCAAGCCTTAGGTAATAATGATAAAACTGAATCCGCCTTTGTTAATTAGCAACTGATACAACCAGCATGGAGGCCTGATTCAGACTTCTTATCTGAGTTATGTAATAAATTGGTCTGCTTCAACAATTAAAACACCCTGCCTTAGTACTTTAAATTCTGACCCTAATTGTGTTTAAGTCATGCTATTATGTGCATTGTCTGCGGAGGTATATATGAGCCTCTTAATTGTTTATATATTTCCACTAATATGCAGTCCTACGTGTTTTGTATGTCGCCTTAGCCTTTTTACCTTTAAAACCCAAGAGTCAGCCTAAATCCTCCCTCTTATAGGAATAGTAGTCCTAAATTCCTCTAGGACTCATAGAAATGGGACAGGTAATAACATGCAATAGAAGTCGAGACCAATTTGCGCTTTAATAACTTAACGGGATGGGAAGGGTAGATATGGATATGATGACTGGTGCACTAATACCACGTGTAACCCTTCTTCTGAGGAGTGTCATACTGGGTTTCGCATTGATGTGATCCATATTATAAATAAATCTAGGACCCCCCTCCTTTTTATATTCTTAAGTATTTGTAGAACTGTAACTCCTTTTCAAAATTCGCCTTTTAATAATTGTTTTCAAACTCTTATGTGTTCAAACTTAAATCACCTACTATTTGAGCCTATATTTGTCTGTCTGCTAATTGTACAAAATTTATAAAACTGTCTGGCCGGGAACCACACTTGTGGATCCTGAGGGGTACCTAATACTTTCCCCTTAGGATAATTTCAAGCCCTTACCCTATCTCTGGTTATCAAACAAACTTAGAAATGAACCCTATAGGTGTCCTAATGCACCTTAAATCATTAGGAGACGACTCTTCAAATGCAAACCCAGTTCCCAAAAGGAATAAGTTGTCCTACCCCAAAAATGTCATAAACCCGATTTTCCAATGCAAAAAGGGAAAAAGGGGCGCGACAGCATGGCGACTCTGCTGGGAATTTTTAGGCTTTTACCATTTCAGATTGTTCTTGTGAATTCTTACCCCCCCCCCACCCCCATGTGCAATTACTTGTTTAATTTCTTTAAGCATTTAATTTCTTCTTCAAAAACAAAACTGATATATTTTTATTGTTTCTTTCCTTCCTTATAATTGCTTTAAATTATGAAACTGCTGTATTTATCACTTTCTTAACGTGCAAATACGTGCCAACATGTTTTAATTATTGCATAATCATGATCAACATCATACTCCACCAAATACCATAGCAACGCTTATAATGAGTGGTTGCGCTCTTCCTATATCATTACCCCCTAAATTCAAAAACTCATATTTGCGATAAAGCTAGTCGATCAGCGGTGCAGTCGACAGTTCCGTGCCTTTCCCCTTGAGTTGTCCGCTCAAGGGTACCAGACTAAAACCCCATAGAAATCTTACTCTGGTTAAAATTGTGCATGCATCATGGTCAAACCTAGCCGGGTCAGTTATGTTGTCCACATAATGATCCTTTAAGACAGCCTTGTCCAAAGTCCACTGGGTTTCCCTGGACCCAAATAGACATCACCACATTCTGTGTATTTATTTGGAGAACTAAATGCTTCATGTTAATTGTTGATGATAAATAGTCGAGTCTGGTAGGGGTAGGGTCTAACCCTTTTGTTTTGCAGAAAATGAGGCACGAGGTCCCCAGTTTTAGTATGATTAGCATGCCCCACTCTTGCTAGACTGGTGGTGGAGTCTTCTATCAAATGACCAAATCAATGTCTGGAATACAGTCTGCTGGAATTGGAAGGAAAAGTGAGGAAGAGAGTCACTGACTGCTAGAACACTGAGGGAAACGAAAGAGAACACCTGACAAAGGCATTTTTACTGGTGAACCTACGCGAACTGGAGGATCTGATCAACGAGAGCATCCAACCTGAGGAAGGTCCTTCTGAGGCCAAGTAGATAGGAGTTTATCTTTTTCGTTTTATAAATGTAATAAGGCCAATGGTCATTAGTGACTTTTATTTCTTGTTTATTTAGTGTCGATTTGGGATTCGTCTATTTTTGTCAATAAAATGAGGCATTTAGCATTCTAAGTTCTCCAAATCAATTTGATGTTAGGCCTACCTCGGGCACAATGAGGTTCCCAAATTAGGACACGCTTTACATTCCTGCATTATGTATTTAAATATTGTAATACTTTTTATAATCCTCACTGACTTGATTACCTTTTTGTTTTTATTTTTGTTTTTGTTTTATTATTCCCCTCCCCAAAGGTTAGTTCGTGCACTCTGGCATCATCATCTTACTTCACAAGCTAAGGCCCTTCCATACATGCTGTGAGCAGAGGGGCACGCCTCAATAACTGGACCATCAAGACAACCAGAGCCCGGCGAGCCTCAGGGTAGCAAGGCTAAAACAAGCAGCATGCACTATTTTTATTTTGCTAAATGATTTTCTTTTCGTATTTTTCAATTCCCGCAATAAGATCTTCAGTGTTCAAAACAGTTATGCAATTTATCAAAGCATTCTGACTTTTCTTATGAATCAACACTCATTATCATTTTTCTCTCATTACTTTACTTATACAACATTCTATTACTTATCTTGATGAACCAATGATTGTGACATGCAACGAGATAACGCAACAAACGGACATTGATTCAGAGGAAGATGACATACCTGACGAGATTGTTAAAGAAGTTGATAACTTTGAGAACAAACCTAAGTCCAACTAGGACGAGACAGAAATTGTTAACGTGGGAGATGCAGAAAATGTCAAGGAAACACGAACCATCGTTCACTTATCGCCATCAGAAAAGAAAGAATACACAGAATTTCTAAAGGAATATGAGGACATATTCGTCTGGTCGTGTTAAATTTAGTACGAATATCTGTGACTCGAGCTTAATATATTTTATGTGGAGGGGTCAATCGGATGTGAGATATGGAAGGATTGTACATAAATTGAATCTAAAATAGAAGAATTTAGAGGAGTATGGTTTTTTGGTGTCCACGTTTGAGCCAAGAACAATTCAAATACAAAAGGCAGCTCTACACAGAGTTACGCGCCTAGCTTTGCGTAAGGCGCGACTCAAAATACGAAAGCATGAAATTTTTCCTATTTCGGTTAAGACCTGGTAGTTTCGGCCCTATACGCCCCCAACATGTATAAATGGGGTTCTAAACTTATTTTTTTTTTCTGGGGGGGGGGGGGGACATTATTGGAGAGGCAAAAGGCTACAGAAACACTTGGAAATAATGAATCACAAGAGTTCTTTTCTCTGTTCTTCCTTAATCTATAATCTAATGCTTTTGAATATTATTATGATTGTTTATACAATATGAGTAGCTAAACTCTGTCATTTAGGGTTTGATGGAACCTATTGGACGATGATTTTTCATTGCGTTTAATATAAATTTTCATTGATTTTTCTTTACTTGTTCAATTACGTTTCATTGTTGTTGATTGAAGAGCTCTCAATTGACTGTGCCTATTTAATGTGTATTGCTTGGAAAAGGGTACACATTTAGGTAGTTGTTGAACAATATCACTCCTAATATATTTAGAATTAATACGGAGGATTTAAAGGTGGGATTAGAAATAACGAAACTTTGGTGCGATCCTAGTGAGCGGTGAACTAGTGCTAGCTGGCGTAGTTCGGAAGAATACATCTAGTAAATTGTGGTAGTTGCTCGGAAGAGAATTACGACACCCGAAGTACTCACGCATTCCACAACAAGCTAAGGATCGCTGCATTCTGCAAGCTCTAATCAAACAAGCTAAACATCAGCTCATCATCACTCTCTTCTTTTACGTCTTCCTGCAATGAGAGAAAACCAAAAAGAGAAAATAGTAATGAGCTTTTGCGGCTTAGTTAATAAAAAGGGGAGGGGTGGGGGAAAAATAGTATTACATCTCACAATTCCTTACATATAGACTATATGCTTGAAGAAAAAAATCGTTTCTAAATATTTGAGGGAATTTGTTCAATTGACTCATAAAACGTAGTTTTTTCACACTAGCTAGTTAGCGAAACTGGTAGCAAAATATTATGAGCATGCATATATATATGTACTAGTATCTAATGTCAAAGTTTCAAAACATGCACATATCGCAAAGTTAACATCGAATCATAGCTAACTTAAATAATTCCTTGAGTAAATCAAGATATAATTTTTAGACAGAATACACATATACATGTATAACTTTACAACAACAACATACATGTATAACTTTAGATAAAAGAATTAGTAATGGGTCAAGATTGAATGTATACCTTCTTCTTGTCATTGGCGGAAGGTGCAGCGGTGGCGTCGTTACCGGTAGTAGGAGCGGGAGCAGCGGTAACAGCGGCAGTAGAAGACGCGGTTCCGCCGACGCCGATGTTCATGACAAGTTCATCCACGTTCATCTTCTGACAAAGTTTTGCAAAAAGGCTCGGCCAGTATGATTCCACCTTCAAATTTGCTGCTTTTATGAGAGAGCCAATTTTCTCGGCCTATACAAAAAGTACATCTAGATTAGTACTTCAAATTTTGAACAACAACAATATCTCAATCCAAAGCAAGTTAAGATGTCTATATAAGTTTTAGGTTATATAAAATAAAAACAGAAAATACTAGAAGTTATCTTTATTCTTTAATAGGCATATGAATCTCTGACAGGACCAAAGAACTCCGTAGAAACATTGAATCTGAAATAAATATTCTAACATAACTAAAATTTAATCTCAAATATCAATTAATTGATATTGCCCATATAATTTTTTTTTATTGCACACTAATTTTTTCTATGCCTACATGAACAACAATAAACAAGAAATTACTAGACAAATTAAAGAGTTTTTTTTTTCTCTTTTAACGAAACACAAAGCTTTCTAAGAAATATTGCATTACATTCGACTACTCTAATGTACAGTATGTTTTGCTTGTCTGCAAATACAACAATAAACAAGAAAATTATGAGACAAACTAAAGCCTATTTTATTTTATTTTTGGTTTAAGAAAACAAGATTCAAGCTCAACGAAGAAAAACAAAAGTAAAAAGAAAACAATTACGAGAGAAAGGAAAAGATTGCGTCACATTGATAGGAATTCCATCATCATGAAGGATCAAACAAGCGTACGTACAAGCAAGTTCACCAGTGGAAGACATCGTTTCTATATCTCAAGAATAATATTGCAGAAACCCTAATAGAGACCGTCAGAATTTTTGAGGGCGAGAAAGAATATCGTGGGGGTATATATAAGTTTTCTTGGTGTCCAAGTTTTCCTTCCTTTCCTAAAGATTTATGATTTGTAATTCACATACTCCTATTTCAATTTGGTCAAAAAAAATATTTATAGAAAAAAAACAAAATGGGATATATATACGTGTTTAACCAAAAAATCTGAGTCTTTGGTCAAAGCTTAGAAATATAGAGAAATTCGGGTTACTGATAATCTGGAGACGAAAATAATAAAAGACTTTTGAGAATAATAAAGTAATAAGTAATTTTGTATTTCAGTGTAATCTCAATAATATTTCTTGTCCTTACAGATGTTGAGTCCTTCTCCTTTTATAGTTGATTCTAGGAGAAGATGTAATGTCTTTGTCTTAATGAGGCAATTATGAGCAATAAATGACATTAAAAGAAACGTTACACAATCATTTCTATTTAATTCAAATTCTCTAACGTATTTAATATTTAATGTTGTATTTAGACTCTTTTACGTCATCAGATTCGTATCTTCAACTTCTTCCGATCTTCGGTCTTTAAATGACTCGAATAGGTACGAGACTCGTACCTATTTGAGTAACGGTCCACACCTATGTTGTTTTCTTCTCCTCATATCTGTTGTCTCCCGTGCCTCTTGGCTATTTATTGCGTTTTGACCTTTTGACCAGTCCATGTGTCATGACACGTCATCTTCAATATTTAGATTCAGTTTTTTTCCAATACAGATAGTCCCCTCACTTTCCATTTATTTATCAATTAAATATTTGGGAAGTGGATCTTCACGAAAAAAGAATTTTTGCCGTAATCAATGCTATGTCAGTACTGACGCTTCATTTGTCTTTTCTATTTAATACTCTGCACACGTGTCACCTTCTGATATGTATGTAATTCTACAGCCTTTTTCCAAGGCTTCTTCATCCCCTCTATTTACGAAGTGATAGTTGCCTTTATTATAGGCTTTCCATCATTACGCTTCTTTGTTTGACGATTGCTATTATACACATATTTAACCTTTTTTCCTTTGTCTTCTTCTTCATAAACCCTTAACAGATACTTTACTCTTTACTTTTGTTCCTTTCTCCTTTATTTCATCCTTCCTCTGCAATGGCATCTCCGAATCCTAACCCTAAGAGAATCCCAATTCTTGATAGCTTCCCCAACGCCCCTGTAAGACATAGAAGGGGTAGAGGGGGCAGGCTTCGTAGCCTAGGATTCGTTCGTGGTGGTTCCTCTGGTTCTATCACTCCTTCTTCTAGTTTTAGCACTATTTCTAGAGGTTCTATCACTAAGAAATCCTCTTCTAAAGGTAAAGAACTTTCTGAGCCTCTTCAAGAGCCTTTAGTTGAGGAAATAGTACCCAATGACTTGTCCTTTGAGAATGATAGGAAATCTCCTCGTGATCAAGTTGTTAATTTAGAGAAAGCGGACACTTTTCCTTCTCTAATCACTGAACCTTTGATTTCTATTGTTTGAAAAGATTGCAACTGGATAAGTGATCTTCGTATAGTGATCCCTAATCCAAACCAAAGAATATCTTCCTTTAGGATTGGATTTTCTTTTGTTTATACTTATCCCTTCACTTTGGGATTTATTCCTGCTATTGACCCAGTTATACTTGATTTCTGTCGCTTTTTCAAAATTTGTTTGGGACAAATTGGCCCCCTTGTATGGAGAGCAGTGGCTTGTTTGAGATATTTGTCTGTAAAAGCTAATGTTAGCTTTACCTTTCCCCACCTTATTCATCTTTACCACCCCAAATTATTCCGCCATGGGGTTTTTACTTTAACTGCAAGAAGTAAAAGGGTCTTGGTAAGCCCTGAAGATGACAAGGATCGTGGGTGGTACACTCGTTATGTTGCTGTTTGCACGGTTGATTTGGTGGGTGAAACAAATATCCCCTTCCCAAAGAAGTGGAACTTTGCACGTAAGTTTTTTGTACTTACCGTACCTATCTTTAAGAATTTCAATTTCTTTTTTAATTTCGTCTCTTTTTGCTTTTCTATAGCAACTATGGGAGATGTGGAACCCGTTCCTAATTTCCATGGTTGAGTAGATTCAATCTTGAAAGTCGTGCCTATGGAGGTAAGAACTTAGAAATCCATTTCCAATTTACATGGTTGGAAAGTGAAAACTCACGGTATGCATCTCTTTATGCTTTTTTATATATTAAGTCCCTTCTTGTTTCTAACTTTTCTCATCCTTCTTTTTGTCAGGATTTGCTATTCGAGGAATGACAGCTGAAGTAGCTATTGCCCTTCGAGCCTCTTCTGGTACTTCACTCTCTTTGGAGAGAACTTAAGCTACGTTATCAAAGAGGAAAGTTGTAGAAGAGGATTCTGAGAATGATGAAGATGAAGACACCTCTTTAATAGCTAGACCAAGAGTTAGGAGACGCATCGTTTCCGAGGATGAAGCTGAAGTTACCCCTGTCCGTGCCTCTCTTACCGAACCTGTTCGCGTTCCTTCTGATGATGAAACCACTCCGAGGGACACCAATGAGTCTATTCAATGCCTCTTTGTTGGTGGTTTTGAAAGTGGAGAACTAGGTCCAGTTTTAGATGAAGTTCCTTTTTCTTCTTCTGTTCCCATTCCTGCTATTCCTCCGTTGGTTTCAAGTGCTTCCTTGCCCATTCTATTTGTTCCTTGCCCATAGCCAAGCTATAGAAGGAGGAGCGTTACACTTGAAGTTCCTGCTAATAACAGTCTTTTAAGGAAGTCTGGTGGAGCAGATGCCTGACTTAGGCCTTTGATTGGAGATATTGAGAAGAAGAAGATGAGCAGTCACAGTTGCTTAACTCTGATGAATGACATAGATCATTCTACTTTAAAGGTATTTTTTCCTTCTACTTACTAACAAGTTTTTTTTATCTCTAAATTCTTATTTCTATGAGTTGTCACTGTAGGCTAACCTCATTGGTACAGAATTGATGGGAAGAATTTCCCTTCTGGAAAAGAAAACTCGTGAGTCTGAAAAGTCTATCCACGAGGCTGAGGAAATAGCCAAGAGAGCCCAGCTAGAAGCAGATAATTGGAAAGAGCAGTTTGAGAATGCTCAGGGAACCATAGAAGAATTGCAAGAGAGTAGAAATCACCTGGAGCAGCAAAAGCGAAGTCTGACTTCTGAGCTAGCAGTTACCAAAGCTTCTTCAAGTCAATTTGAAAAAGACAAGGAGCACCTTGAATGTTGCTTTTCAGAACAATTATCAAAGTCAAGTGAAGAAATCAGAGAACTTAAGGTACTTTTGGACAAGAAATAAGAATATGTAAGAGAATTAGTGCAGAACTTGACTCAAGTTCAAACTGATTTAAAGATCTCCTCTGACAAAGTACATGCCTTAGAAAGTTCTCATGCCTCCCTTGAAGCTTCCCTTGATTCTCATTTAGCTAAACATCAAGTGTTAAAGAATGATATTGCTATGTGGGAAAGGGAGTATGGACTTCTTGAGGAGAAGTTTTATTTAGAGGTGAGATGGGCTTTCTTAAACTCTCGTCGTGATGCTTTAATGGAGGCCAGTCAAGAAAACTTTGACTTAGACTCAGAGTTGGCCAAAGTTTTAGAAACCATTGAAAGAACCCAACAATCATTTGACTTTCCTTCTCCGGCAATTGAAGCTCTCGTGGCTAAGGAACCTGTAAATGACGAAGCCGTTGCTGTGGCAGTTGAAGTTGAAGATGTTGCAATTCCAGCTTCCGAGGGTGAAATTTCTACGACTCAGTCTATGGAAGCTGAAACTTCCGTGACTCTTGCTCCGCTCGTTGAACCTAACACTTCAAGCCCAGCTGAAACCGCTCCTGTTGTTGCTTCTTCAGAAGTTGTCACCGTGCTTGTGGCTGTTTCTGAAAGTGAAATTAATACTGCAACTTCTGATGTGCCAACCCCTTCAGTGGCTAGTTAAATTTCCAGATTTTGTTTTTACTTTCTTTGTTGGATGATGGTTTTATCCCTTAGTTATTTTTTTGAGGGATTTTTTTGGTAAAAGTCCCCAATTATCATAATGGGGCATTTGTATAAACTTTTTGTTGACTAAGTTCTTACTTAGTCTTTTTAATTATATTTAGAAGTTTGTTAGTACTTCAATGTGCTCTATTCTTGCCTTTTCCTTATCTACTTAGGACTTATAGAATAGTTTAGCATTTTTATCCTTTGAAAATGCTTTTGATTCTCCTCATGACTTATTAACATGAGGTTTATAAAAGAGGGCCCTTTTATATATCGACACTTAATGAAGAAGACGTCTCAACTTCATAATGGTGTTATAATACGATGAAAGAAATAGGAACACACATGTTTTGTTTGAAACAACTTTGACAAGTTTTTATTCATGAACTTGGGCAAGCTTTTGAATATTACATGTATTGAGATACATCTATAACTTTCTTGTAACTGTTTTTCTTGCAACAGATTTTTATAAAGTAAATACTTTTCAACAAGTTTTTTCCTTATAACCTGTTTCAATACATAGTCATGACCCTATCTTAATGTATTAGGAAGGGTTTGAGAGGTGATTCCGTTGTTCTCATGGGAAAGAACACTACGATGAATGTTTTGCATCTTCCTTTGTTTTGATAGGAAAGAACACAATGATGAATGTTGAGGTTCCGTAACTTCTGCTTGATACTTGTTTCAATTTACGTCTCCGTCTTACCGCACGTATTTGTGTACAATATGCAGTCCCCCAAGTGTTTGAGCGCTGAAGTATGAAGCCTCGAGCACTTGTTTGTTTCTTACAGTTTGGTCCTTTTTCCTGAAAACAGAAAAACATACGGGACTCGGAGGTGCGATTAAAGATGAAGACTGCCTAACCCCTGTGTATTTCCATCAGATTATTTTGTAACCCTGGGCTGGGAATTTTAGAATATTCCATTTCGCCGTGCAGGTTGTGACTCATCATTTGGCACGAGTTAGGGTTTTTGCCTAGCATCTAAAATCGTTAGTAAAATTTTAACAATTCAAAGAAAAATTCTAATACAACGATACCTGATCGTAGGTACTTTCTCAGAAATAATATCGTTTTAGGTGGACAACATTCCAATGCGAGGGTAGAACCTTGCCATCCATTGTCTCCAACTCGTATGCTCCTTTTCCCGCAATGTCACGAACTTTGTAGGGTCTTTCCCATGTTTGACTTAGCTTTCCTGAATTAGCAGCTTTTATAGATTGGAACACCTTTTTAAGTACGAAGTCCCCAATTTTAAAGAATCTGAGGCGTGCTTTCCTGTTATAATACCGTTCAATTAATTGCTTTTGTGCTGCCATCCTTATTAGTGTAGCTTCTCTTCTTCCTTCGAGCAAATCAAGATTCACCCACATCTCTTCATCATTTAATTCCTCCGTTGCTTGAACGTACCGTGTGCTCGGTTCTCCTATTTCAACTGGAATTAAAGCTTCCGCGCCATAAACCATTGAAAAGGGTGTTTCTCCCGTGCTTGTTTTTGTCGTTGTACGATAATCCCATAATACTCCAGGTAATACCTCAGGCCAATTACCTTTTGAATCCTATAACCTTTTCTTCAAATTATTGATAATGACCTTGTTTGTGGATTTCGCTTGTCCATTACCCACTGGATGGTATGGTGTAGATGTTATCCTTTTAATTTGCCAACTTTGAAAAAATTCAGTGATTTGAGCTCCTATGAATTGCGGACCGTTGTCACACACGATTTCCTTTGGTGCTCCAAAACGGCATATTATATTTCTCCAAATGAAGTCTTTAACTTCCTTCTCTTGTACCTTTTGCTTGTGGCAATGGACCTACGATATCCATTCCTCATTACAAGTAGAAATTTCACCTGATCTTTTGCTTGTGGCAATGGACCTACGATATTCATTCCCCGTTTCATAAAGGGCCACGGGGCTATAACAGGGTGCAATAGCTCAGCTGGTCTATGCATATTATTGTCGTATCTTTGACATTTATCACACTTGGACACGAAACCGTTTGCTTCTTCTTCCATTTTAGGCCAATAATATCCTGCTCGAATCAGCATTTTTACCAGCGACCTTCCTCCTGCGTGATTTCCACAATGTCCTTCATGTACTTCTCTCATCACATATTCTGTTTGGGAAGGTCCGAGACACCTTAATAATGGCCCACCGAACATCTTTCGCTAAAGATTTCCTTGATGTAAATAGTAGCGAGCAACTTTTTTATGAAGTGCACAAGCTTTTCTTTTGTCAGCAGGCACGGTTCCGCGCTGTAAAAAAGCAATAATTTCGTTTCTCCAGTCCCATGTTAATTGATTAAAATTTACCTCATTCTTATCAGGTTCGAGAACGGAATGAAATAAATGTACGACTGAAACATTTGCGTCGTTTTCTATGTCTGCTACAGATGCGAGATTAGCTAAAGCATCTGCCTCCATATTCTCATCTCTTGGGATCTGCATTACTTTCCAAGTTTGGAATTGCTTTATTAGTTCTCGTACCTTTTCGAGATATTCTTGCATTCGTGTCTCCCTGGATGTATAAGTCCCCAGCATTTGATTGACCACGAGTTGAGAATCACTCTTGATTATAATCTGTGTTATGCCGCGTTCTCGTGCCAATTCTAGACCTACAATTACAGCCTCATACTCTGCTTCATTGTTAGTTATAGAATGACATTTTATAGCCTGTCTAATAGTCTCGCCCGTAGGTGATATGAGAACTATCCCTAGGCTTGCTCCTTTTACATTAGACGAACCATCAGTGAATAAAATCCAAGTCCCCGAATTTGCACCATTAAAATCTTGTAATTCTTTTTCTGCTTCTAAATGCATCCCCTGGCTAAAATCAGCTACGAAATTGGCTAATACTTGAGATTTTATAGCAGTCCTAGGTTGATAAATGATTTCGTATTCACTTAATTCTATAGCCCATTTTGCTAACCTCCCTGAAAATTCATGTTTATGCAAAATATTTCGTAATGGAAAAGCAGTAACTACAACAATGGGATGACATTGAAAATAAGGTCTTAATTTTCTAGATGCCATGATCAAAGCTAATGCTAATTTTTCTAGTTATGGATATCGTGTTTCAGCATCTAATAAAGACTTGCTTACATAATAGATAGGAGATTGTTTACCTTGGTCCTCACAAACTAAAACAGCACTTACCGCAACTTCTGATACAGCCAAATAGATGAGTAGCTTTTCTCCTTCTTTTGGTTTTGCCAATAATGGTGGATTTGACAAGTAGGCTTTTAAATTTCTAAGGGCTTGTTGGCAATCTTCGTTCCACTCAAAATGATCTTGCTTTTTGAGTGCGGAGAAAAATTTAAAGCATTTTTCCGAAGATTTGGGAATAAATCTCCCCAAGGCTGCAATTCTTCCCGTTAGCCTTTGGACTTCTTTTTTACTCATAAGGATATCAGGGATCTCCTCTATTGCTTTGATCTGAGAAGGATTTACCTCAATACCACGGTTAGAAACGAGAAAGCCCAAAAATTTGCCTGAGGCAACCCCAAATGCACATTTTTCTGGATTGAGTTTCATATTAAATTTTCGTAAAATTTCAAATGTAACAGATAAATGAGAAATATGATCATGAGAATGCTGGATTTTGACGAGCATATCGTCTATATATACCTCCATGGTTTTTCCTAAATGTTCTTGGAACATTTTGGTGACCAACCTTTGATAGGTTGCTCCAGCATTTTTGAGACCAAAAGGCATTACTTTATAACAGTAAGTCCCCCTGTCTGTGATGAAAGAAGTTTTTTCTTCGTCACTGGGGTCCATTTTAATTTGGTTGTACCCCGAATATGCATCTAAAAAACTCAAAAGTTCATGTCCTGCAGTTGCATCAATTAACTGATCTATATGCGGTAAAGGGAAAGAATCTTTTGGGCAGGCTTTGTTAAGATCTGTATAATCCACGCAAACCCGCCACTTACCATTTTTCTTAGGTACAACCACTATGTTTGCTAACCAATTAGGATAATTTACCTCGCGTATTGACCCAATTTTTAATAGCTTTTGGACCTCATCTTGAATCACCTGATTTTTAAAAGCTCCTTGCTTTCTTTTCTTTTGCTTAACTGGTGTGAAGGATGGGTCTTCATTTAGTTTGTGAGTCATCATATCCGGTGGTATCCCTGTCTATCAGCATGGGACCAAGCAAAACAGTCCACGTTAGCTTTTAAAAATTCAATCAACATACCTCGCATGTCTGAACTTAAATTGGCTCCAATATAAACCTTCCGTTCAGGCGATTACCCAAATAATATCACAGCCTCGAGCTCTTCAATTGTTGTTTTGATATTTTCATTCTCTTCAGGTTCCTGAATTGTATCAGGTCTCTAGTCTAAATCGTTCTTTTCTTGTTCGGTTGAGGTTTGATCCTTGATACCCTCAATTGTTTCCTGTAATTGCTATTTTTCTTTATTTACGGTGCTCGTATCTGTTACAGCGTTGATACTCCTGGCTGTCTGCTGATCCCCACGAATTTGGAAAATTCCCCATGGTGATGGGAATTTAATAACATGATGTAGAGTTGATGGGACAGCATCCATGTCATGGATCCAAGGTTTCCTCATGATCATATTGTAGGCCATTTCCATATCTACTATCTGAAATTTAGTTTCTTTAACAACATCTGCAGCAAAAGTTGTTAGAATTACCTCTCCTTTTGTTACCACACTTGAATTGTCGAACCCGGATAGGGTATGCGCCTTAGGGATCATTTTGTCTTCAGCTTGCATTTCACGTAATACCCTTAATAGTATAATATTCACGGAACTTCCTGGATCAATCAAAACTCGTTTTACATTAGTATCATATATAAGTAAAGATATTACCAGTGCGTCATTATGTGGGGTCATTAATCCTTCGGTATATGCATCATCGAAAAAAATACTTTCGTTTTCTAAAACCTGCCGTACCCGTTTACCGTGTGTTATCGTTACTTTAGAAACCTTGTTGGAAGCCGTATATGTTACACCGTGAATATCTTCTCCCCCACTTATAACATTCATGGTTCTCTTGGGTGAAGGGGGCTTTGGTGGCTCCTGCCTATTTTTCATATAGGCTTGCTTACCTTTTTCCCTAAATAACTCAGTGAGATACCCTAGTTTCAATAGATGATCCACTTCACTTTGTAAGAATCTACATTCTAAAGTTTTGTGCCCGTGATCATTGTGGAATTCGCACCAATGGTCTGGATTGCGTCTATTTGGATTTAACCGCATCTCTTTTGGCCATCGGACCTTATCTCCCATGCTCCTCAAAACAACTACGAGCTCAGAGGTGGTGACATTAAAGTTATATCTGCCGAACCTTGCCTTTAAACTACTATCATTATCTCGTGACTCTTGTCTATTTCGGTCATTTCTGAACCTTGATGAAGAACCAGATTCCCTGTTCCTCGATTTTTGATCATATCGTTGACTATCCTGCTTTGACCATGAGTCTTTCCCTGCAGGTCCCATATATGGATCGTACCTGTTTTTACCTGATCTTTTTTTGGTTTCTGATCTCCTGGAATTACTCCTTTTTTCATGACGAAACTGAGGTACGATATCTTCCTCAATTCGCAACTTCGTACTATACCTATTATAAACGTCATTCCACGTGGTTGCAGGAAATTCTCGAAGGCTTTCTTTAAGTCTTCTCGTGGCTTCTGAGCTTTTGTCATTTAAGTTGCTTGCAAAAGCTATTGCATCCCAGTTATCAAGTACACGGGGTAAAGTCATTCTTTCACGTTGGAATCTATCAACAAAATCCCTGAGCAACTCGGAGTCCCCTTGCTTGATTTTGAAAATATCCTCCATTCTTTTCTCAACCTTTTGAGCTCCCGAGTGTGCTTTAATAAAAGAATCTGCAAGCTCAGCAAAAGAATTAATAGAATTTTCGGGTAAAAGAGAATACTAGGTCAATGCGCCCTTGGTTAGTGTTTCTCCAAATTTCTTAACCAGTATTGATTCAATTTCTAGTTTGGTCAAGCCATTGCCTTTCACGCCTGTTGTAAATGCAGTTACGTGATCACGTGGGTCTGTTGTGCCATCATATTTTGAGATGTCAAGCATTTTGAACCTTTTAGGGATTGGAAGGGGAGCAGCACTTAGTTTCCAGGGTTGTTGTGAGTATTTATCCACATCCACTCCTTTAATTTCAGGGGGAGCTCCAGGGATTTGCTCGATGCGCTCATTTTGTTCCTTAAGCTGTTTCTGCAAAGTTAATACTAAATTTTGCAAATGAGAATTATTTGAATTACCTGGTTCTCCTTCCTGTGGTTCACTGGGGGTTCCTCCATTTCCAGAATTAACAAGGCCAGAACGAGGATTCTCCAATGTATTATTATTAGGTGTAGGTGTGGGTGGTGCAACAGGTAATCGACTAACTAGAGCCTGAAGAACTTTGTTAACCCATGCATCAATTACTTTTTGTAAAGCTTCATCTACCCCTTCAAAATGTTCAGATTGCTCTTGTTGATCAGCACGAGATTCAGGAGCAGGAGTGCCTTCACGAGATTGACGTGGTGAATTTTGAGGGGAGGGAACCACGTCAATGTTCTGTAAATCTCCTTGATTTTGATGGATTTGATTTTCATGGTTTCCCAAGGTGTTTTCACTTTTATTGTTGTTTGACATGATGATAACAACGGCTGGAATGTAGCTTAAAAGAGAAGATTATCAGATTTCCGGTAACGGAACCAATTTGTTTAACCAAAAAATCTGAGTCTTTGGTCAAAGCTTAGAAATATAGAGAAATTCGGGTTACTGATAATCTGGAGACGAAAATAATAAAAGACTTTTGAGAATAATAAAGTAATAAGTAATTTTGTATTTTAGTGTAATCTCAATAATATTTCTTGTCCTTACAGTTGTTGAGTCCTTCTACTTTTATAGTTGATTCTAGGAGAAGATGTAATGCCTTTGTCTTAATGAGGCAATTATGAGCAATAAATGACATTAAAAGAAACGTTACACAATCATTTCTATTTAATGCAGATTCTCTAACGTATTTGATATTTAATGCTGTATTTAGACTCTTTTACATCATCAGATTCGTATCTTCAACTTCTTCCGATCTTCGGTCTTTAAATGACTCGAATAGGTATGAGACTCGTGCCTATTTGAGTAACGGTCCACACCTATGTTGTTTTCTTCTCCTCATATCTGTTGTCTCCCGTGCCTCTTGGCTATTTATTGCGTTTTGACCTTTTGACCAGTCCATGTGTCATGACACGTCATCTTCAATATTTAGATTCAGTTTTTTTCCAATACAATACGATTCCATATATGTTTAGGGATTCAATTCTTTTTTTTTATTTATTTACTAATATCCCTATATATAATTAAAAGGATCCCCCTAAACCCTAAGTCATATACAAAACTTTGAAAGCTGCCCATGGAGATGAGTATACAAAAAGATGAAGAGGAGACTTTATGGCATGGAAGACAACTTTATTATTTAGATCATGACACCCCAGTCGTCAATTGGGTATCCATGATCAAAAAGCTTCAAGAAAAGAAGAAAGAAAAGAAACTAATTATCAGTCGTAGCGAACACTACAGGAATAGTTCCTATATATCAAGATGGGGAAGGCCAACCCGCATGTCAAAAACTCCCTTTGAGTTATTACAATTTTGTGTTGATAATCACTGCCTTTTTCATGAAACTGAAATTTCATATAGTGTCCCAACGGCTCTCTTGAAACTTTTGTCTGATAACAAGACTGTTGTTGTTGGTTTAGGGATTGAGGACGTGGCCAAGAAACTGGAGAATGATTTTAATTTCAAGATTAACAAGTGGGTTGATTTGAGGGATAAGGCTAGGGAAAAGGCTACTTTTGGTGAAATTGCTAAGAATTGTAGTGTGGAGAAATTGGCTAAGAAGGTTTTGGGTGATGAATGGGATATGAAGAAGCCTGCTATCATGGACTGGTGGAATGGACAATATCCAAACATGTTTTTATCAGATGATAAGGTTAAATTTGGATCATTGGAAGCTTTTCTTGCCTATAGAATTGGCACAAATTTGTTAGAAAATTAATATATTACTCCTAGTAAGTACTGCTTGTTATTTTATTTGTTTTCTGTTTAGGTTTGAAATCCAAGATGTAGTTGAGGACTTTCGATTGCACTTGGTTAGGGTTTTATTACATGGTCAATGCATGTTCTTGATCTGCATTATAGATATATGATTTAATTATTCGTTGGTAGTATTTTTTTTGTTTGATAAAAACAACCCCATGGTCGAAAGGCATTTATAATGATCAACAGATACATCTTCGAGTCCTTGACAAAATAAGTATGTTATTACCTCCTCCCTGAGCAATGTGTGGGTACAAAGAATACAAAGCTTGTCATGTGGAATCTTAACAATTAGTCAAAATAACAAGCTTGTCGAGTGTAATTACGTGCAAAGATTGTTATTTCATCCCTTTTCGAAATAACAAAGTTTGTTTTGTTTATTGTTTACTGTAGGGTATGAGCATATCTCATTAAAAGATTCATTGGCTGGTACTCTTTTTTAGTCAATACTATAGTCTCAATAAACTCTCAATCATGGCTATTAATAAAATGCCTCTGTCCTTTACGGAAAGGGCCAAAACCGTTCTTGCACTATTGGATTTGGTATAAAATACCGTCTGTCCATCTATTCAGAGAGAAATTCAAAAATAGCCAGATTTACAACTGGTCGTTCAAAAATAGCTCAGTTTTAAAAGTAATCAAAATTTAGTCACTTTTCATGTAAAGATAAATCTGAGCGAAAATACTGTTCAAAACCCAAAAAATAGTTCCAGCATAAGTATGCTTGAACTCCAGCAAATTATACTGGAGTTCCAAGATAAGTATGCTGGAACTCCAGCATAATATGATGGAGTTCCATCATAAGTACACTAGAACTCCAGCATAATATGCTAGTGGTCAATTTTTTTTTTTGTATTTAAAACTGATCTTTATCTATACTGAAGAGTAGTTTAAATATTAATAATATATTAAAGTAATCCAAACTGATTATTGGCTTTGAGAAAAGATTTTATTGGCTACCTAAGACTTTGCGAGTTCTTTATTAATTAAGCAAAAGAAAAACTAATTTTATCATATTACATGCATGTCAAAAATCTTAATTCTAGTTGATATGGAAAGGTAAATGAGCAATTTAGGGTTGGGGAATGAGGATTATAGTTAATAGTTTTTTTTATTTTTACTTTTTTAAAATATTAAATATTTAATAGTAATTAATTTTTGGCCCACGGACCGGTCTAGGCTCAGCCTCTGTCAAGCCTCAAGGGTCAGTGGGCTGACTTGGGCCTGACTTATAAGCCTCAATTTTAAATGGACTCAAAAAATTCTAGTCCAACCCTACCCAAATAGCGGGCTAGGTTGGGCTGGCCTCACGGGCGAAACCCATTTTGACGGCTCTGATTTCTATGTTTACCTTGTCTAATTCTTGTATTATCCCCTTTATTTTATCTTTTTTTTTTACTTGCTTCCGTTTATTTGAATTCGTATCATCAAATCAATTAGAAGCTCGTCAATTTTTAAATGCCCTCACCAGCAAATAAACCATACATTAATAGGAGGGGCATTATTGTCTTTTTACAAAAAACTAAACCCAATTCTCCTCTTCTTTTTCTTCTCTCCCTCATCAATGGCGTCCCTCTCTGTTCTCTCTTCGTTTTTTTCTTTCTCAAAGATAATTTTCAAGGAAAAGAGGTGTTGAAAAATGGAGGAGAGAAAATTATTTAGCTCAAATTTATAAACACTTTCAAGAAAAGAGATTGTGTTTTGTCTTTAATCGATTGACCAGTTTTATGCTTGCGGGCTGCGGCTGGTGACACCATTGACGAGCAGATGCCAATGCTTTTTGCTGGGTTTGTTTCATATCTTTTTTACTCCAAAAATCTTGGCAGAAATTATGAATCCAAAATTCACACTAAATCTAAAGAATCCAAATCTTAATTTCTACAGAGACTATCTAAAAATTAAGAAGAGAGAATGATAGAAAGCAAAAAAATTGTAAGATATTCAGATGCCTCAAACTTTTCTTCATGGGATGGTGGGGGGGGGGGGGGGCAACATGTAAGGAAGAGAGGGAAAAATGGGAACTAGGTTTAGGTTTTGGTGGAAAGCCAAAAATATCCATCTCATTTATTCATTGGTGGTATTGTATTAGGGTTTTTTTAAGGAAAGCAAATATGTACTGCTATAACTGTGTAATATATTAGCAAAACCCATATATATATATATATATATAGTTGACATTCTTCTTAATATATGATTGAAGGGTTATTAACATAGTAGTTATATACAAAAGAAGCAGTACAAAAAATGAGAGATTTTACGGCGGCTGTGAACCGCCACAATTGGAAACATAGAATGGCGTTTTTAGACACGCCACATTAAGCTTTTAAATTACGGCGGTTGATGTCGATTGCGGTGGTTTTAAACCGCCGTTATGTTTGATTATTATTTTTTTAACATATTTTCATCAACTTGTTCAGACCAAAAAATTTCTCTCAACAAATTTTTAGACTCCCTCCGCCGCTCTGACCAAAAATTAGAACTCCTTCACTCCTCCCAAATAAACCTTAGTCTTGCAATTTCCTCTCTCCCTCTCCCTTTTATCGATATGGCGCAGATCGTCGGTCGCCGTAGCTTGCGACTCCCTCGTCTCACCAAGGATCTCGATTGGAAAACGCCGCTAGTCTCCAATAAAGTTTCGGAGGAGTTCAGCAACCTCCATCTCCAAACAAATTTCAGCGAGGTCCTTTCAATTTTTCTCTCATTTTCGCTATTTAATTATTGGTTATTCGTTAATGCAGATTGTAGATCAGGATTTCATTTGTTCTGTCTATGTAATTATTGAATCTATGCTTAGCTTATTTATTCATGTAGATATAGGGTTTCATTTGCTATGTCTATGTAGTTTTCGGATCTGTGCTTAGCTTGCTTTTTGCTACTTTTTTTGGGTGAAATTATTTTGTGAAATTAATTTATACATAATTGTTTTTCTACGTTCGAATGTTATGAAATAGTCTATTCATATCTACAAATGACTACATAATCAACTTTCATGAATTTAACTAAGTTTCTTTCTATCCATGAAACTACTGAATTTAACAAATATCCAATGTTTAATCCGATGATTTCTTCTATTGTTGCTTGCGATTCTCTCTATAGTTGTAATTTGCGATTATGTTTATTATTATTATTATTATTATTATTATTATTATTATTATTATTATTATTATTATTATTATTATTATTATTATTAATTATATTAATTTCTTATAGTTGTATTGATAGGGTCATCTAATTTTTTTACGTCTTCTATATTAAGAAACCTCTCATGTTTGAATTTATAGGATCCTTTAGGATTTGTGTATATTTCTCTTTTCACTCACTCTTGTCATTTTCTCTTTCTGAAGTGAATTGGAAAGGGATTTTGACGAAGCTATCAATTTTGTGGATGAAGGAAAAGGGAAGGCTGGCGGATTGGAGAATTGGGGGCGTGAATTGTTGATGCAGTTATTTGGTTGTGATGGCAGGGAAACTTGCCTTGTACCTCAACCAATGGCATTGAAAGTATCTGCTCGCGTGGTATTTAATTTACTCTACATAAGATAAGCTATTGGAAGTTATAATAAGCTATATATTCATTCCTGTATTTCTGTTCATGCTTGTTGAATTTGCTTAAATGAACTAGTTAGTGTGTTGCTAATGCTTCTATTTGATGAGTAAGCTTTCACCTAAACAGTTCGAATGATAGAATGCATGTCTTATAGGATTACTGCATGTACTTGGGTAGTTGAGGGAAGAGAACCGTATATGTTATCCAGAGAAATGCTGCTAAAAATGGGGAAGATGAATCGCAATTTCATGTGTTGTTGTGCTAATATCAGGAATTTCTTATATGTCATTAGATTCATTGACTTTGTTGTATGATAACTTACTTTTCTGATAGCTTTCGTTGAAATTTTCTGGATGAAATAAAGAGTAATATAGCAGGCAACATAGATAGATCATGATACTTAACACATTAAGTATCAGATGAAAATTATACAAGACTCGGACACAAAGTTATTCAATGAAAAGTAAAGGGCAGACCTTAAAAGTACTTTCAGTGTGTAATTTAATTGCTAGTTATACAACATGAATGAAAGCTCGTATTATAAGTGATCTTGTGGACAATAATTCTTTTGTGCAAGGAATACATGGCAAGGACCCGGGAGCATGATCCGGGAGGAGGCTATGGAGCAGTACATTAAGCTAATCTCAGAAAATGTTCCAAGATGGAATAAGGTTGTAACTTCTTTTCGCAATCTTTAATTGCTAGTTAACCTCATTTTCATGCTTGTTAAAAGATTATCTCAAAAGAAATGATAAAACTTTGTGACTCTGAAACTTGTCTTGAATAACAAAAGTTTAGAATGCTCATCTTTTAGTAGTTTTGATATAATAATATAGCAACGAATAGTGAAGTCTGAAGTCAATGTGTTTTAAGTGCAAAACATCCCAATTTCTCGAGTAGCTTAATTTTGGCTAACGAATGGCAGAGAACATTCGGTTACCCATACATAATGTTGATAAAGAAATTAATGGCTAGCTTGCCAGATATTACATGTTTTATAACCTTTTCTTTATGTTACTTATAGGATAAAGCTAAATGAATGTACTCACAATGAGGGCTTAAACCAATTTGTGCTTCAAGAAGTTGAGATTCTTGCAGTTCATAATACAACTTGGTTCTTCCTAATCTTTCCTAATTGGATTATTCATCTACTATGCATGTGATATTGTCTCCACTGAGTAAAAAAGGAATGTATATTACATTAAATAATGATTGAGTTATTTCAATGGTTTCTTTAGACGCCAGTAATTTTGATTAGTTGTTGCTTATTATTTCATTTTATTTTGTAGGCACATATATCAGAACTATGCCACATCGCATAGCATCCCAAAAAGGATGTAACATACTATTAGTCGGCATTATTTCTAGGATTTATTGTAGATATTTCCCTTATTATAGTAAATGGATGTAAAATACTGTTGTCAAAATTCTAATACATTTTATGGTGTATTTTGAAGTGCTTATATTTTTATATACGCTGAATGATTTGCTTATTTAATATTTCTTTTATGTTTGTGTTGAAATAATTGTAAACCAATGAACAAGCTTTGATACTTTAGGCTGGGTGTCAAAGTAGAATGAAAAAAATATAAAATAACTATAGCAAGAAATAGAAGAGATTATGGCGGTTTAGAACTGCCATTTTTAGACAATGTTAATGTGATGTCAGCATACCATTCTGACGGTTCTAAACCGCCGTGAGAATCAAAGCAGAACTGCCATTTTATCACTTGTACAATTATGGCGATTTTCAAACAACCGCCGTTATAACTTTGTGGCGTTTCCGAAAACCGTTGTTAGTGCTTGTAGTGGCTGTTTAAAACTGCCATAATATGCATAATTAACCTCCATAAATACATAATTTTTTTGTAGTGAAGGGAAGAAAATAAGATGTAGCACAATAGTAGTTGCATTATTAGTACAACCATATTTGAATAAAGATAGTAGCCATAGTATTGGCTTCTCGATCTAAAATATTGAAAGCTTGTCAAATCTCATAAAAGTTCAGTAAGTCATCGGAGTGATTCTTTTTTTTTAGCAGGAAAAGGTACTTATATTAAAACATAGGTAGGGCTAATGCCCGTTAACATTGTCATTAGTACATATACCATCATAAGCTAATGTTATGCCTTGTATGGCACTATCATTTCTTAAAGCAGCCATACGACCACATTGGTCTCTAGAACAGTTTCTAGCATATATATATTCAACCTGATCTTTGTCATATACATCTACAACAAATTCAGGTGGCAAAACAAAAGTATATAATTTATTGTAGCTACGTTGCATTAATGCTGCTTTTGCCAAAAGATGAGCTACTATATTCCCTGCGCGGAAGCTATGCTTCAATATGATTGTCCCCCGCCTGGATGCCTCTTCCATTAACCACATGCATTTATAAATTAAGTTATTGTAAGTTGGATAATCTTCGTGAAGGAAACGTGTGACCTCAGCGGCATCAGTTTCTACTTCAACTGGGAATGTGTGTTCCCTAATAATTAGTTGAAGTGCATGTCGAAAAGCTTGGAGTTCTGTTTGTATTGGTGATGTTGCTTGAATTTTCTTGTAGAATCATGTCTGTCATTTCCCTTTGTAGTCACGAACTACTCCATTGATACCTCCTTCCAGGTAGTTGCTTTTGAATGCACCATCGATATTAACCTTATATCAACCTTTTGGTGGCGGCTTCCATTTTATATCAACCTTTATGATTTTATTGTAAGTATTGATCGTGCATGTGAGAAGAGTGTATTCCAGTGATTGATCAATAACCTTTTTAACATTAATGTGAGAGTTGGTATTGTTGTGGTTGTTATGGTTTCTGTTGTTCCAAATGGCCCAAAGAGCAAATGGTAGTGTATCTTTCCAAGTTACATAATTATAAGTTTTATTAGGGGTTGTATCCCGTAATAACTCCAACCAATTATTAATCTGCCCCTTACTGGTAGTTGACACTCCTAGGGTTTGCCAGAAAGCCTGAGCTATGTTACATTCCCAGAAGATGTGGTATATATATTCAATGTTATCCTTACATATTGGGCAAGTCGGATTTATATTGATACCAATTTTAGCAAAGTAGCCTCTTGTTGGATGTTTTTTATGGTAGAGTTTCCAAATGAAAAACTTGATCTTGTTAGGACAGTTTAGTTCCCAGATCCACTTAAAGGTTAGTATATGGGGTGTTTGCTCATCAATTAGGTTATAGGAAGAGGCAGTTGAGAATATACCACTAGGGTTAAGACTCCAAATGAGATTGTTTGGGTGATTGACTTGGCATTTTGGATTTAAAGCATTAATACTGTTTGTGACTATTTGAGGGAGGTCAAAAGATATTTTTTCTGAATCCCAGGTCAAAAGATATTTTTTCTAAATCCCAACCCTTATTATCCCAAATATCTTTAATGGTTAACCTATCCTCAATTTGATTTAACGGTCCTGAAATAATATTACGTAGTCTTTGAATGTTTGGGATCCAGTTTGAGTCCCAAATATTCATATGGTAATGTTTATCAATTGGACACCTAATGCCCTTATTGCAAATAGTCCAACCCTTAAGGAGGTTTTCCCAAGTATTTGAGGAGCCATTTATTCTCTTACTCTTCCCATAAACGCTAATAAGAGTTTTAGGCCATAAGAAATTTGTATTAGTAAGGATCCTCCATGCCAAGCTTGTTAAGAGGGCCAAGTTTTTAGATTTTGCTTTCTTGATGCCCAAACCACCATTAGACTTTGTGTTGGTAACCGTACTCCATCCAACAGGTGGATTTTTTTCTTTTCCCTCGTAGTCCCCCAAAGGAAGTCTCTCTGAATTTTGTCTATTTCTTGAAGTGTTTTGGTGGGAAGAAGACTTATTTGCATTAGGTGGTTTGGTAGCGTATTTAAAGTAGAAGTTATTAGTGTGCATCTCCCTACCATGCTTAGCCACCGTGCATTCCAATTGTTTAGTCTAGCACGCATTTTGTCAAGTAATTAGTGGTTGATAATCCTTGTGCCTAGGGTAGTTATTCAGCATTGGAAACCCTAAATATGTACCAAAGGTCTTGCTAATGATAATCCCAAAAGTTTGAGTAGTCATGTCTTCCGTGTGTTTACTACAACTCTTAGACATGACCAATTTAGATTTCCCTTGGTTGATATTTAATCCGGACACATAACTAAAATCCTCCATACATCCGAAAATTGTATTAATTTTTTTCCTATTAGCTTCACCCATAAGGGTTAGGTCATCAGCGAAAAACAAATGAGATAAGGGGGAGGGCTAGGATTAAGCTTTATAGGTACCCAGTCCCTTATATCTACTTGGTGGTTAATATTTTTGGAAAGCATATCCATACAAAGTATGAATATATAGGGTGACACGGGATCCCCTTGTCTAATACCTCCTGTGGGAGTGAACTCCTTAGTTTTGTTGCCATTGGCCAAGATGGAAATAGTACTCGTGGTAATACAAATAAGGATAAGGTCACTAATTTTCCTAGGAAATTTAAAAAATTTAAGAATCCGATAAATGTAAGACCATTCCAATTTATCGAAAGCTTTTTCCAAATCAAGCTTTAGTAAGAAAGTTTCCTTTCCTTTGGCTATATTAAATTTCTTTAAAACTTCTTGGATAATGATAGCATTGTCACTTCCTCTCCTACCCTTTAGAGAGCTAGCTTGTTGAATATTGATCAATTGGTTAAGAAAAGGCTTGATTCTGTTGGCAATTACTTTAGTGATCACTTATAAATTATGTTACAAAGAATTATCGGCCTAAAGTTCTTCAAGTTATTAGCACTATTAATTTTAGGAATTAGGCAAAGATAGGTCTTGTTGACCTCATGAGGCATTACTGATGCGTTAAAAATCTTTTGGCATAGATTGATTACCTTGCTTCCTAATATGTGCCAAAATCTTTGGAAGAAGAACGGGTGTAACCTATCGGGGCATGGTGCCTTATAGGGCTTGAAAGAAAACACAACTTTTCTAAATTCTTGGTTTGTTAAAGGCTTGTCTAGGATAGTAAGGTTAGTGTGTGAGAAGTTGGCAGCATCATTTTTAATGGATTTCCAATCAGACCTATCGTGGGATGTTGTAAAAATATTAAAGAAGTACTGTGTAACATGGCTAATAAGGGAGGATTGGTCCTCAATCCACTTCCCTAAGTTGTCTTTAAAAAATACAATATTGTTTCTTCTTCTCCTATTGGTGGCTTTTATGTGAAAAAACTTAGTATTAGCATCACCTTCATTTAACCAATTGACTCTAAAGCGAATCTTCCAGTAGTCTTCTTTAAGTTTAAGAATTGTACTATAATCCTCAATCAGATTTGTTTCTAAGTCTTTAAGGAAGTAGCTGGTTGGATAATTTGGAGATTTTTGAATCAAATCAATTCTTTTTAGAATTTTTCTCTTCCTAGCAAAAATATTACCATAGATTATTTTTTGCCAGTCTAACACAATTTTTTGAAAAGACTCAGTTCCTCCTATTAGGTCCTTATTTTTCTAGCTAGTAGAAATAATCCTACTAAAATCTGGATTTGAACACCAGTATATTTCTATTCTAAAAGGTCTGTCCTTACTGGAATTGATTCTATTGTTGAGGTTAACAAGGACAGGGTTATGGTCCGAATGTATTTTGGTAGATGAGTTATGGTTACATTAACAAAGGCTTGTAACCACTCATCATTCGAGTAAACCATGTCCTATCTTTCCATTATAAGACCCTTTCTTCTCCTACGATGGTTTGACCAGGTGTATTTACACCCTTTAAAACCTAAGTCTACTAGATTACAATAGTTTAGGCAATTTATTAAAGAATTTGCTCGCTTCTGGTTGATACTTCTACCCCCATACTAATTACTAGAATTTATTACTTCGTTAAAATCACCTCCCACTAACTAAGGCCCTTTGTAGTGGTCATAGATATTTATAAGGTTATCCCATAACATACATCTATAATGAATATCATTACTAGCGTAAATGGCAGTAAATAACCAAGATAAGTTTTTAGGCTTTACCTCGATCATTGCATGAATGGCTTGCCCATTTCTAGTGAAGTTGTTGACTGTCACCACTTCATTATTCCAAGCCAACTAATGAAACCTCTATCATCTCAGTAAAGCTAAACCCCTCTAGGAAAGATATGTGGGTCTCCATTTTTGTTTCTAAGAGTGCAACCAAACAAGGTCTGTGAGTGTCCATAATTTCCCTAAAGTGCCTACCAAAGTTAGCATTATTAGCACCTCTAATATTCCAAATTATAATGTTATTTGGCTGATGCATGAGATTGTTATTGAGGAGGTTGTTGTTGGGAATCCTCCTGAGTGAGGGGACTAGTATCACTACATTCTTCCCCACAGTTGGGTCCTGTGGAGGTCGTATGTCCAGTGACCACTTGTAAAGTGTCGCTGGGCAACTGAAGATAGACTTCCTGTCTAGCATCTCCCTGAATATGAGTATTTTTACCTCGCTTAGGCTTGAAAAAGCCACTGCTGGCTCCCCCAAGTGTGGCAAGTTTTCCTTCCCCTCTCCTTCCTCTAGGAGCCCTTCCTGGTTTGGCACGTTTTGGACTGTAGCTTGCTCGTCCATTGGATCTGGTTGTGGGTCGTGTTGTGAGTTGTGCATGGGCTGAGCAGTCCATTGTGTGAATACTGGATTCAAGAGCATTAGATCCTCCGGAGCAAAGAAAGGAAGATTTAGAGGTGGGTTCTGAGGCATCTGTTGGTTGGAGTTGCGTGGAATATTCCACATCTGTTGCATGTTATTTCCTAAGTTTTGATTCATTGACGGGGCTCGTTGTTGGAGAATGTTGCTCATCCGCATTTGGTTTACGTAGTTGTTCATGGCTAAGTTCATCCCCTCTGAGATCAACTGAGCTAGGAAGTGTGTGTTTTGGATTATGAGAATAGACTCCTGCCTGTTTATCTCCATGTTGAAAGACACTACATGGCCTTGAAGCCCCAATTCCACCCATAATTGTGGTATATGTTTGGGTGGGCTTGGTGTTTGAGCATAGATCACTGGGTTGGAGGAGAATTGAGGTGGAAGATTTGGTAGATTGTTCATTGTTGGATTTCGAGAGAGATGAATCAGCTGTATCAATCGAAATCTTCTCCTTAATGTGAGTGGAGGTCTTGGCATTTTAGTGAGCTTGGTTGTTTATATGAGGAGTGGTGGGAAGGTGATTGGGGGGTTTCTAATAATTGCCTCTATTTGTATAGCTTGGGCAGATTGTTGCGTAAGGTTTATATCAAAATCCTGCATGGATATGTCCTCCGCCACTTGGCTGCTTTTGTTTTCCAAGTGTTTGAGAGAAGATTGGTTATGAGAGGTGGAACATGCATGGTGGTTCTGAATGTAATTATTATTAGTTTTGTAGTTATTGTTAGTAGAGTAGTTGATTTGTTCTTGGCTTGCTGGATTGGTAATTGTGTGAATTGTGTCCGATTCCATTGTATTAAGCAAAAGATTTTGCTTATTAATCATTCATGGACAATGTGCCACGTCTGTGACATTTGTAAGAAGGACATCTTGTTTTTCATGCAGATTTTTTGTTTTTTGATTTTTTTTGTTTTCCACTTTCCCAAAACCTTGTGTTGTTTAGCTGGTTTAGCAAGACTGCTTTCACCTTCATCATTAGGTTTAGCAACTTAAGTTTTGTCGACAATAGTTAGTTCATTACTAAGATCAGATTGAAATGTGCTTACTAGATTGTTTGGAATATTAGTTAGAATTTGTTTGTTAATGTAACTTAAAGGTTGGGTATTGAGATACTTACCTGACACAGCATCATACATTCGAACATTTATACCTGGGGATATGTTTGCACTAGCCTTTTCCTTCTGTTGATTGACTGCCTTAGCTTTGCCCTTTTTAGGAAAGGAAACTGTCATCCATTCCCCTGCTTGATCAGCCTTGGACAGTGGTGGCTCAATGTCTGATTGGTCTACCTTTTTTTAGTTGGTAAAGTGGCTTGTGAGTATCGCAGACTTGTGTATCCCAGCTTGCCACATGCTTTGCATAGAATATCATCACCTTCATATAAAATGAGTTGTTTATGTTGGCCAATTAGAAGGTAGTTTTGTACTGGTTGCTCCAGAGGCAACTCCACACATAGCCTGTCATATCTACCCCTTAATGTAGCTGAGGTGCATGCATCTACTATGCCAATGCTTGATAGTATAATTCCATCATAAAATTCCGTGGGTAATTGTGGAAGATGAACCCACACAGCTGTATAGCTTTGATGAGCTTCTTTGGCTACAAAATTTGGCACCCATTTTTGAATTGAAAGAAAGAAGCCATTAATGAACCAGGGTCCATTATGCAGTACTTTTTGACATATTTTCCTCCCTGGCCAACTTGACTGTGTAGTAATCTTCTCCAAGATTGATGAGAGGAAAGTTCTCATTAATTTTCCATAGGTCTTGGAGTTTCTTTTTTAAGTAATGATGCACCAGTCGTTTTGCCCATAAGTTTTATGATATCTGAGAATTTCCAAGGGCTATACATACGTTTTATGTCCACCTCAGACAGGATTATTTGCTTCAATTTGTTTGATAACATCCCTGAGTTTGTGTCATCCAATTCAGTTGGCTGGATGTCCATGGGATGTGTTGGGATTTTGTTTACCGTGAAAATGATAATAACAATTAAATTTATTGATGGGACTCTAAAAATACGTGATCTATTTTTATGCTAGTTGTTAAATAGTTGATGCTAGATATGTGAAGATAAAGGATGAAATGCGAGCTAAAATGGAATTATAATCCAACCAAGGGGTTAGCTATTTTGCCTTGGACTGACTGATGAGGGGCCTCGAGGTTGATGCCTAGTCTTAGGCTCGAGCTATCGGGGATAATCAGAAAAGGACTAACAGTTAGAATATAATTAAAGGAGGCTTTTCATGGCCAATGACGAGCAATAAGTGAAGAATAAGTATGGAGGCAATAAATATGAGCAATAATACCGAGAGAATATGTTAGAGAGAAAAGAAAGAGTTGTTGTATATTTCGTCTAGAATAGTCGGAGCAACAGGGTTTACAAAGTGCCAAGGATCCCCCTTATATAGGAGGGGAAATCCCAACATAGTACAAGATACAATAATGATAAAGAAAGCAAGATGGGATAGTTGACTAGCTTTGTGATGTGGGCGCAGACCAGCTTTAGACTAGCTTGATAGACTTAACCGGCCCCGACTGCATTCTTCGGTAACTCCCCATGCCCGTTGGGGTCTTGACCGACATTATCCCCAGGCCGAGTGTCGATAGATCTCGAGTGGGAGGGTACTTTAATCCATGATCTCGAGCCTCCGAGGTGACCTCTCGAAATGCCTTATTAACGAAAAATTGGTTCCCTTGATTTCACCGTATACAGATAGTCCCTGTATTTCTTAGAGAGAAGCGACAAGAAACGATTTTGACATCCCACTCTTCGGGCTTCCCGTAATGACGTCGTGCTGATGACACAAGCCTCCATGATTACCGAAACATTTCATCATTTCGCTTTTCCAGGACCATTTAACGCGTTGCGGTTTCTCATCCTTTAGAGCCATAATGTTGTCATCGATTCAGCTCCTATGGACGCATTGGATGCGCCTGTCGTTACATTTTTTTAGGGCAATAATAGTGTCATCGGTTACGTTACCCCTCTTTCTATAAATGGGGGTCTCCTAGGATCAGCCTTTTACCCAAGTATCTTTCCATACCTATCCATTCCTCCTTTTCCGCTATCTTTATTCTTTGTTGTTCACTATGTTTGGGGTCCATGGCCTCAAGATTTTATGGCGATATCGGGCATGCAACGGCCTATCTCCCGGACCTTCTCTGGTCGAGCGAGATTATGATATTTTTATGTTGTTGTTGTTGTTGTCATCTTCATCAACTCGGGATGACGAAGCCGAGGACTGATTTCCTCCGACCCGAGGAAATATTTGGATTATACACCGCTGCTCAAGAAGGGGCTCGGATTATACACCATTGCTCACCCTCCTCCTCCGGCTTGGCGCATTACACCCCTTTTGGATTCCTTGGGGTGTGGCGGCACTTTCTACTAACTGTTGCCTCCCATACCGGGGAAACGTCTCAAGAAGTGGCTTTAGAGTAATTGCTTGGCGAAATCCATACTAGCCAGGTTTTTCACCCAGCCACTTCTTCATTCCTTCCTTTTCCGTGTCACTTTTCTCTTATCCATCGTTTTCCCCTTCATCGTCTCTCTTTTTGAAGATGCCATTCTGGGAAATTGAGATAAGACTCCCGAGGGGATTGTTCTTGGAAGATATTATCTTTGAGGACACGTGCTTGAGGAGATGATGTCGAAAGTGTTCCTATTGAGGACACACTTTTGAGAACAGGCTAGGTTCTTAGGCTTTTATTGTATGTACACCCTTTTGCTTCTTTGTTCCCGTGTAAGGACCCCTCGTGGACTTTTGTAATCATATCTAAGGACCCCTCGTGGGATTTTTGTAATGGAGTATTTCATGAATACAGACTTTTCCCGATCTGTCTTCGATGCTTGCTACATTCTTTTATGTTTGTGGAGACTCCGAATGCATGACTCTCTCTGTTATTGCTAATACTGAACCCAAATGTGAGTATTCCTTCCGGCCTTTGGTTGATAAAAATGGCTTCGCGCGAAATTCTTTGTGATCCCTTGGATCGAACCCGAATAGTGTCGATAGACTCGGGTCGTCGGGACCTTGACTTCGAGTAAAATGAGAATAATGTTTCGGGCCATGGAATCATGACTTACTAGTTAAACTCCATGGTAACATTTAAGAAGAAATTTGCTCGGGGGCCTGTGGATGGGGGCTACTTTTTATATCTTGAGGGCAGTCCCCGAGCGGAGATTCGTTCAAATTTGGACCACTTGGAAATGCGCTCTGGGCTTAATGTGAATAGCCTTATGGTGCTGTAGATAGATTTTGAAGTAGGGTTTGTCCGATTTTGGATGGTACCAGGGGCCAAGCCCATACGGGTGGAGTTCAAATGCTTATTTCCTTGGAGTCTGATTCCCTTTTGACAAAAATCCCCCGAGGTCGAGTATCACCTCAGGTCTCGTCATGATGTTATTGGCTTCCTGGAGCCTACACTTTCCTTTGATGGAGATCCTCGAGGTCGGGTACCACCTCGGTGTTGGCAAAGACGTCATCAGTTCCCTGGAGCCTAGCCTTGTCTTGATGGAGGTCCTCGAGGTCGGATACCACCTCGGTACTGGAGAGGATATTATCGGTTAGTGTTCTTAACCGGCTTTGAGGCAAGTGAATCTTCGCCATTTTTTACATATATAAATAGGGTTGTTTCTGCCTTTTCGGGGTTACCCCATTTTAAGTAGTTGTCCTTCTCTTTCTGCGCCAACCTTTTGGCACTCCAGCACTAACGCGTCTGCACATATTCCTGCTTTTTAGTTCTCTAATTTTGTGACCGCTGCGGCAGCTATATCGGGGTCTGTCTGATAGTGAGGGAAGAGCTCCGCCTCCGGACTTCAAGATCATCTAGGTCTGCTGACTTTGCGGTGTCGATCGATTATGCCCTTCATTGTTGTTGTCGAAGAAAACGGAGACCGAGTTCGGATGAGTCGCTTTGTCCAGGTGCGGACCACTGACATTATACCCGAGGAGCTTATGCCATTCACTGAGGAATGGAGCTATACTCGTAAGTGGTGCATCTCGTGCTTTACCAGTTTTGTCTATGGCGAAAGCTGGCTTCGTAATCGCGCCTTCCTTTCTTCCTCTGCAGCGATTTCATGGGCACCGAGCAACGTTCTTGATCTGTCGAACTGGGTTTGAGAATTGGTGATCCACTCGACCTATGAGGAACGCGAGTGGCGAGCTTTGTCCTGGGGAAGATGGGAAGCAAAATATCATGGTGAGTGTTGTGTTATTCCTTCCTTGCTATCACCTTCCTTTTCTGCTGACAGCATTTCGGGAGATACTTGAAACCCGGGGTCGCATACACCGAGTGACTGTGCTTTGACCGGAGCAATATCTTTTAAGGCCGAAGGGAATGGATTGGCAAGTGTGCGTTCGGCCTTCGAGGAAGCCCATCGGCTTCACTTTGCGATGAATTTTAGCAAAGGTTTTCAAGCTTTGCGCCTTCCTTTCCTTACAGTGTTTTCTTTTGCAGGCATCTGACAAGCTCGAGTCTGGGCTGCTTCGTTATGAAGCCAGGCTATGGAAAGCGCTGGGTGAGGAGAGATCCCTGAGGCTCCTTTTGTGATGAAAAAGAGGTCGAGTTGGTGCATTTTGCGGCGTGAGGCGAGCCGGAAATTAAACTGCAAAAATCACCTAAAGGGGCAAGTAGTTTTCTATCCCGGATGAGTGTACATTCCGTCTTCTGACTCCTGGGGCTAATACTTAGTTTACTCCAGTTGTATAAAAAGACGGAGGCCCTGGAACGCCTTCGCGGTGAAGTTGGTCGGGCCAGGTGTGAGCGTGATGAGTTGAAAGCTCGGCCAGAGACTGCAGTGAACCGGACTAAGGCTGACCAGGAGATGGAGATCTATTCAAAGAATGTTGCCGATGCTCAAACCGAGCTGAGAAGGATCCTCGATCGCGAAGGGAGGATTGGAGAATATGCTCGTGGCAAGTCTTGAAGAAAGACCCTCGAGGAGACCTGTGATAGGGGTTTCGTCCTCCCGGAGGAGTTGGAGCTAGTGAAGGTGGATGAGAGTGATGCTCAATTGCTTTCGCCCGATGCTAAAAAAGCGAGGATGATACTGGTAGGACGTAGCCCCCAGAGGGAGGGCATAGATTTTTTCATTTGTATGTAACATTTCCGAAGCATGATTGTAGCTGGAGGTTGCATCTCTTGCATGTGTATGAAAGAAAACCTTGCAGCTTTACTCCTTTCGCATCTTTTTCTATCCTGATCTCGGCAAGGCGAGCCAGTTCTTACATTGATAGGAATCATCATCGTAGCGATGTGACCCCGGGGCTAGCTGGATTGGCAACAATGGCTCTCATGCTTAGGCTCGATGCGACCTTTAGTGTAAGCTGGTGTTATAGCTCTTATGCTTTTGATCAACAGTTTTGGGTTTAGTCTCCGAGTCGAGCTTCGACTCGAGCTCACTCTACCCTCAAGGTTTTGTGTTCGCATGGGCAGGCGACAACGGCTCTTACGCCTTGGGTCGAAGTGACCTTTTATATGTACGACCCTGAGGCTCATTAAGCTGGCGACAATGGCTCTTACGTTTTGCCCTTAGGCATGGATAGTTAGCTATTTTGGGTTCAGTCTCCGAATCGGGTTACGACTCGAGCTCATTTTAACCCTCAAACTTTCAAATTTTAAGCTGGTGACAGTGGCTCTTATGCTTTTGGTCAATGTGACCTTTCAGTGTGTGTGACCTTGAGGCTCATTAGGCTGGCGACAATGGCTCTTACGCTTTGCCCTTAGGCATATGTAGGCTTTGTTTTCCTATCGTTAAGGGCTTTTTGAAATGATTTTGCCTGACCCATCGTCGGTTCGGGAAGAACCTCGATTTCAAGTCGTTTGCGGCGATGTTCGAGCACCTCGGAAGGTTTGGCTCATAGGATGAGTAGCTCGAAGCCTTGTGATTTGGAGCTGACATGGTCGAAGATCTTTTTCCTGTCGAGGGTAGCCTGTTTAACCGGTTCTTTTCGAAGTAGATTCGAAGTAATGGCCTATAATTTTGTAGCGATGGTCGGGCGTCCCCGAGTCGCATTAATTCGGCTAGTACAGCCGTATGACTGTAGTCATTTGTGTTTGGCCGGAGCTATTTTTGATCCCGAGTGTAGTAGTTTGGGCGTCTATATTGAGGGTATGCCTTTTTAGGGGTCTTACAAATTCGATATATAGCCTAAACTTCGGGATCGAGTTTATGCCTGTAGTAAGGTCTTACAAAATTTTCATGACATTGAGGTCTTAAAGGTTTTTCTTGTCGTTGAGGTCTTATAGGTTTTTCATGCCGTTAAGGTCTTACAGTTTTTTCATGTCATTGAGGTCTTACAGTTTTTTCATGCCGTTGAGGTCTTACAGGTTTTTCATGTCGTTGAGGTTTTACAGTTTTTTCATGACGTTGAGGTCTTACAGTTTTTTCATGTCGTTGATGTCTTACAGGTTTTTCATACCGTTGAGGTATTACAGTTTTTTCATGTCGTCGAGGTCTTACAGTTTTTTCATGTTGTTGAGGTCTTACAGTTTTTTCATGTCGTTGAGGTCTTACAGGTTTTTTCATGTCGTTGAGGTCTTACAGTTTTTTCATGCCGTTGAGGTCTTACAGATTTTGTTGCTACCTTATGTAGGTCTTACAAGACCGAGTTTGCCCGCTCGAGGTCTTATGGCCCCGTGTTTTGATGAGTCAATGGAGGTGCCGTTTGACGGCAGTCCCCGAGTCGTTGAGCGCTTCTTGACTTGGGAGCCATTTTTGTGAACTTTACATTGCCTCGTCTAAGGCTTACGATTTTGGAGATCCCGACCCAGAGGTCGTGCGCTTTTCCTTTGAGATTTCGACGCTAGTCCCCGAGTACTCGAGGTGCTTTTGGCATTTGAGATGTTTAGCAATTTCTGTGTTGCCTTATCTGAAGGCTTACAATTTCAGAGTCCCGACCCAGAGGTCGTTCAAGTGTTGAATTGTTGACGTCAGTCCCTGAGTATTCGGTACGTTTTCGGCGGAGGAGCTATTTTTGCGAAGGTGCCAAGTCTCCTTTGGAGCACGAGATGCCTTGACAAAAGATGTTCTTCGATTATTTGATACAAGTGTACATGTATCCGTCGTCGGGGGCCCGGGTATATGGACACGGTTCGTTTGACCGTTTGGCCTGGTACATTACTTTCCTATAGGGACCCCGTTTGGCGTTTCTTGGTTTTTCCGAGCGGGTGGCTTTCGGGGGGGATGCCCCCCTGTGTTCGGGGTTGATTGTAAAAGAAGCCTCGAACATTTGTTGAGTTTCCCTTAGGTAGCATGCAGATGTTGCCTCGTTAAAAACCTTGCCGGTAAAACCCTCTTTCGGGATAAAAACCCGGTCAAAGGAAAAGAGTGCAACGGATGCTTTAAAAACTTAAGGTCTTCAAGCTGGGTTAGCATTCTGACCGCTTCGATCAGGCGCCTGCATAAAATTTAGTCTGAAATGCGAAATGAAAAGGGAGATGGTCATACCTTAATATGAGACGCGTCGGCGATGTTTTGAGGATCGATATGTTCCGATCACTCGAGATGAGGATGCGGTACGGTCCTTTATTTTGTTTAACTAGATTTGATCGAGGGTGCGACTCGATTACCTTTCGGCTCTTTTGCGGGTGGAGGTGCGAGCGTTGGTGCCACGTCTTGCACCGTGAACATTTCCCTTTCCGCATAATGTTCCCCGTAGACGGTTTAATTCCGTCCTTTGTTGGGAATTTCATAATTTAGTGAAGAGTGGATGGTACCGCTCTCATGCAGTGTATCCACGGCCATTCGAATAAGGCGTTATACCTCATGTCTCCTTCGATGACATGGATTTAGCGTTTTGGGCCATGCCGGCCACGGTGATCGGGAGGATGATTTCTCCTTTTGTTGTTTCACTTGCCATGTTGAATCCATTGAGGACTCGAGTGGTGGGCATGATTTGGTCGAGCAGTCTGAGCTGCTCTATCACCCTCGACCTGATAATGTTGGCCGAGCTACCTGGATCCACGAGTACATGTTTTATTTGAAAGTAATTTGCAAGGAAAAAGATTACCAGTGCGTCATTGTGAGGTTGAGACAGGGTCTCGGTGTCTTCTTCGCTGAATGTGAGGGTGTCCTCAGGAATATATCCCCGGGTCCGCTTTTCTCTGGTGATGAATATTTTTGTCCTTTTCATTACGGGTTCCTGCGGGGCATCGACGCCTCTCATGATCATGTGGATGACATGTTGTGGCTTGTTTGCCTCGTTCTTCTTGGTCGCCTCTCTTTCCCGGAACTAATTTTTGGCTCGATCGCTAAGGAATTCCCGAAGATGCCCTTTGCTAAGTAGTCGGGCAACCTCTTCTCGGAGTTGGTGGAAATCCTCTGTCCTATGGCCATGTTTGTTGTGAAACTCGCACACTAAGTTGTGATTCCTTTGTGAGGGATCCAATTGTATAGGCCTGGGCCACTTGGTGTCTTTGATTTTACTGATGGCGAACACGATATCCGATACATCGACGTTAAAGTTATATTCTGACAAGTGAGGTGCACCCGCTGGTCCTGCATTCCTATCGAATCTAGCTGTGTTGATGAGTCCTCGAGGATCCTGCCCTTGATCTATTCTCCAATCGTTGCGAGGTAGGTTGCGCCTCGGGGCGTTCCTCCTATCTTTGATGTACGGCTGATATCTTTCTTTATTTGGTTTTGGTTCCTTTGCTAGGAGCCTGCTTGGGTATACTGAGCCCGAGGGGGCTCCCAACTGGTAATCCTTGGCCCTGATTATTGACTGGTACCGGTTGTGGACGTCCGACCAGGTCACAGCTGGATACTCGATCAAATTCTATTTCAATTGCTTTGAATCCACCGAGCTTCGTTCATTCAGAACTTGAGTTAAAGCATGTACTGCCCAATCGTCGGAGACTGGCGGTAGCTCCATCCGTTCCATTTGAAAGCGAGACACGAATTCCCGCAACATCTCGTTCTCCCTTTGCTTAATTTTGAAAACGTCACACTTTCTCGTCGCTACTTTGATGGCACTAGCATGTGCCTTTACAAAGGAGTCTACTAGCATGGTGAATGAATCTATGGAGTTTGGATCCAAGTTGTGATACCACATTATTGCCCCCTTCGAGAGTGTTTCCCCGAACCTTTTCAGCAATACAGACTCAATCTCATCGTTCTTTATATCGTTGCCCTTTACTGAGCAAGTGTAGGCAGTAACGTGTTCATTGGGATCTGAGGTCCCATTGTGCTTTGGGACTTCTGGCATTTTGAACTTCTTTGGAATGGGTTTCGGGGCCGCTTCTTTGGGGAACTACCTTTGTATGAACTTCTTCGAATCCATACCCTTCAGGACCAGGGGTGCGCCCGGGATCTGGTCGACCTTGGAGTTGTAGGTCTCGACCTTCTTATCGTTGGCTCTATCATTTTCTCGCCCGATTCGATCCTTCTGGTGAGGTCCTCGATCATTTTTACGATGGTAGGATCAGCTACCGATCCGTTGTAGCTCGATATCTGGGCGGAGGGAGTAGCTTCCGGTGCTATTGTGCTGGGAGTCTTCGGGTGGCTTTGTAGCTAAGCGATAGCCAGTTGTTGTGCCTGCAACATTTCAAAAATAACATGAAGACTAACTTCTTGTTCTTCCCGGGCTGGGGTTTTTTGGGCTTCCTGTTAGTCACCGTGTTGTATGCTCATGTCGATGTGTGAGGTTTTGTCGACCTGCTGTAAGTCTTGCGAACCTGCGTCCGCTGGAATCGATCCAGGTGGGTTCTGCGGTGGCGCGCCAACAATTGGAATAGCGATACCATTTTCTCCGTAGTTTTCAAGGTTTTCGTTCTCAACTCTGTTCACTGAGCCGGACATTTTGACTTGAAATCGAAGATCTTGGACAAGAAAAAGTGTGAAAGATAACTTGCGTTGTGTAACAAAACTAGCAAGAAAATAATCACTATAATTTTTAGCCACATGGTGGGCGCCAAACTGTTTACCGTGAAAATGGTAATAACAATTAAATTTGTTGATAGGACTCTAAAAATACGTGATCTATTTTTATGCTAGTTGTTAAGCAGTTGATGCTAGATATGTAAAGATAAAAGATGAAATGCGAGTTAAAATGGAATTATAATCGAACCAAGGGGTTAGCTATTCTGGCCTCGGACTGACCGATGAGGGCCTCGAGGTCGATGCCTGGGCTCGGGCTCGAGCTATCGGGGATAATCGGGAAAGGGCTAACAGTTAGGATATAATTAAAGGAGGTTTTTTATGGCCAATGACGAGCAATAAGTGAAGAATAGGTATGAAGGCAATAAATATGAGCAATAATACCGAGAGAATATGTTAGAGAAAAAAGAAAGAGTTCTTGTATATTTCGTGTAGAATAGTCAGAACAACAGGGTTTACAAAGTGCCAAGGATCCCCCTTATATAGGAGAGGAAATCCCAACATAGTACAAGTTACATTAATGATAAAGAAAGCGGGATGGGACTGCTGACTAGATTCATGATGTGGGCGCAGACCAGCTTTAGACTAGCTTGATAGACTTAACCGGCCCCAGCTACATTCTTCGGGAACTCCTCATGCCCGTTGGGGTCTCGACCAACATTATCCCCAGGCCGGGTATCGATAGATCTCGAGGGGGAGGATACTTCGATCCGTGATCTCGAGCCTCCGAGGTGACCTCCCGATATGCCTTATTAACAAGAAACTAGTTCCCCCGATTTCATCGTATACAAATTTCTTCAACCGTTGGAGTAGTATTATTGATGAAGAACTCATCGTGTAGCAGAGTCTCCTTGCAGGACAGTGTGCTTGATGATTGAAGATGGAGTTTGTCAGGTGGTTTGGGAGGAATGTGATTGTGAGTAATGGGATGTTGTTGTAGTGAGAGGTCGCTCATTCTCTCCCTACCTTCTTCATGGAAGTTCGTATTTATACTTTTTAATTCTCAATAACTTTTTCTAAAGAGGGATGCAACACGAGGACTTCCCAGGGGGTCACCCATCTTAGTACTACTCTCGCCCAAGCACGCTTAATTTCGGAGTTCTGATGAGATCCGATGCGTTAGTACTGGTATGATCGCATCCGAGTGATTCTTTCGCTATGGAGGGAAAAGAGACATCTCATGAGGTCCTCACTCAGCTCTCACAAGTTGTTTGGGAATAACCCCACCAAACATTAAAAAACAAAAAGAAAGAAATAAAGAAAGGGAGTGTAAGATTGGTAAGTTTTACCGAAAAGAAGCTAGCCGATCAAATAATGCAAGGGGAACAATGTTTAAAGCATGACTCAGAATAAATTGCTACGTGATGTTACATTTTATTTGCTTTAGCTGCACACTCCATCACATTATTTCGAGTCGGTTACCTTTATACAAAATAAAGGTTGACATGTATGATTTCTTCTATAAAAATAAAAAATAAAATAAAATAAAATCAAAGTTTTAGCAAGGTAAAAGAATTGATAGTCCCACTTAGTGGAGAGGGTAGTGTGTACGCAGATCTTATCCCTACCTGGGATAGAGAGACTGTTTCCAAATAGACCCCGGCATTCTTCCCTCCAAAAGCTTCCCACCTTGCTCTTGGGAAAACTCGAACTCATAACCTCTTGGTTGGAAGTGGAGGTTGCTTACCATCAATCTTTTGAAAGAAAACAAAAAACTCAAGTCAATCTTTTCAGTTAGGTATTCTTGGTAAATATCTCCTTTCAGATGTTCCATATAAAAAGGCACCACCTCTTGAAAAACAAGAACCAGAAAGTTATATCCAAGCTAGAAGGAAAATAATCCAGCCATGGACTTATCAAGCAAGAAAAAAAACATCAATTGTTGTAGAAAATTTCTAACTTTTGGCTTTAATAAATCCCCAATGACCAATGATTCTCCCAAGCATGAAGAAGAAAAACATTCACAAAACATAATCATACATGGTGAAAAACTTGAGAATCATTCTTCTTGTTCTTCTTCGAACAAGGAGGCCGAGATTGATTATCAGAATGAAAATGAACAAAACAATAGTGCCACAATTAAACCAACATTTATTGAGAAGAGGAGAAATTCCAGTGGAGCTTTTAATATTTTTCGGAACTTCATTACTTGTGGAGCTGTGGAGACCAATGACTCCTCAATAGTTACCATGAATCGAACAAATATGCCTTCCTTTGTAGCTGCCAATGAGAAATCGACTAGTTTGTTGATGGAGATTTGTGAAAGTGAGAATTTTGTAGCGTCTCAACAAAGGTTATTAAGCACTGATTATTGGGATATTCAACCAACTAATGGAAGGTAATTTAATTTACATTTTATTCTTTAAAGTACGAAAGGAAACTCCACTTCATAAGATCATGAATTCACAGCTTTGGATCAATAAGAAAGATTTTAATCAGTCTTCCTCTTTAGCTAGCTAATAGTTTAAAACCACATATCAATGAACAGTCCACTTTTTAAATTCTGGTCATTGGAGTTCCAACAAAACTATTACTACTATATCCTTTACGACAAATTAAACTTATTCTTGCATTTTTCTTCTAATTTTATAACGTGAATAAATCTACAGAGATAATGTACTAGTAATATGTATAGTTTTAGTATAAATACGAATAAATGGGGAAATCAAGCAATATATCAATAGCTCCCAATAACGTCTAAGTATAGGGAATATCTTTGAAATAAGGTCAAAACCGTGAGTATAGTTGTTCTAAGTCTTTAAATTAGAAAATACTATTCCTTTTGCAAGAATTTGAAAAATGTTTCACAAGCAAATTAAAACCAAGTAAAGGTTTAAAGACTTCCAAATTTTAAAAACAAAATGTAATGTGTCAATCTTTCTCTAACGAATTAATGTAGATGTAGATGTATTTTACATAATTTACTCCATTCCAGGAAAAGCTGTAACGGGGCGAGTGCTTCCTCCAAGGAGAAGACTGAATTTGGTAGCAACAAATCATTTTCTGCTGCTTACAAACCTCTTAAGAACCCCACCTGCTCGTAAGTTCCATTCAACCAACCCTTATTTTTCCACAAACATTAATGTAATTTTGTCTTCAATGTGAGTAAATGATATTTACGTATTAGAACATTCTATAAAAATCATCTAAATTGTAAAATTTGATTTTTGGAAACACACAAACACACACACACACACACACACACACATATATATATATATATATATATATATATATATATAGAAGCAAACATTTTCTTTTCTTTTTCGATTTGAACTTCAAAGATTTATTTTCACACAAATCGACAAAATTGCATAACATCATCCGTAACGTGTTATTAGCATTATGACTCTAATTACCCTCTTGAATTAATCTAACAAAAAAGAAAAAGTTGCTCCAATGAAGTGTAGTTCTCGTGTACATTGCTTGGCTTGGTATTGAAGCTGATAGGATCGAAATAATTAGGTGTCGAGTGGAAGCTAACAAAATATATCTTCAACGGCGATAAAATGGACAGCAAAAGAGAAATATAACAAAAGAGACACAAATATTTAACCTGATTCGAGCAATTGACATACATCTAATTTCTTGACTCTCTTTCTTGACTCACTAATTTCTTCTTCTTTTCAGTTTTTGGAGCTAGATTCTTCATTTCAACTAAGTTAGGGTACTTCAAAAGCTCTGCATGTACATTTGAATAAAAAGAATCATTGTGTTAAGCTCCGATTAACCGATGCAAATTGATGTTTAAATGGTGATGTAGTGTTACTCAGAGAAAAAGTGAATATAACTTTTTGTAGTACTGAAGTTCCAAGTTTCCATTTTTTCCCCAACCTCTGTGAAGCAACTAAGCTAAACTTTGATACACGGCGAGGCATAGAGACACAAATATTGAAGTTTCCATCAGAAGCCAATCACCCTATAGGAGAAGTTTCTGATAAATTTTAGGCTGCATCTGTAAATGAGAATGCTATGGAAAAAATGATGTGTCCTTTCCTATTAGGATAATGTTGTGTCTAAATGATAAACCAATTTGGCCAAAGAAGGAAGTTTCCTTTTTTTGAAAACCACATCCAATTACTACACTGCAGTGTCTAAAGATGAGCCTCTTGTGTCTGAATATTGTGGTTGCATTGAAAGCATAGTCTCGTGAAAATTTGAAACAAAATGAATCTTTAGGAGTAGTGTGCGATGTAGAAATAAGAGACACTATAGGGTTCGAGCCATGGAAACAGCCCATTGCAGAAATGCAGGGTAAGGCTACTTACAATAGACCCTTATGGTCCGGCCCTTCCCCGTACCCCCGTGTATGGCGGGAGCTTAGTGCACCGGGCCGCCTTTTTTTAAAACAGGTTCTAAGTTGAGTAATATGTTGAGTATTTCAGATAGTATAAATTAAAAGTATGTTTAAGTTATGTTTGTGTTTGCTTTGGCATGGCTAACCCTTATGTGTGAGATGTGATAATTATGAATTGAGTTTAACTTAAGCTTAAGATAGCCTCGTCAAGGTGGTTCAGTTGGTAGAATCAAGCCCGTTGAATGTCAGTTTCAGCTTTGGATCGTGACAAATATTCATCAAAACATTCAAGCAAAACAGAGACAGCAATACAACATACTCTTCGCAATATGTACCATATTCTTTTCCATACGAAAAAATGCGATCGAGGAAATGGAAGTAAGCTGACTTTGCTATATATGAAAATAGAAATAAGCTAAAAGTAGTTCTCCTATCAAACGAGTTCTCATACTTATTCATAAATACAGGGAAAACTCAATATTTATGAGGGAGGAATAAAATCGTCATAAAACCATCACAAATTTTTCCTACATTGATGAATTCCATACAAAAAAATCACAAATCTGTAACAATTTTGTGACAGAGTTATCGTCATGAACTTGTAGTATATGTGGAAGAAGTTCCACCCAAGAATTATTCATATGTATGTATAAGAGCTTAAATTGAAGTAGAGAAGGTACACATACACACACACTCTCTGTTGTGGTGAGCGGCTCTTTTTTACAAATAGAAAAGAGCTCAAGGAATATAAAGTTGACCTATAAAACTCAAGATGTAGGCTTATTATGGACCTGCATTTTCAATATGTAAGCTGCAGGCTTCTTTCTCTTGAGCTTAATCATATGACTTAAAACTTTGGTATAACGACTCACCATTTGCTTGAATTTCAATCCATTCATCAAACTTCCTTCTGGCTGTTTCACCACCAACTGAAGTTGCTTTTCTTCTTCTGTAAAATGGTGTCCTAAAGAAGTTCCTCTACCTTCAATCAGCTGCTTCAAACTCTTCTTCTTATCTTCTTCTTCCTCTTCATTACTAATTACATCTTCTCTGTTTTCCACTGAATTGATTAATTGTTGAGGGTGCTCGGGACTTTTGATAGCTTCTTCTTTGATAATTACTGGTGATTTTCTTGTTCTTTTTGACATACTAATATCATAACGGAGTTTTCTTGGAAAACATTCACTTTCCATATTTTTTTTTTCTTCTTCTTGGTTGTTTTACTATTTGTTTAAGGTGCTTTTTCACAATCGGGTAATTAAATAATTCTAAAGTTTACTATTGAAGGGGTTGCTTAAGGATCAGTTTTGGAGTCATTTTTAAAGGTAAAATGTCAGTTTTCTTGGCTAGTTTTGTCCTAAATATCTCCCGGAATGTGAACATTTGTTCTTTATGCAATGAAGAGAGGTTGGTAGTGATGTTTACTGATGCTATGTGTAGGTGGTGGTTAAAATGGTAACAGTTTATTTACCTCGAATGAGAGGTCTTGGGGGTGGAATTATTTTTTTAAGTAGAAGATCTAAAAATCCCTATTAGTCGCGATGGGACAAATAATTCAATATGGTATTAGATTAGGCAAATATTTCTGAGTTCGAATCACTCTGCAGTTCATTATTACCACAATCCATCATCAAAAAAGTGAATCACATATGAGGAGGCATGTTGAGATATAACTAACTAAATAAAACTTTACTTTTTTTAATAATTTATTTGTTTTAAGTAAAGACTCTTTAACAAATTAAACTTTTAAACGGGCAAAATACCTTATCACCCCTTTAAACTTGTCACGAATTATTAGTTACAGCATTAAACTATTCGTGATCTTAATTACCTCCCTTAACTAGGTCTTTTGAGAGCCATTATCCCCCTGTATGCTGATGTGGCAAATTATGTGGGTGCACTCACCTGCCACGTGGATTTTTCTGTATGTGGTATTTTCTTGAAAAACACAATATATTTTTACCTTTTTTAAGTATGTTACTTTTTTAAATAATTTTTCTATAATACAATTTATAATTAAACTTGGATAGAACTATATTACTTAGGCTAAATTTTTTTATTTTGGCTAAAAATTATAATGTTTTAGTTAATCTTTTTTTGAATTTAACCTGAAAATAAAGATTTATACAATTGAAATAAATAGTCAAGGCAACTAAAAAGTTATAAAAATACATGATTTGAAATTAATTATTTTAGCTATATTTTTTTATAGCTATAAATTATGGTGCTCTAAAAATATATTTTTTTTACAAATTTTACCTGAAAAAGTAAAAATACACAGTTAAAATAAATAGTCATTGTATCAAAAGAAGAGATATAAAGAGTGTAAAATTGCAAAAAAATAAAAATAAAAAAAACTTACTCTATGAATATATTTTTAGAGCAATAAAAAAAAGGACAGTCCGGTGCACAAAGCTCCTGTTATGCGCGGGATCCGGGGAAGGGCCGGACCACAAAGATCTATCGTACGCAGCCTTATCCTGCATTTCTGCAATAAATATTTTTTAGAGCTATAAGTATGTTAGAAATAATAAGTTATTTCTTGCAATTGTTCAATCTTTTTTGTGTTATCATTTCTAGTTAAGTTATTGTTTGATTTTGATTAAGGAAATTGGTTGTAGCTGATGAGGCACAAGGGATTGAACTAGGACAGTAAGTCACAGTAATTTCAGGGAATTTAGGAGGGTATTTTGGGAGTTCAAAGGTTTGAAAATGCTTTAATTGAGTGGTATGTCCAGTAGGGTCTTGATGTGCCTTTAAATTAAACTAATGCTTTAGTTTAATAATAATGGGATTAAGGGGCCACTAGATAATGGGTAATACACTAATGGATTAGTCAAATTTGAGACATTCCTAAGTGGGATTAAATAGTTAATAGACAACTATTAGTGGAAGACTACTTTTTATTTTAAAAGGACCAGTTTAAGAATGATTAACTACCCACTAAGGCCAAGAAATCCGGAGGAGAAAAGGGGATTGAAAATTAGAGAGTACGTTAAAAAGGAGGAGAGTCATTAAAGGCAGGGAGAAAAAAAAAGATGGAAAAAAGATATTGTTTCATTGCATCTGTAGGAGTAATTCGAATTCTTGAACGGTGAATCTGATTCCTTTTGATTGCTTAAGTGTTTCAGTGGTCTACTGGTTCAGTTTCGGGTTTAATATACGCTTGGTTGAGTTTGTTTGTGGTGATATTGGTTGCTGCTGTTCGGTCTTTTTTACAAACTTTCTGGGCTGTGTCGGTAGCCGTTTGGAACTCCCAATTGCTGATGTTGAACTGATGTTGTATTGCTGCCCGTATTACTGCTGTTGCTGATCTCTCTTCTACTTTTATTTCTGTTCCAATTCCAGGTACACTTTTCGAATCGCCTTGATGTAGTTCCTTGAAGTTAACAAATGGAAATATTCACAGATTTGTGTTCATTTGTAGGCTGCCTGTTGTTTACAATTGGAATAATTAATTTTAAACTATGTATTTTTATAAATTTTTAGATGCGTTGACTATTTCAATTGTATAAATCTTTATTTTCAGGTTAAATTCAAAAAAAAGATTAATTAAACTTTATTATTTTTAGCCAAATAAAAAAATTTAGCCTAAATAATATAATTCTATCCAAGTTTTATTATAAATTGTATTCGAAAAAAATATATATAAAAAATTAACATACTTAAAAAGGTAAAAATATATTTTATTTTTTCAAAAAAATGTCACATATCCAGAAAAATCCACATGGCAGGCGAGTACACCCACAAAATTTGTCACATCAGCATCCAGGGGGTAATGGCTCTCAAAAGGCTTAATTAACGGGGATAATTAAGACCACGAATAGTTTAAAACTGTAACTAATAATCTGTGACAAGTTTAGGGGATGATAAAAGGTATTTTGTGTCACACCTCCTTTTTACCTACACCCCCGTGTCAGCAAAGGGGCGTAGAGGGAGTTTTTCCAATTAAAGGACAATCGAAACGGGATTCATTATTAAAGGATCAGAGTCGCCATTTGGGAGATTTATGGTGTCCCAAGTCACCCGTTGAATCCCGAATCGAGGAAAATATTGACTCTGCTTAACAGTCCGCGCACCAGAAATCCGAGTAAGGAATTTTGTTAACTTGGGAGAAGGTGTTAGGCATTCCCGAGTTCCGTGGTTCTAGCACGGTCTCTCAACTGTCATATTCGGCTTATTTATCTAACTTTAATACATGTTGAACCTATGTGTAAATTTAAACTCTTTACCGCTTTTATTATTATTATTTTTTAACAAGAGTTGCGACGTCGCAAAAATACATCTCGAACAACGTCCATCAATGCACCCGTGGTTATCGACACATTTCGACTCCGTCGAGATTTGGATTTGGGTCACATAAATGTGCACCCGAGTTTAAGAAAGTAAATTATTAAAAGCACGCATAAAGTGACTAGCGCGTTATCATTTTGGGAAAGCCATGAAATTTGCTAAACGGCCCGTCCCGAAATCTAAGCAATCAATATATACATTTAACGAGGGCCTCGTGATTAATTTATTTTGTTCGGCGAGGCTCGTCTCATTTTTATTTTAAAAGGGCAAACCTAAAGCAATCTATAATTTTCTACTTTATTTGTCTCTAAAAAAAATAAAAAAATAAAAGGAAAAAGTCCTAATTAATTAATATCACAAAATCGGGGCCTCAAGTTCAAGTCCGGATCCAAACGAAAGGACGAACCTTTTAATTTGAATCCGCTACCTAACTTAAAAGCCCAGTCCATCCTTAAGTGCTAACGTGCCAATTGCCATATCAGTCTTGGGCGCAAAGAGCCCAAGCCATAAAATTCATGCAGGCCAACCGTGAATTTTCAGTGGCCCAAAGTGGGCCTAGGACTAACCTAGTTCAGATGAACAGGATCAGGCCGAGAAGAGCGTGGGATAAGCATTTGCACACTACAATTACTCCAACTCTCTAGAGTGTGTTTACCAAATAATAATAAAATACTACGACGTACGCTCGTTCAAATTAACTACTTATTCGTATCCAATTATTACGACCAATTTGTTTAGTCAGTGCTAATGATGCCTGCTTATTTTAAACAAGTTACTGATGATGCCTACTGATATTGCTAGCCTAAACTATTGATGCCTACTGATATTAAGTTTAACTCGAAATCAAACTTGATGACCCATCATACATTTGCAACTCCAATCATGTTTCTGAATTTGATTTTTAACAAAATAGTGTTATACTAAAATGAGCACTATCTATACTAAAGCGGTTGCTAGATAATCATGAATTCAAGTAGTCCCAAAACAAACCAGCGCACATTCGAACATTCTGATGCTTCTGTTTCTAATTAAATTATTGTCCCTAACTAGTTGCCTACTTTGACATGAATCATTTATAGCAGAATAAATCAAGAGTTCAAATAACTTCATCTAGTACTAATTGTTATGGTAAAGCAAACTGACAACCTAGCAGCTCAAATTTGTAAACTAACAGCATGTTAACATGAGCATAGCAGTTCAGTAGCTCTTAATTACAATCCGTGTGTATCCACTATTCACATAATACAAAACACATAATGAATATCGACTAGGTATAATTAACTAACAATTCATCCAATTGTAAACAACAGGCAGCCTACAAATGAACACAAATCTGTGAATATTTCCATTTGTTAACTTCAAGGAACTACATCAAGGCGATTCGAAAAGTGTACCTGGAATTGGAACAGAAATAAAAGTAGAAGAGAGATCAGCAACAGCAGTAATACGGGCAGCAATACAACAGCAGTTCAACAACAGCAATTGGGAGTACCAAACGGCTACCGACACAGCCCAGAAAGTTTGTAAAAAAGACCGAACAACAGCAACCAATATCACCACAAACAAACTCAACCAAGCGTATATTAAACCCGAAACTGAACCAGTAGACCACTGAAACACTTAAGCAATCAAAAGGAATCAGATTCACCGTTCAAGAATTCGAATTACTCCTACATATGCAATGAAACAATATCTTTTTTTCCATTTTTTTTTCTCCCTGCCTTTAATGACTCTCCTCCTTTTTATCCTACTCTCTAATTTTCAATCCCCTTTTCTCCTCCGGATTTCTTGGCCTTAGTGGGTAGTTAATCATTCTTAAATTGGCCCTTTTAAAATAAAAAGTAGTCTTCCACTAATAGTTGTCTATTAACTATTCAATCCCACTTAGGAATGTCTCAAATTTGACTAATCCATTAGTGTATAACCCATTATCTAGTGGCCCCTTAATCCCGTTATTATTAAACTAAAGCATTAGTTTAATTTAAAGGCACATCAAGACCCTACTGGACAGACCACTCAATTAAAGCATTTTCAAACCTTTGAACTCCCAAAATACCCTCCTAAATTCCTTGAAATTACTATGACTTACTGTCCTAGTTTAATCCCTTGTGCCTCATCAGCTACAACCAATTTCCCTAATCAAAATCAAACAATAACTTAACTAGAAATGATAACACAAGCAAAACTGAAACAATGTGAATCAGGGTATGAGCTCACATGTTGAACAATGAAGAACAGGGGATCAAACAGATACAAGGAATAAATCAACATAAAACCTAAACTAGAACACACGAATGTTACAAATACATTGAACGGGAATAAGCTGCAATCATATGAAAAAACATGGTGAATAACAAATGAGAAAGGGAAATTGAAACAATTTGAAACAAATGATACCGACAGGCTTATTTCAACGCAAAATTAGAGGGTAAACCTACTGGAATGAAATTATTCAAACATAACAGACTATTATCATGCTAATCTAACATTCAAGCGTAATAGACTAATCGACGACACCTATTCAGTCGATTACACAAATTATAACATATAACAATCAACAACAAATAGAAGCAATGATAAGATTGGACCAAATAAAAGGTATGATGGAGAAAGAAAAGAGTAATTGATAAAAGACAAATTTGAACTCATCTTAAACAAACAAATAACAAAACATGAAAAACAAACAGAGAAACAGAAGAAATACCTTCGAACTCATACCTATCTCACACTCGTTTGAAGTTTTAACTTGATTCTGAAGCCGAAATGGACCTTAATCGAGTGCTCTCGACTGAGAATACATGACTAAGGTCGATTACGACCTCAGTTTTCTACTGCGTATCGCTCCCTTAACTTGGTTCTTTTAGGGTTCATCGAATGCAAGCTTCACTTCTGATTTGAGAGTCAACCAGTTTCTAAGGGATTCGAGGGAAACGGGCATGGGATTTGGGGTGAGGGAGTCAAGGAAGCTACTGGGTGTTGGTTAAGGATGGTTTGGAGGTGGCGCCGCCACCAGCGGATCTTGTGGCGGCGCTAGGGTTCCTGGCTCAAAATCAACGTTCGAGTGACTGAGGCTAGATTCGAAGGAAGTGGAGGGTGGATTTGGAGAGAAGAGGTCAGAGCGGAGCTGTGGTGTAAAGCTGGGGTTGTTCGGATGAACTAGGGTTAGGGACGGGGATCTTCGATCGAAGATTCGAGAGGTTGTAGGATGATTCAAAGGATAAGGGCTATGGATTTGGAGTGGGGAGGTCGAGGGGAATTAGTGGTGTAAAGTTGGGGTCGTTTGGACCACCGGAACCGCCGTGAGGCAATTTCCGGTGGGCGGAGGGTGACGGTGCAAGGTGGTGAGAGACGAGGTTGTCTCTGAGTTGTTAGAGACGAGGGTGGGGTGGGGTTTGGTTTGGGGTAGGGGTTATGGGAATTAGGTATATTACAATTAGAGAATTAACGTGATCCGTTGGATCAATGGGAATCGACGGTCCTGATCGAAATGTGTCCAAACGCTGTCGTTTCGGTGGGTATGGAGACGGGTTGGATTGGGGCAGGTTTGGGCCGGGTATGATGGGGTGTTTGGACGGATTTGGGGTGTATTTTGTTTGGGCTTTGAAGTTTTTGGCCCAAATCCGGGTCTTCTAATTTTTATCCTTTCTTTTTATTTTCTAAAAATTCTAATAAAAATAAAAATACAAACCTAGATTAATTCTTTGTCCAAATTATCCCAAAATATTAATTAATCTTTAAATAATAATTATCACGCATAATCAAATACTAAATTAAAAGAAAATCACAGAGTTTAACATTAAAACACTAAAAATGCAAAAAATTATTTTGTGAATGTTTTCCTCGTTTTTTGTAAAACAACAACTTACTTAATTAATCCAAAAAAATGTAAACTTAAATCCCAAATGCAAATGCAACATATTTTGTATTTTTATTAATTTAACAAATGATCATGCACAGATCAATGCAAACAATAATAGAAAATACCGCAAAATTCACAACAATTGCAAACAAACGAAAAAAAATTATTTTATTTTGTGTTTTTGGGAGTAGTTCTCGTGCAAGGCAAAAATCACGTGCTCACAGCTGCCTCTCTTTGTCCGAAAACACAAAGAGTTTTCGTGCAAAGATAAAGTGAGCGGATACGAACGATTTTTGCCCGTTGGAATGCTCCGTGTGAAGAATTTTTTTTTTGAAAAGATTTAACCGAACCTTTGCTTCAAAGGTTTCCTACATATCCCTGGCTAAAAGGGAATCAGGTTAATATAGTTCGGGAAGTTTTGGTAGTTGGGACTACCATGGGACTGCGATGTTGTTGTTACTGCTATTGCATGCGTTACCACTGCTTTTCGACCTCCTTATTACACCATTGCTAGAAAGAAAACAAAAGTTAGATTGAACTAATGATTACAGAATCTTATCTATCTTCGACTTGCTCTTGTAGTCTTCTTTCTGATTTCTGAAGTGGGATTCGTGCTGGGGGTATTTTTGTTGTGTCCCTCCGCATTACTGACTTCTGACTTGCTCTTGGAATGTATTCCTCTGTTCTGCAGGCGGGCTTCTGACTTCATCAACTTCCAATATAACAACCTCCGTTCTAACAGGCGGGCTCCTGACTCCTTCAACTTAAAATTTAACAACTTACATTCTACAGGCGGGCTCCTGACTTCATCGGCAACTTTGAAAAATAAATCAGCCTCCATTCTCCAGGCGGGCTCCTAACTCCAACAACAACTTAAAAATAATGCAGCCTCCATTCTCCAGGCGGGCTCCTGACTCCAAAAATAATTCAGCCTCCATTCTCCAGGAGGGCTCCTGACTCCAAAAATAATTCAGACTCCATTCTCCAGGCGGGCTCCTGGCTCCAACAACAACTTAAAAATAATTCAGCCTCCATTCTCCAGGCGGGCTCCTGACCTCAACAACTTCTTAAACGTACAACACCTCCATTCTCCAGGCGGGCTCCTGACCTCAAAAACTTCTTAAACATAATTCAGCCTCCATTTTCCAGGCGGGCTCCTGACTCCAAAAATAATTCAGCCTTCATTCTCCAGGCGGGCTCCTGACTCCAAAAAATAATTCAGCCTCCATTCTCCAGGCGGGCTCCTGACTCCAACAACAACTTAAAAATAATTCAGCCTCCATTCTCCAGGCGGGCTCCTGACTTCATCAGCAACTTTGAAAAATAAATCAGCCTCCATTCTCCAGGCGGGCTCCTGCCTCCAACAACAACTTAAAAATAATTTAGCCTTCATTCTTCAGGCGGGCTCCTGACTTCATCAGCAACTTTGAAAAATAAATCAGCCTCCATTCTCCAGGAGGGCTCCTGACTCCAACAACAACTTAAAAATATGTCAGCTTCCATTCTCCAGGCGGGCTCCTGACTCCAAAAATAATTCAGCCTCCATTCTCCAGGCGGGCTCCTGACTCCAAAAATTATTGAGCCTCCATTCTCCAGGCGGGCTCCTAACCTCAACAACTTCTTAAACGTACAACACCTTCATTCTCCAGGCGGGCTCCTGACCTCAACAACTTCTTAAACATAATTCAGCCTCCATTCTCCAGGCGGGCTCCTAACTCCAAAAATAATTCAGCCTCCATTCTCCATGCGGGCTCCTGACTCCAAAAATAATTCAGCCTCCATTCTCCAGGCGGGCTCCTGACCTCAACAACTTCTTAAACATATAACACCTTCATTCTCCAGGCGGGCTCCTGACCTCAACAACTTCTTAAAATGTAACACCTCCATTCTCCAGGCGGGCTCCTGACTTCAACAACTTCTTAAACATATAACACCTCCATTCTCCAGGCGGGCTCCTGACTCCTTTAACTTGAATCATCTTCTTTCAGAACTGCTTCCCTCAAAACTGGTGTTTTATTCCTCTGAAAACTGCTGGGGATAACACCGATATTTTATTCACAAATATGTTATTTTCCTTCTTCAAAGACTACTTCCTTTAAAGCTGGTGCTTTCACTTCCCTGAAACCTGCCGGGAATAACACTGCTGGGGAATTATCTTCCTCCTTTAAGACCAGTTACTCTCCTCCTTTTAACAATGGTGGGGATGATACTGATTCAAAGGCCACTACCTTTAAAACTTTGGGTTATCTTGCTTCTCCCAAGATTGCTTTCCTTAAAACTTTTATTGCCTTTTCTCCTATACTACTGGGGATTTTAATTCCTTCAAAACTTGTGTTATCTTCCCTCTTCCCCAAGTGGCTATCTGATCTCAAAAAAAATTTCGCAATGAGAGAAAATTTCTGCCCCAGTTTGATAATCTTCTTTGTGGCCATGTCTTCCTACTGTCAATAATATTTCCTTTCCCTGCTTCAAATCAAAGAAAAATTTGTTAGTTTAAAACGTGGTGAGTGGTCGTGCCACTTCTGTTGGGGATGATTTTTCCCTTTTTCCTTTCCTTGCTTTATTACAAAACTTGTTGGGGATGATATTATTTGCTGGGGATGATATTTCTGCTGGGGATGGTTTTTCTTTTCTCTTCCTTCCCCGCTCTATGTTGTCCGACCATCGCGGAACTGGGTTGATAATCCATCGGAGTTGTTCCTACATCTCGCAAATCTGCTGGGGATCCTCATAACCTTTTAACTGTTGCTTTTCTGTTTTTCTCCAACTTCCCCTAGAAATTTGGTCCTCTTGGGATCTAGACCCATTCATCATTTGGTCTTGCGACAAACTTCTTTTCGCTTTGTCGCCTTATCTTTGGCTTGTCCTATTCGCATTTTGCTTTGCACCATTTTGGCAACTGGTAGTAAGCTCTGAAAATCCTTTTCAAAAACAAACTGCTGGGGAGGCAAAGTTTTTAAACCAAGAAATGAAAAAGTGATAAAAATAGAAAAAGAAGAAGTCTTTCTGAACCAAATGCTGGGGAAAAGGAAAGAAAAGAACTTATCTGAATGATATAACTGATCCCAACGATCATGTCGTGCATTCCGGATTAATCAACCCAGTCTATTTGTATCAATCAACCTTTCGGACGGCCTCATCTTGCTGGGGATAAACAGGCATTCAACTCTGTGCCAAATGTGGATCCTTTCCGCCAATCTTGTCTTGTCGCCTCATAGTGCCCTTCGAGTAGTTTTCACTAATAAGACTCTCTCATTTCTCTCACTCCTGTCGCCTTATGGATCCTGTGAAGGTTTTCACCGATAAGACTCTCTCGTTTTATTTCTCTTGACTTTCGTCGTCATATGGTGCCTATGAAGGTTTTCACCGATAAGACTCTCTCATTTTATTTCTCTCAACTTCTGTCGCCTTATGGTGCCTGTGGAGGTTTTCACCGATAAGACTCTCTCATTTTATTTTATTTTTCGGCTGGGGATTGGAGTGTTACCGATATGACTCTCTCTACTGGGGATTCTTTTCGGCTATCAATTCATTTCCAGTTTATGATCCTCTTCTCTGCTGGGGATCGGGGTGTTATCCCCGACTTCCGTTTGCATGACTTGGCACTTCTCGGATACTAATCGGGAGGTCTTTTTTGGACATCAATATAGGTTTTCGTGTATGGCTAAAAGGAATAGGGGTATCAAAAGTTCAAAATAATTTTGATGGGTAAAATAGTACAACTCTTGGAATCAAACTTTCTTTCCAAAATTACAAACACCAACTTCTGCCCAGTTTTTCTTGCTTGGGGATTTTTTTTTTGTTACACTATGACCGAGCCGTGAGGCGCCTACGTATCCTTCTTTGAGGAATCAGGTCAAACGTAGTTCCCAATTCCTTTGTTTATTTCTTGTTACTTTTCTTTTGTCTTTATTATCATTATTTTTCTCTTCTCTTTTCTCTCATTCTCATTACTGATTCCAAAAGAGGGGTATTAAAGAATAAATAAGGCTCAAAAGGGGAAGTAAAGGTTAAAGTGTTTGGATAGAAGAAAGAATTGCCTCCATCATTTCATTCTCCGATAAATGCCAAGTACAAACAAACAACAATTACAATTAAAAGAAATCATACATAATATCTCTTAACTGCGTCAGAATTGATAGCTATGTCGACGCATCTCCTTTCGATATCTGTTAAACATAAAGCACCATTGGACAACACTCTGGTTACAATGAATGGCCCTTGCCAGTTCGGGGCGAACTTGCCCTTTGCCTCAGCCTGATGTGGGAGGATGCGTTTCAGCACTTGCTGGCCCACTTCAAACTTCCGGAGACGCACCTTTTTGTTGTATGCTCTTTCCATTCTCTTTTGATATAACTGGCCATGACACACAGCTGCCAATCTCTTTTCATCAATCAAGTTTAACTACTCCAAACGGGTTTTGACCCACTCGTCATCATCAATCTCAGCTTCAGCAATAATCCGAAGGGATGGAATTTCAACTTCTGTCGGTATCACAGCTTCAGTTCCATATACCAACAAATAAGGAGTTGCACCTACTGAAGTACGGACAGTAGTGCGATAACCCAACAATGCAAATGGTAATTTTTCATGCCATTGCCTCGAACCTTCTACCATCTTCCGAAGTATCTTCTTTATGTTTTTGTTGGCTGCCTCAACTGCTCCATTCGCCTTGGGACGATATGGGGTGGAATTGCGGTGTGTAATCTTAAACTGCTGACATACCTCTTTCATCAAATTGCTGTTAAGATTAGCACCATTATCTGTGATGATCACCTTTGGGATTCCAAATCTACAGATGATATGGGAGTGAACAAAATCTATCACTGCCTTCTTGGTTACTGACTTGAAAGTTTTAGCTTCAACCCACTTAGTGAAATAATCGATGGTCACCAGAATGAACCTATGACCGTTGGTAGCTGCCGGCTCAATAGGTCCAATGACATCCATGCCCCAGGCAACAAATGGACATGGTGCTAACATTGTATGCAATTTTGTCGGCGGAGAATGAATCAAATCTCCGTGTATCTGACACTGATGGCATTTTCGCACGAAATTGATACAATCACGCTCCATAGTGAGCCAATAGTACCCTGCTCGAAGAATCTTCTTCGCCAACACATATCCACTCATGTGTGGCCCACAAACTCCAGCATGTACCTCTGTCATAACTGTCGTGGCTTGACTAGCATCTATACATCTCAGCAATCCCAAATCTGGGGTTCTTTTGTACAACACTCCTCTACTGAGGAAGAATCCATTTACCAATCGCTGAATGGCTCTCTTTTGATCTCTGGTGGCCTGCTCTGGGTATATCCCATCCTGAGGTATTCCTTGACATCATAAAACCATGGTTTGCCATCCATTTCTTCCTCTATCATGTTGTAATAAGCATGTTGATCAAGAACCTGAATATGCAATGGGTCAACATGAATTTTGTCTGGGTGGTGCAACATCGATGCTAAAGTGGACAAAGCATCGGCAACCTCATTATGAACTCTTGGGATGTGTCTAAACTCCACTGATCGAAATCGCTTGCTCAGATCGTGCAAACATTGTCGATATGGTATAAGCTTTAAATCCCGTGTTTCCCATTCACCCTGAATCTGATGCACCAGGAGGTCCGAGTCTCCCAAGACCAAGACGTCCTGGACATCCATGTCTGCAGCTAACCGTAAGCCCAAAATGCATGCCTCATATTCAACCATGTTATTGGTACAATAGAAATGTAGTTGTGCCGTAACAGGATAATGATGTCCTGTTTCAGAAATAAGTACCGCTCCTATTCCAACTCCTTTCGTGTTTGCGGCTCCATCAAAGAAGAGCTTCCAACCTGGTTCCTTAGATAATTCCAACTCATCTATATGCATCACTTCTTCATCAGGAAAATACGTCCTCAATGGCTCGTATTCTTCATCAACAGGATTCTCAACCAAGTGATCGGCCAATGCTTGGGCCTTCATGGTCGTCCTCGTCACATAGACGATGTCGAATTCTGTGAGTAATATTTGTCATTTCGCCAATCTCCCTGTGGGCATAGGCTTCTGGAAAATATACTTTAGTGGATCCAAGCAGGAAATGAGATAAGTAGTATATGATGACAGATAATGCTTCAATTTCTGGGCCACCCAAGTTAGGGCGCAATAGGTCTTCTCGAGTTGAGTGTACTTAACCTCATAGCCTGTAAACTTCTTGCTGAGATAATAGATGGCTTGCTCCTTCCTTCCTATAATGTCGTGTTGCCCCAGTACGCAGCCAAACGAATTCTCCAGGACTGTTAGATAAAGAATTAACGGTCTCCCCGGCTCAGGTGGAACCAACATAGGTGGATTTGATAAATATCCTTTGATTTGGTCAAATGCCTCCTGACATTCTGCCGTTCATTCTACCTCGGCATTTTTCTTCAGTAGCCGAAAAATGGGTTCACAAGTCGCTGTGAGTTGAGTGATAAACCTGCTGATATAATTCAACCTTCCCAACAGACCCATTACTTCTGTCTTGTTCTTCGGCGGTGGTAACTCTTGGATGAATTTGATCTTTGATGGGTCCAACTCAATACCTCGCCGACTGACGATGAATCCCAACAGCTTTCCAGATGGAACACCAAATGCACATTTGGCCGGGTTGAGCTTAATATCATACCTTCGAAGTCTTTGGAAAAACTTCCTCAGGTCTGCTACGTGGTCTTCCTGACGCTTAGATTTTATGATCACGTCATCTACGTATACCTCAATCTCTTTGTGTATCATGTCATGAAACACCGTAGTCATTGCTCTCATGTACGTTGCCCCAGCGTTCTTCAAGCCAAAAGGCATTACTCGATAGCAATAAGTCCCACACGGCGTAATGAATGTCGTCTTTTCCGCATCTTCTTCATCCATCAGAATCTGATGATACCCAGCATAGCAATCTATAAAAGACCTTATCTCACATCCAGCACAATTATCGATCAAGATATGGATGTTGGGTAATGGAAAGTTGTCCTTGGGGCTTGCCCTATTCAAATTGCGGTAATCGACACACACTATGATCTTCCCATCTTTCTTCGGCACTGGCACCACATTAGCCAACCAATCAGGATATCGAGTGACCCGAATAACCTTTGCTTGCAGCTGCTTGGTTACTTCTTCTTTAATCTTCACACTCATATCTGTCTTGAACTTCCTCAATTTCTGCTTGACGGGATGGCATGCCGGGTAGTGGGCAATTTGTGAACCACTAGAGCGGTGCTTAAGCTCGGCATGTTATCGTACGACCATGCAAAAACATCTTTGAATTCAATGAGTGCTTTGACTAGTTCTTCCCTAATTTCTGGCTCGGGGTGGACACTTATCTTAGTCTCTCGGACATTGTCTGTGTCCCCTAAATTGATGGCTTCTGTGTCATTCAAATTGGGTTTGGGTTTTTCTTCGAAGTGAATTAACTCCTTACTAATTTCTTTGAAGGCTTCATCCTCATCATCATATCCTGATTCGTAACCACAATCTAATTCTTGAACTATCATTTCGTGATCAGATTGATTTTTAAGACTGGGCTGAGGATTCCTTATGCACGCCATGTCATTAAGACCAGTATAAAGAGAACTGTACAGAAAAAGAAAAGAAGAAAACAAAATTAAAAAAATAAAATAAAGAATGAAGAAGAAACTTTTTATTTTATTGAATTACGGGTTAACAAGGTTTCACACTTTGATGAACACAATAAAAATAAAAAGAAATCTGGATTACAACCCTGGAATAATCCAGAAAACAGGAAGGAAAATCAGAGCCAACTACCAAGACTCCCTCCGAGTAGGAAGAGGAGTAGCTGTCTAATTGTTGACATTGGCTCTAGGCCCCACAAACTGTATGTCTGCCTTACTGGAACCTTCTTCAGCTTCTATCATGTTGACTTCGGCGAACAGCCTTTCAAAGCCCTCATTCAAATCTCCATCTGGCCCAATCAAAGGTCCGAGAACTTTCGGGACCGACCGCTTTCTAATACCTGCTCTGACAAATGATCTGGATAGGTGTGGGATTGGCTTGGGAAGGACCCAGACTCTTTTCTTCAACTTGCGGGCCCGTCTCACATCCGCCGTTGTAGGCTTGAACCCCAACCCAAAGGTGTCCAGATTTTTGGGCAAAGAAACCGGCTGAACAATACCCTGAAGATCAGCCCCTAAACCTTTGCCTGGCACAAACCCGTTCTTCAACATCTCCGAGGCTACCATGACAGTCGCAGCTGCGATCCTGGGAAGTGGAAGGTCCTCGCCTTCAGAAATTTTACCCACTGAAACTGTATCGAAAACCTGGTAAACCCACGGTCCCTTATCATCATCAGTCTCTATGAAGGGCACGATGTCATCACTTACGGCGTTTGCATTGTCTTCCCCATGTACTATGATCTCTTGCCTATCCCACTCGAATTTGACCATCTGATGTAATGTAGAAGGCACTGCTTTGGCGGCGTGGATCCAGGGTCGCCCCAACAGAAGATTATATGACACTGCCACGTCTAACACTTGAAACTCCATGGTGAACTCGACTGGACCAATTGTTAACTCAAGTATGATGTCACCCACTGTGTCTGTACCACCACCATCAAACCCTCGAACATAGATGTTGTTCTTGTGAATCCGGTCACCATCGACCTTCAGTTTGTTCAATGTGGCCAAAGGACAGATATTGGCACTGGACCCATTATCAATCAGTACTCGAGTGACTACCGAGTCTTCGCACTTCACGGTCAGATAAAGGGCTCTATTATGTTCTGTACCTTCCACGGGCAACTCGTCGTCTGAAAAAGTGACCCTGTTGACCTCGAAAATCTTGTTTGCTATTTTCTCCAGATGGTTCACAGAGATCTTATCCGGAACATGGGCTTCATTCAGAATTTTCATCAATACCTGGCGGTGCTCGTCTGAATGGATCAACAATGATAACAATGAGATCTGTGCTGGGGTCTTCCTCAACTGCTCCACAATGGAATAATCATGCGCCTTCATTTTCTTTAAAAATTCCTTTGCTTCTTCCTCCGTCACTGGCTTCTTTATTGTTATAGGATTGGCCCTTCTCAATTTTGCGGGAGTAAAACACCTTCCCGAACGAGTTAACCCCTAGGCCTCGCATACTTCTTCCACAACCTCCTTCCCCTTATGCATCACCGTCACTTGACTGTAGCTCCATGGCACAGCTTTCTCACTTGTTATCGGTAATTGCATTACTGGCCTGATAACAACTGGTTCTACGCGGGCCGCCTTCACAACTAACACTGGTGTGCTTGGTACTCCCTGTAGCACTACCTTGACCGGCTCTGGCTTCTTCGCAACAACAGACGAACCTTTCCCCATTACCACAACTGGCTTGTCATCTACCCTTCCCAACTGTACCACTGCCTTTCCACTGGTTGGCTTTTCATTTGGACTGACACGAATCATCATTACCGTTTGTGAGGGTTTCTTGGGCTCCCCTCCTTCGTGCACTAGTTCGATCATGTGGGCCTCATGGTGCATCGGCAGCGGGTTCTCATTGATGTTGGGTACCTCTGATGCCTGAACCTCGATCCTATTTGTATCAATAAGATCTTGTACGACAGTCTTCAACTTCCAACACTTCTCCTTATCATGCCCGGGAGCCCCGAACAATATTCACAGTTTACCGCGTGGTCCAGATTTTTGGGAAGGGGATTTTGCAATTTGGGCTCAACAAGACTCAATAGGCCTAATTGCCTCAATTTTTTGAATAGAGTAGTATAGGTTTCTCCCAACGGGGTGAATGTTCTCTGCCTGTGCACCCTTTCACTCCTGAAAGCCTGATTTCCGCGGAAGCCTGGCCCTGAAGGATTCCTGTAGGCCCTTGGTGGTGGATATGTGCTTTGCAGAGGTGGGTATGTGTTTTGTGGAGGTGGATATGTATTCTGGGGAAACGGCGCACGCCATTGTGGGCATGCCGGAGGCTGGGTGTAAGTTTGGGCGTGATGGATGGAGAAATGTGATTCTTGTGGTAGATAATAGAGTTGTGGAGGGTTGTATGGAGTGTGTGGGTAATTTGGGTGATGGGGTCTAGGTTGGTAGTGAGGGGAAGGACCTCTGGATCTGGACTAAGTACCTGCTTCGACTGTTGCGACCTCCTCTCTCTTCTTTTTCCCGAGCGCACCTCTCGTGCCGCTTTGGATAGCCTGAGTTGTGGCCTTGATTGCCGAATAGCTCATTATCTTGTTGGACCTGAGTCCCTCTTCAACCATACTGCCCATTTTTACTACTTCATTGAAAGATTTACCAACTGACGTCACCAGGTGACAAAAGTAAGTTGGTTCCAAAGTTTGTAAGAAGTAGTCCACCATTTCACCTTCCCTCATTGGTGGATCGACTCTTGCTGCTTGTTCTCTCCAACGGAATCCGAATTCCCTGAAGCTCTCTCCGGGTTTTTTCTCAAGTTTCAACAATGTGAGACGGCCAGGGACGATCTCAAGGTTATACTGGAAGTGACCTGCAAATGCTTGTGCTAGATCGTCCCAGGTATACCACCTGCTAGGATCCTGCCTCGTGTACCATTCCAGTGCGGACCCGCTTAAACTTTGACCAAAATAAGCTATCAGCAGCTCATCCTTTCTACCTGCCCCTCTCATCTTACTACAGAAACCTCGTAGATGTGCCATGGGATCACCATGTCCCTCATATAGATCAAACTTTGGCATTTTAAAACCTGCCGGCAATTGAACATCGGGGAAGGGACACAGATCTTTATAGGCCACACTAACTTGGCTGCCCAATCCATGCATATTCCTGAAGGACTGTTCCAGGCTTTTCACTTTACGAAAGCACTTCGTCCTGCTCCGGATTCTTAGCCGGCCTCTCAGTCTCTACGGGAGCTGAAGGTGAGGGGTGTAAGTGTATGGCTCGGGTGCTTTGAAGGTGAGTTCAGGATGATAGTATTGGTTGTCGTAAACCTGGAACACTGGTTCATCAGATGATTTTTGCCATGTGGCGGGTGGAGGTTCCACAAAAACAGGAACAATTGGTGGAGGAGGGTTTTGTTTGGGTGGTGGAGCTTGGGGATTATAGGAAGTTTCTCCCTGATAGTATTGGGCAATGGGGAAGCTCGTTGATGGACCAGTGGGAGGGTGTTCTGGAATCCAAGCCGATGAGAGGGTAGGAGTAGGGGGAGGTATTGGTGATGTTTGTCCCCTAGCCCAGGCTAGGTGCATCCCAGCTATCTCTTGTCTCAACCTATCTACTTCCTCCTTTATCATTTGCATCTCCGTCTTTTCCTCCTCAACACTTTTGTCCGAACCAGACATACTTTTCGGAATGGGCCCTTTAGATCTTGTGTGGTAATGGTAATCTGCTAGAACGTTCTAATGAGCTAACTATTTCGAAATCTCTGGATCAACAACAAACTTGTTAGCGTTAGAGTTTAACACATATTGCAATTTCACGTTGGGGATGCAATGTTCCTAAGCAGTTTAACCATTTCTATCATGTCTTTGTTCTGACTGCATGCGTCATTCCGACTTCTTTTAAGTGCCTCCAAACTTTCCTTTTTTAGTGGTGGTCGAATCTTATGTGGATTGCCTACGTATCATGTCCTCGCATGAATCAGACCGTGCGTAGTTCTGACACATAAATGCGAAAGCAAATTTTGGGAATTTTCCATTTTCTTTACTGAAACATTATAATACAAACTAAACATTTTTTGGAAAGGAGAACAAACCCGAAGTAAAACCAATTACGGACTAAAAAAAAGTACTGACACATTTTGATGCAAAAGAGAATACACAGACAGACAACAGACTCTAAAACAAAAACACTGACTCGAACTATGAATACATTAAAGCTCCAAAAGTTTGTGCCCGCGAGGTATCGTTCGTCCTTGTCACGGGCTTTGGTGTGAGATCCCTTTCAAGTTGCTCCAGTTCGTACATTGTCCGCTTGACAAAAATCATTACTACTGACAAGAAGGTAGTGCGGGTCATGTCTTCACACATTCGGCATCTCCTAATGATGGCATGGGAAATAGTCCCAATCTTGTTTCTGGTTCGACCTTTTTCTATAAGCAGGCGCCTTATCTGATCACTACGGCCCCCCAAAACCTGAGAATCCTGGAGATGTTGCCTCTTCAACTGCCGTATTTCATCTTCCATTCGAGCCAGTAAATCGTAACAGTGTCCACTTTCGATTTCATAAGCTTCAGCTTGCTTAGCTGCCTTGTCCTCAAGGGTGGTCATTTTTCCTTTTAGTTTGGCGATGGTTTTTTCATATTCCTTCTTCACCTGCTGCAAGTACTGTGTGCGCTCTTTTGTTCTTTTTGCCCATTGTGCCCTGAGCTGTGCTACGGCACCCTCGAATTTCTTCAAGTCATCCTGGCGCTCAATGATTTCCTTCTTTAGTCCATTAATCAATCTTTCATCCGACCGACTCTTTTGCTGGTTGTCAGCATCTATCCTCATTTGTCGGATCTGAGACTTGAGAGCCTCATTTTCTTGGGCTAATTTGTTCTTCTCTCCTTCATCGGCAGCAACTTGCACCCTGTTCTCAAATTTCAGATCCTTAATCTGTTGTTTCAGCTTGCCTACTTCGGCCCGGTATTCGCGCTCTTTGGCCAACCAGTCCCACGGTTCTTGTGACGCCTCGACGAACTCTTGAATGTGAGGTTTTTTGGTTGGCCGTTCTGGCTCGTCTCTTGTATTGCCCTTCTTTCTGTACCAGGTGAGATAAGCAGATGAGACTTCGCCTCTAGATAGGTCATACACTCGAGTGTTTACCGTGGCATTCATTCCATATAGAACGAACGGTTTCTTCATGAAATTGGCCATTGGTGCTAACCTCGATTGCATAAACACTGAGATCTTCGTCTGGGTGTACCACCTGACACCTCCCTAACTGTCTCATCACCCGGCAAGGTGCATAAGGCTGAATGCCTCGGAGTCCCATTAAGAGGAAGTAAGGACCCGTGGCGGGCATGTACACAATTTCTTCAACAGGAAGCTAACCCAATGTCCCCCCTATTTGTGTTGCAGTGATGGCGCGAAGGCAAGATTCCCAGTCTTCAAACCCTTCTGGCAATTTGAGCCCTGAAACCCTCGTGTTATATCCTTCAATGCAACCTTCGTTTGTAGATCTATAGCTCATATACTGAGGATGATGACATAAGTGCTCGATCATCCACATCTGCAATAACAAATTGCATCCTTCAAAAAAATCTGCCCCGGCTTTGCAGGCTGTGAGAGCTCGGTATATCTCGGACACTATCATAGGGGCAAGCATGCTTTTGTTGTTGGTAATTAGGACCTTGACGACTCCAGCCACCTTCAAATCAATATTTCTGTCTTTCCGAGGAAACACCACAATGCCCAAGAATGCTACCATGAAGGCAAACCGCCTATGTTCATCCCATTTTGTCCGATTCCCTCTGCTGCAAACCCCGCTTTCCAGATCGTCGAACCCTCATATATGCCCATACCTCTGGTATATGAACTACAGAGTAGAAAAACCTCTATCCAACTCAGAGTACAGGACTCCCTTGCTTATCTTCAGTAGATCTATGAACTTGTGTGAATTGACGGCTCTTGGAGCAATCAGATATTTGTGCCTTAGCCCCTCAGTAATGTCCATATAACCTGCTACCTCTTCTAAGGTTGGGGTGAGTTCAAAATATGAGAAGTGGAATACATTGTGGGCCGGGTCCCAAATGTAACCAAAGCCTTTATGATGTCACATCTGGGTCTGACGTTCAACAAACTGGTGAGACCTCCCAGATGTAGTTTGATCTTATCTCGCTCTGACTTTTCCAAATCCTCCCACCACAAGCGCAACTCCAGAGGGATCTTGCTCCTAACTGTTACCGGCAAACTTGGACCTGGGCTTAATGCTGCTCGGTGGGCCGGGCCTGAACCGGACCGGACCGGGCCCGCGGTCCTAACGGGCCTGGTGGGCCTGGTGGGCCGGTCCTGGGTGGGCCGGTCTTGGTGGGCCTCTGAGCCCGTCACGGGCTGGTCTCCATGGTTGAGCCCACGAGCCCGGGACCGTTTGGCCCGGGACCGGCAGGCGGGCCTGGGCCGGTCCTGGCGGGCCTGGCGGGCCTGGCGGGCCCAACGGCTATTTTTCAAAAAAAAAAAAAAAAAAAAATCAAACGGCCATATTTAAAATCTAGCCGTTTGGGCTGAAAATATGACCGTTTTTTAAGTTAAAAAAATGGCCATTTGGCCCCCAAACTTTATTTTAACCCCAAACTTTATATAATTACACTTTTCCCCATTTCTCAACTATAAATACCCCCTCATTCTTTCATTTTTATTCACCAATTCATCAATATCTCTCAATATCTCTCAATCTCTCTCAATCTCTCTACTACAATTACTTAATTTATTGTTGAAATTTCGTGAAAAATTGTGAAGTTGTTGAATTGAAGTTTTCAAGTGTTCAACGATTTTCAATTTTCAAGAAGTTGTTCGGCAATCCGGTAAACTCGTTTCAACTCTTACGTTTTTATAATATATTTTTGTGTGGTTTAGTTTGCATAATTATAATTAATATGGCATTTACTTTGAAAAAAATGTTTGGTAAAGGAAAAGATAAAACCGGTGAAAGTAGTGGCCAACCAACTACCCTTCCCCCGGCTCCCCGACCTAGAAAAGATAAGCAAGTTGAAAGTAGTCGCCAACCTAGACGTCCTCCTCCTTCCGTAATTCTTGATAGTGATCACCCTTGTTTTCAATTTACCGATAGTGAATTTTATCATAATGTTGCACCAGGTGATAGATTAGATGATGAAATTATGAATGCTCTTTATCCTAATGAAACCATCTTAGAAAATAATGAGGAAAATGAGGATGATGATGAAACTCAAGCACCGGATTTAGATGATACACCTACTAGTCCTCTTAATAACCCAAGTGATGCACCGGTCGACCCACCTGTAGAAACTCCTACTTTTAATAGAGAACCTGCTAAACGCTTAGAAACATCATTAGTTTGGAATTTTTTTACTCAAGTAAGAGAAAAAAATAAGGCTAAGTGTAAAACTTGTGGGAAATTAATGTCGCATAAATATGTAGGAGACCGTAGCGGCACAGGTAGTTTGACTAGGCACATAAAAACACACCCTAGAGATAAGGCTAGATTTTTTCAAATGAAAGCGCATCTAGAGGGGACAAGTGTAGATTCTGCGATTAACCCTAGTACAGGTTCAAATCTAGTTCAACCAGGAATTAACACTGTCACTGGAGGTATTTTATATTACGATCCAAATAGAGATCGTGAAGAATTAGCAAAGATGATTACTGTTATGTGCTTACCTTATACTTTTGCTTCTAATCCTAATTGGGTTCATTATATTAGAAGAGTGTTTAATCCTACTTATAAAGGTTGGCCTCGCGCAACAGTTAAGAGTGATATTTATAAATTCAAACATGAATATGAACAATATTTGCGTTATTTATTTACTCATATACCTAATCGGATTTCTATTACTACTGATATTGGTAGAAGTGGTAATGATTGTGATTACCTAACTGTTACAAGTCATTGGATAGATGAAGAATGGATAATGCAAAAACGCATAATTGCATATAGAATAATTAATTCGCGTCACACAGGTAAATTTATAGCTAACACTGTTGCAGATATTTGTAGATATTTTTGCTTTAGCGATAAAATAATGGCAATTTCAATGGATAATGCTTCTAGTAACACCAGTGCTATAGGCATGCTTACAACAACACTAAATCCTGCATTTACTAATATTTTCCATGTTAGATGTATTTGTCATATTTATCATTTAATTGTCGGTGATGGTATGCGAATATTAAACATAGAAATTGAAAAGGTTAGAATGGCTCTTAATTGGCTTTTTTATTCAAACCGTAGAAGTAGACTTAGAGAGTATTTTAAAAAATGTGATGAATATGGCCTTAGAGAAAGAAAGGTTCCTAAACCTTGCCCGACTAGATGGAATTGTATGTACGAAAGTTTAGTAGTAGCATATGAATATAGAAACCCAATTAATGCAACGTTTAATTCTCGGGTAGGTGGTGAAGATGATGATGAAATGCTTACCACTCAAGATTGGACTAATGTTAAAATTCTTTTAGATTTTTTAGAACATTTTCAAATTGCAACAAATGCATTTTCTGGGCAATATTATCCTACTATTTCAAACTGTTTAGTTTATATTGCAGCACTATCTGATTTGTTTGTTGAATTTAGTGAGGGTGGGGATATTTATGAACTTGCTATAAATGAAATGAAACAAAAGTTTAAAAAATATTTTTTTCCTATCCCTCCTATTTATGGTCTTGCTGCAATGCTAAATCCTACAATGAAATTGGGAGGTCCTCATTTTTGGTATTCAAATATTTATAAGGCTTTAGATCTTTCAAATGAGGAAATTGCGACACTTGCAGATGCAAAAGCTTCAATTTATAAGAGAATATATATACATAAGATACAATATAATATACTACAAGAAAATATATTATGCTACAATATATACATAATATACAATATATATACTACAAGAAAATATATAAGAGAATATATATACATAAGATACAATATAATATACTACAAGAAAATATATTATGCTACAATATATACATAATATACAATATATATACTACAAGAAAATATATTTATAAGCTACAATATATACATAAGATACAATATATATACTACAAGAAAATATATAAGAGAATATATATACATAAGATACAATATAATATACTACAAGCAAATATATAAGAGAATATATATACATAAGATACAATATAATATACTACAAGCAAATATATTATGCTACAATATATACATAATATACAATATATATACTACAAGAAAATATATTTATAAGCTACAATATATACATAATATACAATATATATACTACAAGAAAATATATAAGAGAATATATATACATAAGATACAATATAATATACTACAAGAAAATATATTATGCTACAATATATACATAAGATACAATATATATACTACAAGAAAATATATTATGCGAATATATATACATAAGATACAATATATATACTACAAGAAAATATATAAGAGAATATATATACATAAGATACAATATAATATACTACAAGAAAATATATTATGCTACAATATATACATAATATACAATATATATACTACAAGAAAATATATTTATAAGCTACAATATATACATAAGATACAATATATATACTAAAAGAAAATATATAAGAGAATATATATACATAAGATACAATATAATATCAAGAAGTGATATTTATGCATGACAATTTAGTGTTTTACTATTGTTTTGTTATTTTCTTTTTCGTCAAGCACTTTAATAATTAGATATACATATATACTACATATTAATATAGCCATGATACTACAAGAAATTGTCTTAAAAAAAAAAAAAAAAAAGCCCGCTAGGCCCGCGAAGCCCACGAGCCCGGCCCGTTAAGCACAGGACCATGTGGGCTTAGGCCCGTCACGGGCCGGTTCCACCCATTAGGCCCACGAAGACCGGGACCGCCAGGCCCGGGACCGCCAGAGCCCGGGACCACGAAGCCCGGGACCGCGAGGCCCGGCCCGTTAGGCCCACTAAGGCCCGGGCCCGGGACAAAATACAGCATTACCTGGGCTCATTCTGTATGTTTGTTTGGGGTGATTAACACTCATTGGACTCAAAGAAAGAATAAACTAAAATTGACACACATTTAAATAAAACTCCGGTCTTGTCAATACGGCTTTTCATCACTTCGAAGAAGATTTAAAGGTTGTGTTTTACAAACCAGACAAAACCTTGAAAATGACCAAAAGTGGCTATTTTTGCAAAATAGCCTTCCGGCGTCTTTTTAGGGACATTCGGCTATTTTTACAAGAATGGAATCACCCGACTTATCTATGACGAAAGATTAAAAATTTTGACATTTTTTGGCTATTTTTTGCAAAAGGGGAGGTTGGACCCGATGAGGACTGCCTACGTATCTCACATCCTGTGAGAATCAAATCGGCGTAGTTCGGGCAACGACAATAAACTAATTCTGAAAATAAGACTTGTTTAAATAAATTACACTAAAAATATTTTTTTATTATTATTTTCTCAATTTTGGCAGAGTTTGCTATTTGGGCACTGTTTTTTTTTTTAAAAGGTAATTATCTCTCTACACTGCTATTTTCTTTTTCTCTTTTTCCAATATTCCAGTATTTTCAGAAGCCGGTCAGCACGCAAGTCTGCAACAAATAAATGCGTAAAACAAATAGGATGCAGCAGGATGGTCTTTTTCATTTCAGGTCGCTTGTCCTAGACGGACCCAACCCCTGTGTTGGGTCCCCTAAGTCAAGTGCACATGATGCAAATAAGCGTTCATACTAGGGATCCGGCATGAGGTTTTGTTATACTAGGTTCATCCTAGATGTTTGTTCTAGACCTGGCTTACCCGAGCGGACCACTCGAGCCGAGGATGGGAACTGCGTACCGGTAACCAAAAGATCATCCAGTTTTGCAACTCCTCCAAATCCTCGTTCTATTTTGGGATATGACACTAACAGAAAGAAGTCACGACCAGCGTGCACTTCTCAAGAGAGAGAAGAGAGGGATTTCGTAGCAGTTTATATATACAGTTCAGAGAATATCAAAGCGGTAAAAGCAATATTTTAGCACATTAGGACAAAGCATGTAATAAAATCATATAATAAATAAAGCCAAATATAACAATTCATCTAAGCTCAAATTCTAAACCCTGAACCAGAGATTCTGGGTTCGGTCCCCAGCAGAGTCGCCAGAGCTGTCACACCTCCTTTTTACCTACACCCCCGTGTCAGCAAAGGGGCGCAGAGGGAGTTTTTCCAATTAAAGGACAATCGAAACGGGATTCATTATTAAAAGATCAGAGTTGCCACTTGGGAGATTTATGGTGTCCCAAGCCACCGGTTGAATCCCGAATCGAGGAAAATATTGACTCTGCTTAACAGTCCGCACACCAGAAATCCGAGTAAGGAATTCTGTTAACCCGGGAGAAGGTGTTAGGCATTCCCGAGTTCCGTGGTTCTAGCACGGTCGCTCAACTGTCATATTCGGCTTATTTATCTAACTTTAATACATGTTGAACCTATGTGTAAATTTAAACTCTTTATCGCTTTTATTATTATTATTTTTTAACAAGAGTTGCGACATCGCAAAAATACATCTCGAACCACGTCACATCAATGCACTCGTGGTTATCGACACATTTCGACTCCGTCGAGATTTGGATTTGGGTCACATAAATGTGCACCCGAGTTTAAGAAAGTAAATTATTAAAAGCGCGCCTAAAGTGACTAGCGCGTTATCATTTTGGGAAAGCCATGAAATTTGCTAAACGGCCCGTCCCGAAATCTAAGCAATCAATATATACATTTAACGAGGGCCCCGTGAAAAATTTATTTTGTTCGGTGAGGCTAGTCTCATTTTTATTTTAAAAGGGCAAACCTAAAGCAATCTATAATTTTCTACTTTATTTGTCTCTAAAAAAAATAAAAAAATAAAAAGGAAAAAGTCCTAATTAATTAATATCACAAATCGGGGCCTCAAGTTCAAGTCCGGATCCAAACGAAAGGACGAACCTTTTAATTTGAATTCGCTACCTAACTTAAAAGCCCAGTCCATCCTTAAGTGCTAACGTGCCAATTGCCATATCAGTCTTGGGCCCAAAGAGCCCAAGCCATAAAATTCATGCAGGCCAACCGTGAATTTTCAGTGGCCCAAAGTGGGCCTAGGACTAACCTAGTTCAGATGAACAGGATCAGGCCGAGAAGAGCGCGGGGTAAGCATTTGCACCACAATTACTCTAACTCTCCAGAGTGTGTTTACCAAATAGTAATAAAATACTACGACGTACGCTCGTTCAAATTAACTACTTATTCACATCCAATTATCACGACCAATTTGTTTAGTCAGTGCTAATGATGCCTGCTTATTTTAAACAAGTTATTGATGATGCCTACTGATATTGCTAGCCTAAACTATTGATGCCTACTGATATTAAGTTTAACTCGAAATCAAACTTGATGACCCATCATACATTTGCAACTCCAATCATGTTTCTGAATTTGATTTTTAACAGAATAGTGTTACACTAAAATGAGCACTATCTATACTAAAGCGGTTGCTAGATAATCATTAATTCAAGTAGTCCCAAAACAAACCAGCGCACATTCGAACATTCTGATGCTTCTGTTTCTAATTAAATTATTGTCCCTAACTAGTTGCCTACTTTGACATGAATCATTTATAGCAGAATAAATCAAGAGTTCAAATAACTTCATCTAATACTAATTGTTATGGTAAAGCAAACTGACAACTTAGCAGCTCAAATTTGTAAACTAACAGCATGTTAACATGAGCATAGCAGTTCAGTAGCTCTTAATTACAATCCGTGTGTATCCACTATTCACATAATACAAAACACATAACGAATATCGACTAGGTATAATTAACTAACAATTCATCCAATTGTAAACAACAGGCAGCCTACAAATGAACACAAATCTGTGAATATTTCCATTTGTTAACTTCATCAGGGTATGAGCTCACATGTTGAACAATGAAGAACAGGGGATCAAATAGATACAGGGAATAAATCAACATAAAACCTAAACTAGAACACACGAACGTTACAAATACATTGAACGGGAATAAGCTGCAATCATATGCAAAAACATGGTGAATAACAAATGAGAAAGGGAAATTGAAACAATTTGAAACAAATGATACCGACAGGCTTATTTCAACGCAAAATTAGAGGGTAAACCTACTGGAATGAAATTATTCAAACATAACAGACTATTATCATGCTAATCTAACATTCAAGCGTAATAGACTAATCGACGACACTTATTCAGTCGATTACACAAATTATAACATATAACAATCAACAACAAACAGAAGCAATGATAAGATTGGACCAAATAAAAGGTCTGATGGAGAAAGAAAAGAGTAATTGATAAAAGACGAATTTGAACTCATCTTAAACAAACAAATAACAAAACATGAAAAACAAACAGAGAAACAGAAGAAATACCTCCGAACTCAGACCTATCTCACACTCGTTCGAAATTTTAACTTGATTCTGAAGCCGAAATGGACCTTAATCGAGTGCTCTCGACTGAGAATACATGACTAAGGTCGATTACGACCTCAGTTTTCTACTGCGTATCGCTCCCTTAACTTGGTTCTTTTAGGGTTCATCGAGTGCAAGCTTCACTTCTGATTTGAGAGTCAACCAGTTTCGAAGGGATTCGAGGGAAACGGAAATGGGATTTGGGGTGAGGGAGTCAAGGAAGCTACTGGGTGTTGGGTTAAGGATGGTTTGGAGGTGGCGCCGCCACCAGGGGATCTTGTGGCGGCGCTAGGGTTCCTGGCTCAAAATCAACGTTCGAGTGACTGGGGCTAGATTCGAAGGAAGGGGAGGGTGGATTTGGAGAGAAGAGGTCAGAGCGGAGCTGTGGTGTAAAGCTGGGGTTGTTCGGATGAACTAGGGTTAGGGACGAGGATCTTCGATCGAAGATTCGAGAGGTTGTAGGATGATTCGAAGGATAAGGGTTATGGATTTGGAGTGGGGAGGTCGAGAGGAATTAGTGGTGTAAAGTTCGGGTTGTTTGGACCACCGAAACCGCCGTGAGGCGATTTCCGGTGGGCGGAGGGCGACGGTACAAGGTGGTGAGAGACGAGGCTGTCTCTGAGTTGTTAGAGACGAGGGTGGGGTGGGGTTTGGTTTGGGGTAGGGGTTATGGGAATTAGGTATATTACAATTAGAGAATTAACGTGATCCGTTGGATCAATGGGAATCGACGGTCCTGATCGAAATGTGTCCAAACGCTGTCGTTTCGGTAGGTATGGAGACGGGCTGGATTGGGGCAGGTTTGGGCCGGGTATGATGGGGTGTTTGGACGGGTTTGGGGTGTATTTTGTTTGGGCTTTGAAGCTTCTGGCCCAAATCCGGGTCTTCTAATTTTTTTCCTTTCTTTTTATTTTCTAAAAATTCTAATAAAAATAAAAATACAAACCTAGATTAATTCTTTGTCCAAATTATCCCAAAATATTAATTAATCTCTAAATAATAATTATCACGCATAATCAAATACTAAATTAAAAGAAAAATCACAGAGTTTAACATTAAAACACTAAAAATGCAAAAAAATATTTTGTGAATGTTTTCCTCGTTTTTTATAAAACAACAACTTACTTAATTAATTCAAAAAATGTAAACTTAAATCCCAAATGCAAATGCAACATATTTTGTATTTTTATTAATTTAACAAATGATTATGCACAGACCAATGCAAACAATAACAGAAAATACCGCAAAATTCACAACAATTGCAAACAAACGAAAAAAAAATATTTTATTTTGATTTTTTGGGAGTAGTTCTCGTGCAGGGCAAAAATCACGTGCTCACATTTTGCATAAGCATCAAAACTACCGTTAGACGAGAATTCTAATCTTTCAACTAGGGGTGGGCATTCGGTATTTCGGTTCGGTATTTAAGAATTTCGGTTCGATATTTCGGTATTAGGTTTATCAATTGTGTATACCAAATACTGTACCAAATTATTTCGGTACGGTTCGATATTTTTATTTTGGTTCGGTACGGTTTCGGTTTAATAATCGCTAAATAAACTTATGACCAAAGTATCAGATTCTGGCATTTCCTTATATCTAGCTGGGTTGGATTATTTGTCCGCAAAATTCCTACTTTAATTTATATCTTTATTAATTTTTTAATTATAAAATTGAAATGAGAATGGATGGCATTAACGAGCATTGCGTGTGAAGCAGATTGCGCAAGTATCTTTTGAGTTTTCATCATATTATAATTTGCTTGCTAGTGGCCCTTATAAAACTTACATGACTTCAAAATAATCTACTGAAAAATTCTTTTGTAAAACTTCATTACCTAAACCACTACCCAATTCACAAATTCAGTGATTCAATGAATTCACAATGTTGACAATTTGGCATTCAAAAACAGAGGAAACTGTAGTACTGAAGAATTCACAATGAATTTAAAAGCAAAGCTCTCAATCAAATAGTAAAAAGAAACAAAAGCTAATGATATTATGATAGTACCGAAGAATTCCAGGAAAAAGAAGTTCTATATTAATTCAATCCTTCAACTTTCAATTATATGACATCACAAAATGTTTGGGCTTGGGCAGTTGGGCTGGGAATTAAATCAAAAAATGTTTGGGTTTAGGCGCTGGGGCTGGGGCTGGGGTTGGGCAGTAAGAAAATGTCTTTAAAAATTCGGTATTTCGGTATACCGAAATTTCAAAATTCTAATACCGAGGACCGTACCGAAATACCGAAATTACAATACCGAATTACACCGAAATACCGAAATAATTCGGTCCGGTTCGGAATTCGAATTTTTGGATTTTACAGTAATTTTTGCTACCTTTCATTTTCTTCTCCAATTATTACATATTGAAATTCAATAATTCATTTTCACGTCATCTTTTTTTCTATTAATTATATGGATTCCAATTTAAAGTTCCTTTCATTCCAAATTCGGTCACTTTTTGCTTTTCAGAGGTCAAGTTTCGGAGTCTTTTAGAATAATTATTTCTTATATTTTCAAATCAAAATAGAGCACATGTACATTTGCATGGGGTGAAAATTCGGACCTGTCAGGTGGCATAAGTAATATACTTATGACTTTCTTGTCACAAAAAGATATTTAAGTGACTTTACTCATTAATTTTCAATACTTTGATGATAATCGTCCGTTTTAAGTATATTACTTTGATGACAAGAGCCGGTATTCTCTCTCTCACTAGAACTAATGTGAATTTCACAATCAAAATAGGTTTTTTTTTTCCTATTTCCTATTATAAAATTCAATACTTCTGCGAGTAAGAATATTTTGATAACTGATGTTAGATATTAAAAATCTTGGACAATTATAGCAATGGACTTAGCAGGCTTTAACTTTTTACTTTATATTCTTTTGATATCACATAAAAATATGATTCATGGTATAAATAGAATTCTATTTATGGTGAATGTCCATATTTAGAGACATTCTAGGGTTTATTACTTGGTGGCTAAGTCAACCTCTCCCTATAAATAGAGGGTTCTATTCGATTGTAATTCATCCCAAAATTCAATAAGAATTTCCTCTCTCTTTCTCTGCAATATTGTTCTTCTACTTTTATTGTTTCATAACACGTTATCAGCACGAGACTCTATCGTCTCAAGAAGCGTTTGAGAAGATTAAGGTATAACTTTTCTCCTTTTTTTAATTATGACTGACATTATGAAAAGAAAGTTCGTTGCGCTTGAAATTTCGGGCAAGAACTATATGACATGGGTGTTGGATGCTGAAATCCATTTAGATGCAATGGGTCTTGGAGACGCCATTAAAGACAAAACTAAAGCATCCACCCAAGACTGTGCTAAGGCCTTGATTTTCTTGCGTCATCACCTTGATGAAGGGTTGAAAATAGAATCTCACAGTCAAAGATCCATTTGTTTTGTGGAATGGCTTAAAGGAAAGATATGACAACTTAAAGTTGGTCACTCTTCCACAAGCACGATATGATTGGGCTCATCCTAGGCTCCAAAACTATAAGTCTGTTTCTGAATATAATTCTGCGATGTTCAGAATTACTTCTAAATTGAAACTCTGTGGAGATACTATCACTAATTATGATATGCTTGAAAAAACGTTTACAACGTTTCATGCCTCCAATATGGTTCTGCAACAGCAATACAGAGAGAAAGGTTTCAAGAAGTATTCTGAGCTGATTTCTCTTTTCCTTGTGGCTGAGCGAAACAATGACTTGCTCATGAGAAATTATGAAAATCGACCCACTGGGTCTACACCATTGCCTGAAGTGGATGAGGTGTATTCTCATTATGATAAGAGTGGAAAAGGTCGTGGCCCTATTCGTGGTCGTGGTCGTGGTCGTGGTCGTGGCCGTGGCCGTGGACAAGGAAGAAATTTTCCTGGTGATAATCACCCCTCAAAGAAAAATAACCACCAAAAGTGAAAAGGGAAAGATGAGAGGCCAAAGGCAAATGGTTCAGAAACTGAATGTTATCGCTGCAGTAGAAAAGGGCATTGGGCAAATATTTGTCGTGTACCAAGGCATTTGGTTGAGCTTTATCAAGCATCTCTAAAGAATAAAGGCCCTGAAGCTAATTTTGTCTATGACAATGAGTTTGACCCACTTGGATGTGTTAGACTTCTTTGAGCACCCTGATGGGAATATAGACCACTTGATCAGTGATGGATCCGTGGTTAAAGATGATTGAGTAGTTTGATTTTTATTTTTGCTTATTCGTAGTAGCTAGTGAATAAACATCATGTAATCATAGTTCTTTACATGAGTAATAGTCATTAGTATCAATTAGTATTATTTTATGAATTAGTGTCAGTTCGTTCTAGTATTCGTTTTAAACAATATTTCAGCCTTTGACCATATCATAATTATTAACATACACTTGCATGTGGTAAGAATTCAAATATGGCATATTGTTTTAGTATTTAACAGTCTCCGTACATAAATTCTTACCAAGTGTTTCTAATACTAAAGTGTATGTTGAGTATAATATGTCAAAAATATATGTATCTATTCTGTATTGTATTACGAACTTAGTGTGCAATTATTGCCTTTACATATTGTACTATTATAATGAAAATTCATCATAAATGTAACAATATTTTTCTTTACCGGTATGCATACATCAGGCAGATAACGCAATCTTAGAGTAGTACATGAAAAAGCATATTATGATTTCACTGTTTAATAGTGCTAACAAGTGAAAAAGCAGTAATAGCATGTGATAATCTTGTTAAAAGGCTTTCTCGTAGTGTTAATAACCAAACACGAAAATCAAACTATAGCACTTATAGTTGTATTATTACTCCTAATAAATTAAAATAAAATTGATGTCTTGTTAAAATTTGCATGTGGCCTAGATGTTATGTGTATTAAATCTCGGTTGTGTGTGTAATACCATTATTTTGTATTTGTTTGCATTCTTTCATATAAATACATTTTCTTCTTTATATTTTTTCTGAATTTCCCTTTTAGACCAATATTTATTCGTATATTTCTTTTGTATGTCAAACCATGGGAAGCAAATATGGATATCCCACAAAACAAACTTGGATCAAAGTTCAATTGTAAAAATATTTGTTTAATTGATTCATGTACAACACATACAATATTCAAAAAGAAGAAATATTTCTCTCATTAAAGTATGTGTAAGGCAAATGTTACTACAATTTCTGGTAGTAGTAATTTAATTGAAGGCTCTGGAAGAGCTACTATAACTCTGCCTAAGGGAACAATACTTATCATAGAGAATGCAATGTTCTCCTCCAAGTCCAAGAGGAACTTGTTGAGTTTTAAAGATATCCGTCGAAATGAATATCATATTGAGACAATAGATGAGAATAATCTTGAATATCTCATCATTACCAAGAATGTCTCTAGCCAAAAGAGAGTTATTCAGAAGTTCCCATCTTTATCTTGTGGCATGTATTGGACAAGAATTAGTGTAATTGAGGCACCGTAAACCAAAAGGTTACTGATTCCAATACTTTTGTACTTTGGCATGATCGATTGAGACATCCTGGATCAATTATGATGAGACGAATTATAGAAAACTCAAATGGGCATTCATTAAAGAATTTAAAGATTCTTTTAGATAATGAATTTTCTTGCATTTCTTGTTATCAAGGCAAGTTAATTATTAGACCATCACCAACAAAGGTTGGAATTGAGTCCCCTGCGTTTTGGAACGTATACAAGGGGACATTTGTGGACCTATTCACCCACCTAGTGGGTCGTTTAGATATTTTATGGTCTTAATAGACGCATCTTCTAGATGGTCCCATGTGTGCCTATTGTCATCTCGCAACCTCGCGTTTGCAAAATTAATGGCACAAATAATTCGATTACGGGCACAATTTCCTGATAATCCAATTAAGTCTATTAGACTTGATAATGCTGCTGAGTTTTCATCCTAAACATTTAATGATTATTGCTTATCAATTGGGATAAAAGTGGAACATCCTATAGCTCATGTTCACACTCAAAATGGTCTTGCAGAGTCTTTAATTAAACGTCTGCAATTGATAGCAAAATTGTTACTCATGAAAACGAGGCTGCCCACTTCTATTTAGGGTCACGCCATTTTTCATACAGCAATGCTAGTTCGTCTCAGACCGACAAATTATCATAAATATTCCCCGTTGCAATTAGTTTTGGGTCATGAACCTAATATATCCCATTTAAGAATTTTTGGATGCGCAGTATATTTGCCTGTAGCACCGCCATATCGCACCAAAATGGGTCCGCAAAGAAGGTTAGGAATATATGTTGGGTTTGAATCGCCCTCCATTATTTGCTACCTCGAAACATTAAGGGGGAATTTGTTTATTGCATGATTTGCGGACTGTCGATTCGATGAGACACTTTTCCTAAATTAGGGGGAGAAATTGGTGAAACCAAACGGAAAATTTTGTGGAAAAATCCATCATTATCTCATCTTGATCCACGTGCCTCTATTTGTGAAAAAAAGTGCAAAAGATTATCCATTTGCAGAGAATAATAAATCAAATGCCAGACGCATTTACGAATTTGAAAAGTATAACAAAATCACATATCCCTGCAGAGAATGTTCCAATCCGTATTGATGTCCCTATTGGACAATCTTCTAGTGTCATAGCTAATGAGTCAAAAGCACGCCTAAAACGTGGCAGACCATTAGGTTCAAAAGATCGAAATCCAAGAAAAAGGAAAATAAATGATCAAAACGACACTACGAAAGAATCTCATGAAGAAATCCACGATTTAATAAATTCTGAGATTCATGAGGAATCCACTGAGCCCGAGGCTCAAGAAAATAAGGAACTATCAATAAATCCAATCGATATTGAGATAAATTTGAATCGAGTGGATATAGTGGTAGACTATGTCTTTGCATATAATGTTGCATCTAGTATTATGCAAGAAAGTGAGGATCTTGAACCTCAATCTGTTGGAGAATGTCGACAAAGACTTAATTGGTCAAAATGGCAAGAAGCAATCCAATCAGAGTTGAATTCACTTGCAAAACGTGAAGTTTTTGGGCCTGTAGTCCAAACACCTAATGGTGTTAACCCTGTTGGCTATAAATGGGTCTTTGTACACAAGAAAAATGAGAAAAATAAGGTACAAAGATATAAGGCACGCCTTGTTGCACAAGGATTTTCACAAAGGCCTGGTGTCGATTATGAAGAGACATATTCACCCGTTATGGATGCTATAACTTTCCGTTATCTCATTAGTTTTGTTGTCCATGAAAAGCTTGACATGCATTTAATAGATGTGGTTACCGCCTACCTTTATGGCTCACTTGATAATGAGATATACATGAAAATTCCCGATGGATTTAAAATGTCAAACGCACATAATTCAAAGTCCCGGAAAATATTTTCAATCAAATTGCAAAGATCTTTGTATGGTCTAAAGCAATCAGGAAGAATGTGGTATAATCGTCTTAGTTAGTATTTATTAAAGGAAGGCTATATAAATGATGTCATTTGCCCATGTATTTTTATAAAAAAAACATCGGAATTTGTTGTACTTGCCGTATATGTTGATGACATAAACCTTATTGGAACTCCTATAGAACTCCAAAAGGCAATTGATTATTTAAAGAAGGAATTCGAGATGAAAAATCTCGGAAAGACAAAATTATGTCTTGGTTTGCAAATTGAACATTTGGCAAACGGAATTTTTGTTCATCAATCTGCCTACATAGAAAAGATATTGAAACGGTTTTACATGGATGAGCACATCCATTAAGTACTCCGATGGTTGTTCGATCACTTGATGTGAATAAGGATCCATTCCAACCTCAAGAAGAGAATGAAGAGCTACTTGGTCCTAAGTACCATATCTTAGTGCAATTGGTGCACTAATGTATCTTGCCAATACTACAAGGTCTGACATAACTTTTTCAGTCAATGTCTTAGCAAGATATAGCTCTGCTCCCACAAGGAGACATTGGAATGGAATTAAACACATATTGCGGTATTTAAAAGGAACTACCGATATGGGCTTATTTTATGGCAATAATTGCAGTCCTGATCTTGTTGGTTATGCCGATGCTGGGTATTTATCCGATCCACATAAGGCTCGATGTCAAACATGTTATGTGTTTACCTATGGAGGCATTGTCATATCTTGGCGATCGACTAAGCAATCAATTGTGGCTATTTCATCTAATTATGCTGAGATAATTGTTATTCATGAAGCAAGTCGAGAGTGTGTGGTTGAGGTCTATAATACATCTTATTCGAGACAAATGTGGTTTGAAATGTGACAAACTACCCACGATTTTGTATGAAGACAATGCAACATGCATAGCCTAATTGAAGGGGAATTCATAAAAGGAGATAGGACAAAGCACATTTCACCAAAGTTATTTTTCACACACGATTTTCAAAAGAATGGTGATATCAATGTGCAACAGATTCGTTCAAAGTGATAATATGCCTAATTTGTTCACAAAATCTCTACCAACGTCAACCTTCAAGAAGCTAGTATACAAGATCGGGATACAAAGGCTCAAGGATGTGAATTGATGCTCTCATCGGGGGGAGTTAATGCGCATTGCACTTTTTTCCCTTACAAGGTTTTGTCCCACCGGGTTTTCCTTGAAAGGTTTTTAACGAGGCAACCAAAAGGCATATTATTAGAGATGTATACTCTTTTTCCTTTTCTAGAAATTTTTTTCCCATTGGATTTTATTTTAGTTAAGGTTAAAACGAGACACATTACTTATCAATTAGACATTCAAGGGGGAGTGTTATAAATAGAATTCTATTTATGATGAATTTCCATATTTAGAGAGATTCTAGGATTTATTACTTGGTGGCTAAGTCAACCTTGCCCTATAAATAAAAGGTTCTATTCCATTGTAATTCATCCCAAAATTCAATAAGAATTTCCTCTCTTTCTCTGCAATATTGTTCTTCTACTTTTATTGTTTCATAACAATTCATGAATATTTACAAAATTCATTTAAGGGGCTTCCATTAAGAGAAATTCCAGAATATATATTTGGTTGTTGTAGTATGTGACTAAAAATCTATAACAACTATCAGGACAGAGTGGGAGTAGCCTCCGTGGAAGACAACATGCGAGAGTCGAGGCTGAAATTGTTCGGACATATTAAGAGAAGAAGCATTGATGCTAGATGTGAGAGGTTGGCCATGGAAAGTTTGAAAAAAGGTCGAGGTTGGCCATGGAAAGTTTGAAAAAAGGTCGAGGTAGGCCTAAGAAGTACCGGGGAGAGATAATTAGACATGACATAGCGCTGCTTCAGCTCACTGAGGACATGACCCTAAATAGAAGAATGTGAAAGTCGAGGATTAAGGTAGAAGATTAGTAAGTAGTTTATAGTTATTCACAATAGGCTTAGCAACGTGCATGTCCCTTCATATTCTTAGATTTTTATTACGATATGTGATTTTGTTCGCCTCAGGTATTGTATTCCCTTGCTATTATTTAATACTACTTATCCTTTATCTCCCCTTTTTCTATTCCATCTTCTCAAATATTGTCTTAGTAGCATGCATGTCCCTTCATATTCTTCCTTGCTTTCCACTTCTTCTTGTTGTCCTTCCTGGGCCGAGGAGTAGATTTGGGTTTGTTGTTGTTGTAGAAGTTATCACACAAAACTGCAATTCTAAAATGCCCCATTAAGAAAAATTACGCTATACATATTTGGATCTTATAATACGACGCTAAAAATTTATCGCAATGGACTAACAACTTAATCATGCAAGTTCAATTAGACTGTTGGCTTTTTTTTAAAATTAGATTGTTAAATTAAAGACTTTCCAACAATATTTGCGGTAAGAGTGTTTCTGTCAATAGTGAACTTTTAAAATATATGGGCAAACACAGATGATTTTAAAACTTTAAGAAATACACATGTGACTTTACTTAATAACTTCCAATAATTGAATGATAATCCAAAGAATTTAGTACTCCAAAAAGGGAGTCCCATTAGGAACTCATCAAAAACACTATATATGCAGAAAATGAACGAGACAAACACTACAAAACCAACTTGCCACACGCAAATAGAATTTGAGTTTCAATTCTAGGATGAAAACACTTCCATGATCGCACTCATAAATTACAATAGAAAGATATACGAACATCCATGTATAAACTTGCCAAACTCTTATATCCTTGTGTAAACTTTAATGGAGTACAGTAAAACAGAGAGTTGTATAACCACCTTTACACATGCTAAATAATCTATTTTAACCAGCTAAGTTAAATGTGAAATGTACATAATAAAAATTACTAAGTCTAATGAAGTATTCAAAAATGTAGAGAGGCATCTGAATGCACAAGGACTATATGCAAGAATCCTTGTGTCAGAATCTCCGCCCCAGTTCAGTATCGGCAACGTACAGCGCTATATACGCTATTAAAAAAGCGCATCAGAGACTCTAATTTATTGCCTTTTGTAGACTCAATATTCAAATTGGTAATATAATGTAGTCTTGGGTCCTAATTAAAAGAAGTAGAATGGCTATATACATTAGGTTAAATTCCGCACCTCTTTTCCCTATTTTCCATCTAGTTCAACAGAAATGATCAAGTCAGATAAAGTATTCAACAATGTAGAGGCATCTGAATGCATAAGGACTATATAAAAGTCCTTGTGCCAGAATCTTCTCCCCAAATCAGTATTGGCAACGTACAGCGCTGCATACACTATTGACAAAGTGCATCAGAGACTCTAATTTATTGCCTTTTTTAGACTGATTAATCAAAACCAGTAATATCAAGAACTACGTAGCAACTCATATCTACACTCTCATTCTCAAACATAGGCTTATCACCAACCAGTCATCCATGTATTAAATTAATTCAATTTGACCATATATGAAATCAAATCTCAAATCACTTTTCAACTTAATTCATATGCATGCTTCTAGTAAGAAAATTATGTGATTCACAAGTGAAGGATTTCATGTAAAAGTTAGTTCAGAAGAACCAAAATCTAATTGTCTATGCTAACTGTCTAAAATTTAAATTAAGGAGCAACCATTGATTTACTTCTAGGCTCAATTTGATTTTCAATTGCAAAGCATTTAGATCAAAAGGATTAAAAATACTTTTCATATAAATTATGTTTTGAGTTAGGGATAAGTTAATTGTTCACAACAAATTCAAGCAATTACACAGCTATCTGATACATGTATCTATTGATAATGTAGCTGTTTGATAATTTTATCACCAAAGGCATCAATTAAGAACAATAGTCCTATATAATGTGAATTGCATATATAGCTCAAATAAATAGAAAAAACAATTGAGTCTGATGAAGTATTCAATAATGTGAGGCATCTGAATGCATAAAGACTATATACAAAATCCTCGTGCCAGAATCTTCGCCCTAATTCATTCTTGGCAACGTACAGCGCTGTATACGCTATTGACAAAGCGCATCAGAGACTCTAATTTATTGCCTTTTTCTAGATTGATTACTAAAATCAGTAATAGCAACAATTATGAGAGAAAAAAGATCAACAAAAAATGCGGAGTTGTTAAAATAAATAAAGAGGCTCAGATAGTAATGATATCGACGAATCAACAAGCTTATGGTTAAGCTTTCATAGTTTGATGGTATATGATTTTTTGGTCATCATTGCCTCAACTGTCTGAAACTTCGAGATTTAAAATAGAAAAAATAAAAAAGGAAATGCGAAGAAATTCCAGATTATGAAAACAAAAAGTGAGCAGTGAATTAGAGATCATGAAAGGCTCTGAATTTCAGTTGCATATGAAACAGCGAATAAGCGCAGCTGAAACCTGGAGTTGGTCTTGAGAGGGAGGCGACTAATCCGAACTGTGGGCTAAGAGGGCCTTCTAATGGGCTTATATAGAGCAAACCTCTGCAAAACCCTAATCTGCCAATTACCAGAATGCCCCAATAGCCCTAAAATCTGATACAGTTAATATAATAGGAGTAGCATGTTCCTCGTCTTTGGAAGAAAATAGCATAATATTTTACTTAACCAAAAATAGAATTCTAAATAAACGTTACCTTTATGAACAATTTCAATACAAATATAACTCCTATCCATTCAACAAAAATTAATGTATATTTCTTACTGCCTTATAGTCATAAAGGGATTCATAGCGCTATTGTTGAGTCCAAATCAAAACCTAAGATGTAAACTATTACAAGTATTTTTTGTGCAAGTTAAAGTTGGCCTCCGACCAAATCGTCGCTACTTATGCGATCTTGGTCAGGTTAATAAAGTTCGGATCTTTATTTTATTTATCTTTGTTTGTTTTGTATTTTTCGTTCTCTTATGTTATGGTATAAAAGCTAATTTTTGTCTATGCGAAGCTCTTGTATATATTTCACATAGAATTTTTGTGACTACCAAGTATTGATATGTAAAAACGTTTTGATTATGAAATCAATTTGTTGGTTGATTTTTTATTATTTATAATTTATTAAATTTATTAACGCTTATATGTTTTCCAGATTCTTTGGAGCACTAGAGTGAACATAGCATGAGTATCTTTTAGAGTAAAGATAGTATGAGTACCTTTTTTCTTTTCTTTCTTGAATGGGTATGAATTATTCTGTGTATTCTTTTATTTTTTATTTTATAATGACTACGGAATTTTTTAATTCTACATGTCATGTTTAATTTGTGTACCTTCTAACTCAGAGCAAAGGTCTGGTCAAAAGATAGGCTCAATTATTAATTTTCCTTAGTAAATTTGCTATATAGACTAAATTGATAAGAAAACAGTAATTGATCACGAAATCTTTAATGGACTTGAAAATTCTCTAACAAAGAAGTAAAGTTCATATTGATTCATCAATGTTCATCGTGGCAACAGTTTTATTTGGATCTTGATTATATTTTATTTTAGGCAAAATAGAATGAGTCACATTAAAACTTTTAGTTATGTTTTTCACACCTTGTTACCATTTTTTTAATCTTATATATAAATTATTTTTCTTAGATATTTTAAAAAAATAAACTTGATTTATCCCGCATGTATTTAATCATTAATTTTTAACAATCCGATCTTTGTGTGCAACACACAGTATCAGAAGATTTTGTAGGTAGGTTGATTAGACTATGGATGCTTTGTGCATATGCAGTAAGAGACTACGGAAATTGAAGAGGACTATAAAATATGGTCAAAGTGTTTGTATTTGTTTGTTCATAGATTATGTGTTGTCGTTGAATGCCTTTCTATTTTCCCTGCAAAAGATTCAACCCAAAAAGATCTTTTGAATCAGATTGTAAGTAATTATATACTCATTGATTTCGTAATTTTTAAGGTATCGTTGAAGATTTTAGCTTAATCTAGAAATCGAATTCTTATTCATGTTTGTTCATTATTGTGGATTGTTTTTTTAATGATTAGAGAATAATTTTTTGCTTTTAGAAGATATCTACCCGTGGACCAAGTGTGGTACCTTTTAAAAATAGATTTACAAACTTGTAATTTAATTTTTTCTTAATTTAGAATTTTAAAATTAATTAAAATTTTGCTTATTACATCTTTCCTTATTCGAACTATGTAGAAATTCTAAAATTTAAAATCAATTATAGCTTACATAATTTTTTTCCTTATTTGAATTATTTTATATAAATATAATAAATTTCATATTAATTTTCCTAAGGATTCATCTCCACATTGATTTCTTTCCAAGTTTTTGTTTCATGTTTGAAACAAATATGAGTGTAGTTATTACTTTTATTGCTCTTAGCAATTGATATAGAGACCATTATAATAAAAAGGAATGAATTCTTAAAATGGGATATCAATCACAAAAATATTTAAAAATATTGATTGGCTCTTATTAGGTACCAAGTTTGCGAGTGGTTTAATTATTCTACCTAAATTTAACAACAAATTATAGACTACTTTGGTAAATAGAATAATTTTTAAATTTTCCTAACAATCTGAATTATCACTTCAAAATGATAATAAATAATTGTTCATTTTGGTTTGATATTTTGTTGATTGAATCACCACAATACTTTGATCATTAAGTCCAAATCAATTTCTGAAATAACTACTATACAATTTATAACAAGACACTTTTTTGGGGATAAATCTTCTCTTCTTGATGAATACTAAAAAAAATAATATGACAATTTGGTATCATACTATTTAACAGTTTCTCAAAAGAATTGATAATAAAGCGATGTTATATGTTATTACTTCTTATCATTGAAATCTGAATTACTTTCTGTACTTGTATACAATATTTTATTAATAGACGCGGAACACACGTACAACGCACGTACACTAAAGCTAGTATTAACAAACTATTCGGAACTACCCCTACCCCTAATGGCCCCTCTAATAATTTGTCCATATCAAAAGTTAAGTCAGCATGTACAACTAACATAAAATGACCCATCTCCATAAACTTGACCCAATCTAGCCGATTGACCTGTCCTACATCTAACTATCCCATAAAAGTACTCGACCCGTATGATTTGAAAAGGTGTTCATTTCTCTACTGTCTTGAAAGAAAAAGAGAAGTGATGAACTCTCTCTAAGTTCTCCATATTGCATCAGTGAAAGTCCAATGGAGAAGTAGGCGACTTGGGAGACGGAGCATGATATGTGGAGCTGATATCCTCAATTTTTTTGGCACTTTAGGTATGTTTCTATACTCTTTCGAGGATGAAAATTTATTTAAGAGGAGGAGAATGTAACGACCCGACCAGTCATTTTGTGTATTTGAGCCAAGTTTTCCCTTTATAAGCTTTCCGTATGTGTACTTGTGATTATCTGACTTGCACATATGGTTAGTTTGGTTTCGAAGAAGTTTGAAATTGATTTGGAACACTTGATCCCTACTTTGAAAACTTAGGTTGGAAATTTTGATTGAGGTTTGACTTTTGTAAAAAAAAAACCCAGAATGGTGTTGATAGTTCCAATAGGTTCTTATGATAGTCTTTAACTTAGGCGTATGCCCCGAATTGATTTCAGAGATTCCTTTGATGAATTGGCTTTTTTTGCCGAAAGTTGATAATTTGAAGGTTTAGAAATTTTTTAAGTTTAACCATGAGTTGACTTTATGGCTAGTGGGTTCAAATTTCGATTTCAAAACTTGGAATTGGTCGGTATTGCCATTTGAAACTTGTGTGCAAAGTTTGGTGTCATTGCAAGTTAGTTTGGTAGGAATCGGGGTAGGAATCGGACGCTTGGTTGTGACATTAATAGTTTTTGAGTTTCATTCTAAATTCTATATATGTTGATGTTAGATTCATGGTTTTGGATATTATTTTAGTATTTTGAGCTGACGAGCAGGTTCGTATGATATTTTTAGCCTTGCATAGATATTTGGTGTAGATCCGCCGGGGCTTGGGTGAGTTTCGAACGTGTTTCGGACCATTTGAATTGATGCTCAAATTTGTTGGTTCTTGGCTAGTGCTGCAAGTCTTGCAAATGCGAGCATCAGTTCGCATTTGTCATGGATATGTCGCAATTGTGAAGATGAGCTGATGGTGTAAGGCTTCGCAAATGCGAAGCCATTTGCGATCTTTCTATTGCATTTGTGATGCCTGCTGGGTTCGCTTTTGTCAACAATGTGTCGCATTTGCGACATTCCTTAGGGCCGACCGGGTTCGCTTTTGCGATCTCTATATCGCATTTGTGGAGGTCGCAAATGCGACATCTGTAGCTGGGTTAAAAGTTGAGATTTCAGGACTTAGTCTCATTTTATCATATTTTTTAGCCCTAGACTAGGTGCGAGACACAAAGCTATTGGGTAAGTATTTTTGACTCAATTTTGATATTATAACATGATTATTAATGAATTTTAACATAAAAAATCATGAGATTTGAAGGAAAAGTTTAGGAATCTTTACTATATTTGGAAAAATAAAAATTTGTGATTTGAGAATGAATTTGAACTCGGATTTGAAAATCAATCACATATTTGGACTCATAGAGTTATGGACAGTCGATATCTATCCCTTCACTCGAATTTTGCCGGGCTGGCCCGGGATTGACAGTAGGAGGCGACTCTGAACATTTTCCAGTTATTACAGGGTTGCACCAAGGGTCTGCGCTCAGCCCATTCCTATTTGCCCTGGTGATGGATGCACTGACTCATCATATTCAAGGGGAGGTGCCATGGTGCATGCTATTTGCTGATGACATTATTCTAATTGACGAGACACGAGGCGGCGTCAACGAGAGGCTAGAGATTTGGAGACATGCTCTTGAGTCTAAAGGTTTCAAGTTGAGCAGGACGAAGACGGAATACCTCGAGTGCAAATTTGGAGTTGAGCCGACGGAAGCGGGAGTTGAAGTGAGGCTTGACTCTCAAGTCATTCCCAAAAGGGGTAGTTTCAAGTACCTTGGATCGGTTATTCAGGGGATCGGGGAGATTGACGAGGATGTCACACACCGTATAGGGGTGGGGTGGATGAAGTGGAGGTTAGCGTCGGGAGTCTTGTGTGATAAGAAAGTGCCACCGTTACTAAAAGGTAAGTTTTATAGAGCAGTGGTTAGGCCTGCCATGTTATATGGAACTGAATGTTGGCCGGTAAAGAACTCACACATCCAGAAGATGAAAGTAGCGGAGATGGGGATGTTGAGGTGGATGTGCGGTCATACAAGAATGGATAAGATTAGGAATGAAGATATTCGAGAGAAGGTGGGCGTGGCCCCCATAGAGGACAAGATGCGGGAAGCAAGACTCAGATGGTTCGGGCACATTTAGAGGAGGAGCACTGATGCACCGGTGAGGAGGTGTGAGCGACTGGCTGTAGTGGGCACGCGGAGAGGTAGATGACGACCTAAGAAGTATTGGGGAGAGGTGATCAGACAGGACATGGCGCGACTTAGGATTACTGAGGACATGGCCCTTGACAGGGAATTATGGAGGTCGAGTATTAAGGTTGTAGGTTAGGGGAGAGTTGTGAATATTTCTACAGCACAATAGAGTGAGACTAGCCAGTTAGGAGTTAGACTAAGAAGGTCATTGGTCGTCTATTGATGCAGGGCTTTACCTGCTAGTTTTACTATACCAGCCATCTTTATCGTATTTCGTATTCTGTATTTCATATCTATTGTATCGCTGTTATTTTATTATGCATTTTTGTGGTACTAATATATCGGCTTCTGTTGTTTTTTGAGCCGAGGGTCTCCTGGAAACAGCCTCTCTACCCTTCGGGGTAGGGGTAAGGTCTGCGTACATATTACCCTCCCCAGACCCCACGTGTGGGATTATACTGGGTTGTTGTTGTTGTTGTTGTTGTTGCTTTAAATTATTTTTGACTAGATTTGAGCCGATCAGAGAGGATTTAAAAGGAAAAGTATTTTTATAGTATTGATTTGGCTTATTTAAGGTAAGTGTCTTGCCTAACTTTGTGATGGGAGGGGAGGGGGGAGAAGGGGGCATGTTTAGAGGGGGAATTATCCCTTAGGATTTGGCCTAATTTGCAATATTAGTGTTATGTGAAACAATGTGTATACGAGGTGACGAGTGTGTACATAGGCATATGTGTGGTTTGTGACCGAATTAGACCTTATGTTATTAATATGCCTTTGAATTATGATTGGTTGCTATATGAACATGCTTTATTGTTAAATATTCCTTGCACTCTTATCTTATTATCATGCTCTTGTGCACATCGTTGTTGAGCTTTGAGCCTATATTTGAGATGACTTCATGATATGATCCGAGATACACAAATAGCGGAATATGAAAATGATAATGATTAAAGCAAAACTAATGATAGGTTGATTAATATAAACAAAGTAATCTGAAAACTAATTGTAAGCACGTGATTTTTGCCCTATATGAGAATTACTCCCGAAAATTTCAAAAATAAAACAGTTTTAATTGTTTGCAATTGTTGTGAATTTTGTGTTATTTGTATTATTTTCATTTTTTTTGTCTGTGCATGTTTATTTTCTAAATTAATAATAAAAAAATAAAAAAAAAATATGTCGCATTTGCATTTGATATTTAATATAGTTTGTTTTATGAAAAAATCATAAAAATAAGCATCTTTTGCATTTTTAGCATTTAATGACCAAATTGTGTGATTTTATTTTATTGATGTTTAATTTTGGGTGATAATTATTATTAGAAGTTAATTAATATTTTAAGATAATTTTGGTTTTTATAATTTAATTTCATACATTTTAGTTTTATCAATAAGTGAAAGAAAAGAGAACAAAAGATAGACGAAAATCGGATTGGGCATCTTCTTCAATTTTAAACCACAAGCCCAAGGATACCCAACCTTCCCCTACGACCCGGTCCATTTCAAACCGGGTCGACCCAGTCCATAACCCAAAACCACACCCCACCCTTTCTATTTTCATTCTTGAAAAAATAATTTACTAAAAAAAAAAAAAACCTAAACCTAATTAAGCTCCAAGCTACCCGCCCCCCGCCCTCTTCTTCTTCTCCAAAAGTCCAGCTGCCATGGCTGCCTTCCCCCGTCGCCATCCTTCCTCATGCCCCACACACCATGACCATCGACCATGGCTGCCCATCACAGCCTCCATCGTCTTCGAACCAACACACACACACACACTCACACCTCGCGACCAAACGACCACCTGAAGCAGCACCTGCTGCCATTGCTTCGTCTTCGCCACCCCAGCCAGCCACCACTGCTTCATCATCGACCACCAACAGCCCAAGAACCTATCGTCTTCATCGTCGACTGCTTGTGAAGTGTGTGTTGGTTCGAAGGAGCTCCAGTCGTCGACATCCCCGTTCCCCGACGTGAGCCGCTGCTGCGTATAGCTCCACCAGTTGCCTCATCTTCGTCGACACCAGCTCCTCCATCGACGGACTGCCCAGCATGTTCAGCAGTAGCAGCTGCTATTGCTTCACCACGTCCATGGCTGCCATACTGCTTTGTCTTCTTCATCGCACATCACTCTCACATATCGTCCTCACTAGACGAGATCTTCCAGTCATGAGTCGTCCGTTAATGGTCGTCTTCGTCGTTGAATTATTTTGGTGCGATAATAGTCTCCGGGCAGATTTGTTTTCGTTCGAGTTCATCATCGTTCCGATCTGGTTAGTGGGTTTAAGTTTCGTTTCTGCACGTATTTTGTTTGATATTCTCGGATCAGTAGATGTTTGATTCTTGTTTTGTTCGTGTTTATCGTTTCTTGATTATTGCTTCAGGTTGTTTCATTTGTTCTAGTTTATTTTTAATATAGAAATTGTTAGTTTAATTATAATATTGTTAGATTTAAGTTGAAGTTCAATTAATTATTTCTTTAGTTTGTTTTTATTCATTTAAAAAGATTTAGTTTTAATATAGAAATATGTTAGTTTGATAACTTGAATCTTTCGTTTTGATTGTAATATTGTTAGATTTAGTTTGAGGTTTAATTGGTTATTTAATTTAGTGATTTGAATATGTTTATTTGTTCCGTTTAAGCTTAATTTGAATTTAAACTCGGTAATTTGAACATGCTTGTTTGTTATTGTTGTTTAATCTGAAAATAGGATGTTGTTCAGTCAAAATAATTCCGGTTGTTTCTTTGTTGTTCATCGTTTAATTTGAATTTGTTGATTGAATTATTGGTTATAGCTGCTATATTTTGGTTAATTGATTAGGTGAATTGGTTATAGCTCTTAATTGGATTTTAGTTTTTAGACAATGTTTGAAGTTATAACAGATTTTGAATCAGGGCAGTAATAGTAGTTTTCGGGGTAATACGGGAATTAACAAATTGCAGATTATTTAATTATGGTGGGGGACAAGACATAATGATAAAAGTAAAAAGAAAAAGGTTAATGATGATGTCTTCTTTTGACCATTCAAAAAGATGGAACAGTGGGGCCCACGTTGACTATTTTTACTAAAGTAAAAATTAGAAATAGTGTAGGTAATAATAAAAGGTTAAAAGTTATACATAGTAGAAGAATATTGGGGTAAAAGTAAAAAGGGGAAAGAGGTAAAATGGGGTCTTGCTTTGTATATAAAGGGGATGAGGGGATTGAATTGAGAGGAGGAGATTTTTGGAAGAATTTTGGGAGAGAAATTTCAAAACTAAAGGAGAGAACAAAAACTGAAAAAAAATCTTCTACTTTCCTTCATTGTTTGAAATCAGCATTAATTGTTGTTATTTCATCGAAGCTTGAAGCTTTTTTTTTGGGATTACTATTCCACCGGTTTGCAAACTCTGTTCCTGGGTTGTTACTGTTGCTGGGCTGTTGTTGTTGTGCTGTATTGTTACTACTGCTGCTGATTCTCATCTTCATCTTCTTTTATTTCCAATACCAGGTACACGACTGTAATACTAGCTATTACAAGATAATAATGTGGAAGCATGAATACATATGAAGAATGGAATTTTGAAGTTTTGATTTCGCTTTTTCTTTCTTCCTTTTATTGATTGTATTTAGGCTATTTCATGTATTACTGAATAATAATTAGAATAAGAGAAAATAACATAAGTTAGTCTTTAATGAATCGGCTCGGCAAAACGGGTTAATTCGCTAGTTATGAAGGTTTTAAGATTATCAACAGTAGGTTAATCGTAAACAAGTAGCTAAATTTAGCTAAGAATTGAATTTGAACTAAATTTCATGAATTAGACATTAAGACATGATTTGAGTTCAAACAAGATTAGAAGAACGTTTAAGTTTAATAAACTTTCTAATAAACTTTAGTAATTATGGTTAAATCTAGTTTTAAATGGTTATGAATAATTAATCTCAATAGTTTTTTATAACAATGCGAGTTTTAATCTAGCTATATTTGATTCTTTTGAATATTAGTTGTCGAATTTTATTTTTATTTATAATTTCGAATTTTTTTTTTTTGTAAAATTCCTTTTCATCAATATTTGTATTACTCTAGCAATTAGTATGCCATGCTTTCTTAAATAAAAAAAAGGCTTGTAATTAATTAGGATTTTCTTTCTCTATTTTAGAGACTAATTTTAATAGAAAAAATGTAGTCGCTTTAGGATTTGTCCATTTAAAATAAATGAGATGAGCCTCGCCTAGTAAAATGTATAGATTGCGGGGCCCTCACAAATGTATGCATTAATCACTTAGAACATCGGAGTTGGCCGTCTAGAGAAATTTTACGGCCTTTCCCAAAACAACAATACGCTAGTCGTTCTAGGCGCGTCTTTAACAAATCATTTTCTTAAATATGGGTGTGCATTTATGTAACCCAAATCCAAATCTCAACGGAGTCGAAATGTGTCGATAACCATGGGTGCATTGATTGCGACGTGGTCTGAAATACGTTTTCACAATGTTGCAATTCTCCGTAAAATAATAATAATAATAATAATAATAATAATAATAATAATGAAAGCGGTAAAGAGTTAAAATCTGCACATAAGCTCATAATCGTATAAAAAATCAGATAAACAAGCCGAATATGACAGTTGAGCGACCGTGCTAGAACCACGGAACTCGGGAATGCCTAACACCTTCTCCCGGGTTAACAGAATTCCTTATCCGGATTTCTGGTTCGCGGACTGTAATACAGAGTCATTCTTTTCCTCGATCCGGGATTAAATTGGTGACTTGGGACACCCTAAATCTCCCAAGTGGCGACTCTGAAATAAATAAACAAATCCCGTTTCGATTGTCCTTTAATTGGAAAAACTCCTTCACCCCTCGCGGGGGCGGAAAAAGGAGGTGTGACAGCTCTGGCGACTCTGCTGGGGACTGGGGCCCCAGAACCACTGATTCAGGGTTAGAAATTCAAGCTTAGATAAATTGTTATATTTGGCTTTATCTGATTTTTACATGTTTGAGCCTAATGTGCTAAATGTTGCTTTTACCGCTTTGTATTATCTGAACTGTATATAAATTGTGTCGAAACCTTTCTCTTCTTACCTCCGGGGATGTGCTTACTGGTTGAGACTCCCTATTCTGTTAGTGTCATACCTTGAAATAAGAAAGAGGCCAGACAAGTTACTAAGCCGGATGGCCCTTTGGTTCCCGGAAAGTTGCCCCTTCCTCGATTCGAGTTGTCCGCTCGGGTACACAGTCTAGAACACCGACTCAGGTTTTGAACATAGAATAACATGACTTCATGTCGGATCCCTAGTAGGAACGATTATTTGCATCATGTTGCATTTTGACTTAGGGGACTCAACACAGGGGTTGGGTCCGTCTAGGACTAGCAACCTGAAATGAAAAGACCATCCTGATGCATCCTATTTGTGCTGTGCATTTATTTGTTCCGAACCCGCATGTTGACCAGTTTTGAATCTCGGGAACGTTGGAAAAAAAAAAGAAAAAAAAAAGAGAAATAGCGGTTAGGGAATTAATTATTTATTTTTGAAAAAAAACCAATGCCCAAATACTGTCAAAACTCTGCCGAAATTTTGAGAAAAAAAAATGTTTTATTAATTTGTTTTACTAAAAGCAAAGGAAAAATAGAAAAAAAGAGTCGTTATTCTGTCTTGTTTTCAAAAAATAGAAAAGGAAAATAGTTTATCTTGCCATGAAAAAGAGTCTTGTTTTTTAAAATGGTTATTTATTTATTTATTTGTTTATGAAAATGCCAAATTTAAAAATAAAAAGAGTCGTACATTGAACGTGGTTTTGTTATTTGTTGCAAAATATATATATATATATAAATCCAAAAAGTTTTTCTGTATTTCCAAAAAATATATATATGTTGCAAAAAGTATTTGTCTTGCCAAAAAGTCTAGAAAAGTTTTTTTTAGACCTCCAATTTTCGAAAAAAAAAGAAATCCAAAAATATTTTCCATTATTGATTTCTTTAGAAAGTCTTTTTAATTGTTTTAAGAAAAAAAATAATAAAAAAATAATAAAAATAAAAAATATTTTCTTTTAATTTCTTCCAAAAAAGTCAGAAAATATTTTCATTCTTCTATCAAAATTGAAAAGAAAATTCAAAATTCAAAAATATTTTTAGAAGCATTTCTTTCATTGAAAGTAAAATTCGAAAAATATTTTCTTTCTTCTTTAGAAGTTTTTCTTTCGAAATTCAAAAATAAAATTAATTAAATCTTTTTTTTTTTTAGAAATCCTTCTTTGCAAAAATGCTCCCTTTCTTCTTTATAAGTCTTTCCTTCAAAAAATATATATATATAAAAAAAGTTAGTTTATTTACTTTATTCATGATCGTCCGAACTACGCAAGGTCTCATTCATGCGGGGTCATGATACATAGGCAATCTCCATAAGATTCGACCACCAAAAAAAAGGAATAATAATAAAAAAAAAAGAATAATAAAGGAAAGTGTAGGAGATTTTCAAAGGGGCACAATTACAAGAAGCCGGAACGACGCACGTAACTGAAGTGAATGCGTGATAGAACGGTCTAACTGCTTAGGGGCACTGTATCTCTGATATATGATTATCTGTCAAATGCCCTAACACTAACGTGATGGCTTCACTTTGCTGTTGTTCATATATAGAAAAGTGGTTGGTTGTGGTAACTCCTCCCTGCAAAGCAAAGTCAAAGGACAATGACTCAGAACCGCAGAACCGAGTGGGTCGGTACTGATGACCGACAACAACTGGTCGAACGGAACAACGGGTTGGTAGAAGAAGTGAAAATGCTGAGACAGCATGTGGCAGACATGTATCAGGCATGGATGACTGGGAAAGCACCACCCCCTCCACCGCCAAGCCTCTTGAACTCTGTCATTACCCAAGCACCCAACACCATAACGGAAGATCCCCCATACTCTCCATCCTAACCCACTTATGACAGCTTTCCCAGCTACCCGAGTAGCTCCATCACTCGTCAACGCTACTCCCCTCCCCAACGCTACTTCTCTCCACGAGATTCCCAAAGACGGGCTTCACTTTCCAAATACCCAGCTCCACAAAAGGCCTATCCACCCTCACAAACCTACCGGAAGCCCCCTGGATCAGGTTTCTGGCCCAATCAAGCATTTAGGAACGAGAGGTTGCTGAAACGAGGAAAGGCTCTCACCCCTATCGGAGTATCTTATGCAAGTCTGTTTGAAAGGCTAAGACATGCTGGCCTGATTGAGCCACTCCCCGCATATACTCCAGATCCACGTGCAAGAAACTTTGATCCGGCAGCACGATGCGCATACCATTCCAATGTCAGAGGGCACAACATTAAGAGCTGTCGTAATCTGAAAAGGGAAGTAGAGAAAATGATCCAAAAAGGGCGGATTGTGATCAATAACAGTGACATGGAGCACTCGAACCTTATCGAGAACTTGTTGACGGAGGTTGATGATGTTGAAGCTGGTAATGGTCTTGGCAGTATTGATGCAAAGCTCAGTGGCTAAGATGCCAGGTTTGATAATTGGGAGGGCGCTTCGTTCCTTGGTTATCAAGAGAGAAGCTTTTGATGGTTTATTTTGTTGTCATTTCTGTTCTCCGGATTATTAAGGTTGTAATTCGGATTTTGTCTTGTGTCAAACCTTCTTATCTTTCCATTTTGTCATAGCGGTTTGTTTAAGTTTTGTCCAGGCTATTTTAGGATTTTATTCTGGTTTGTTTCGTTTGTTTTGTTATTCAAACCATTTCACCGATAATCTAATGCAAAATCCGGTCTTTTATTATTTCCCGTCATCTTTTGTTTGGTCCTTCTATCATTTTTGTTCAGCGCCGATTCTGGTGACATGACATGCGCACACAGTTTGGGCCTGATCTTAAAAGATAATCATAAAACCATTGAGAGGTGATCAGAACATTTAAAAGGAATAAAGACGGTTTGAGATTATTTGGAGCTCGAGTCATACGGAACTAGGGCAAGTAAAACACAAAGAAAACCGTTAAAAGCAAGATTCGCCTTTCATGATAATGAGAGTGAGAGTATTGCCCAACGGTGCTTTAAAAATGAAGAAAGAAAAAGGCAAATGTATGCACATGGTTATCAAGTCCGGCACAATCAGAAGATATGGCGAATATTTAATGGTGTTGTTTGTGCTTGGCGTGTTTTGAAGATTGGAATGACGAAGGCATTTTATTCTGCTATCTAAACACTTTCTCCTTCGTTAACCCTTTGAGCCTTATTTGTTTTCTTTCATACCCCTCTTTCGGAATCAGTAGCAAAGAGTAGAAACACAAACATAAAAGATAAGATAAGAAAAAAAAACACAAAAAGAAAAAGAAAAAAAATCAACAAAACGACAAAAGAAAAATGAAGAAAAAGAAGAAAAGAAAAATGATAACAAAAAACAAAAGAAAGTCAGAAGAAAATAGAGGAATTGGGAACTACGTTTGACCTGATTCCTCAAAGAGGATACGTAGGCGCTTCACGGCTCGGTCATAGGGTGCATAATGTGCATAAGGTGCATAGTGTGCATAAGTGTGCATAGTGTGCATAGTGTAATGTAGTATAACGTAGTATAACAAAAATAAATAATCCCCAAGCAAGAAACTGGGGCAAGGGTTGCGCTTGTTGTAAACAAATATGGTTCCGAAGGTTGTAATTTTGAACCTCAAATTGATTTGTTTTTGAGCCTTTAATACCCTTTCTTTCTAGCCTATCCAAAAACCCACATTACGGTCCAAAGAAAGACCTTCTGATCAGTCTTCAAAAGATGCCAAGTCAGACAAATGAGAGTCTTACCGATGAACATAACACTCTGATCCACAGCAGAAAGGACTCTAATTCCCAGCAGAGAGAGTCATATCGGCAACACTCCAAATCCCAAGCTGGAAAGTGATACAAATGAGAGAGTCTTATCGGTGAAAATCTTCACGGACACCATAAGGCGATGAAAGCTGAAAAAAACCAAAATGAGAGAGGCTTGATAGTGAAAACCCTTCGGGCACTACAAGTCGAATAAGATTGAGAATCAGATGGGGAACCGCCAAATGAAGAGCTTGAAAGATGATTGACGGCGGAGGATAAGTCACATGTGCATGTCATGACCATTAGAGTCGGTATCTGCGCTTGATAGGTTTTTATTTATAGTTTCTTTTGTTAAAGAGTCATCTTTTTCCTTTGTCTTTTATTTTGTTCTTTCATAGAAAAATTCCCCAGTAGAGTCTGTTTGGTCAAAACAAGTGAGAAATGACTTCAAAATCTGCCATCATCTTTCCAATTATGCAAGACCGGATCCGATTAGAACATCCAAATGGTCTAAATCAAGAAAGGACAAAGCAAGGAGAACAATGAACATGATTTGGGAAATTCATACGAGACTAAAAGGTCGGGGAAATGCCAGTTTCCGAGATATGCCACAAAAGAAGAGGGATATCCCCAGCAGAAAGGGATTATCCCCAGCAAATAATATCATCCCCAATAAGTTTTGGAACGCAGAGCAGGGAAGGAGAAAGGGAAAAGCCATCCCAGTAGGAGTATCACAACCAACCACCGCATTTTAAACTAACAAATTTTGTTTGATTTGAAACAGGTAAAGGAAATGGCATTGATGACGGAAATGCACGCCACAAGGGAGATTATCAAACTGGGGCAGAAAATTTTCCTTCCATTTAGAAAATTTTCTGGAAGTCAGGTACCCATTTGGGGAAGAATAAATATAACACCAGTCTCAAGGGAAGTGGTCTTTGAACCAATGTTGCCCCCAACATAATAAGTTTCAATGGAGGAAGTTGTTCCCCAGCGGACAGAACAAAAGGATGAAACTTGTGCTCGGAAAAAGCAAAAGGCCAGTATCATTCCCAGCAGCCTTCCGAAGAGTGAAGCACTAGTTCTGAAGGAATCAGAATCCCCCAGCAGTGTTATCCTCGACAGCGTTATCCCCAGCTGATAACATTTTATCCCCCAATAGGTAAGTAAATAATTCCCCAGCAGTGTTATCCCCAGCAGTTACGAGGGAAGACAACACAAGTTTTTAAGGAAATGGTTCACGCATAGGAGACGCACTTCCTAAGTTTAGTTTTACCAATAGGAGACGCACTTCCTAAGTTTAGTTTTACCAATAGGAGATGCACTTCCTAAGTTTAGTTTTACCAATAGGAGATGCACTTCCTAAGTTTAGTTTTACCCATAGGAGACGCACTTCCTAAGTTTACTTTTACACCATAGGAAACGCACTTCCTAAGTTTATTTTTACCCCTTGGGAGACACACTTCCTAAGTTTATTTTTACCCCTAGGAGACGCACTTCCTAAATTTAATTTCATGCTAGGAGACGCACTTCCTAAGTTTAATTTCATGCATAGGAGACGCACTTCCTAAATTAAGTTTCACCCCTAGGAGACGCACTTCCTAGTCTGGTTCATTTAAGTTCATTTGTAGGAGACGCACTTCCTAGTTTGAATCATTGAAGTTTCACCCCTAGAAAATGCATTTCGTAGTCTGGGTCGTTCAGGTTATATTTTGCTTTAGGAGACGCACTTCCTAAAAATGAGAGTTTACCACTAGGAGACACACTTCCTGATCTTGGTTCATACAAGTTTTACTCGTAGGAGACGCACTTCCTAGTTGGGTTCATCCGCCCTCAAATAGGATATGTTGGGTTCATCCGCCCTCGAATAGGATATGTCGGGTTCATTCTCCCTCAAATAGGATATGTCGGGTTCATCCGCCCTCAAATAGGATATGTCGGGTTCATCCGCCCTCAAATAGGATATGTCGGGTTCATCCGCCCTCAAATAGGATATGTCGGGTTCATCCGCCCTCAAATAGGATATGTCGGGTTCATCCGCCCTCGAATAGGATATGTCCGGGTTCATCCGCCCTCGAATAGGATATGTCGGGTTCATCCACCCTCGAATAGGATATGTCGGGTTCATCCGCCCTCGAATAGGATATGTCGGGTTCATCCGCCCTCGAATAGGATATGTCGGGTTCATCTGCCCTCAAATAGGATATGTCGGGTTCATCCGCCCTCAAATAAGATATGTCGGGTTCATCCGCCCTCAAATAGGATATTTTGGGTTCATCCGCCCTCAAATAGGATTTTATTTTCAAAGTTGTTGTTGAGGTCATGAGCCCGCCTGAAGAGAGGAAAGACGTTTTATTTTTAAAAGTTGTTGAAATCTCGCCAGCCTAAAGAAAGGAATGGCATTTTATTTTCCAAGTTGTTGAAGTCAGGAGCCCGCCTGAAGAGAGGAAAGGCGTTTTATTTTTAAAAGTTGTTGAAATCTCGCCAGCCTAAAGAAAGGAATGGCATTTTATTTTCAGAGTTGTTTGTTGAAGTCAGGAGCCCACCTGAAGAGAGGAAAGACGTTTTATTTTTTAAAGTTGTTGAAATCTCGCCAGCCTAAAGAAAGGAATGCCATTTTATTTTCAAAGTTATTGTTGAAGTCAGGAGCCCGCCTGAAGAGGGGAAAGGCGTTTTATTCTTCAAAAGTTGTTGTTGAGGTCAGGAGCCCGCCTGAAGAGAGGAAAGGCGTTTTATTTTAAAAGTTGTTGAAATCTCGCCAGCCTAAAGAAAGGAATGGCATTTTATTTTCAAAGTTGTTGAAGTCAGGAGCCCGCCTGAAGAGAGGAAAGGCGTTTTATTTTTAAAAAAGGGTTGTTGAAATCTCGCCAGCCTAAAGAAAGGAATGACATTTTATTTTCAAAGTTGTTGTTGAAGTCAGGAGCCCGCCTGAAGAGAGGAAAGACGTTTTTTATTTTTAAAAGTTGTTGAAATCTCGCCAGCCTAAAGAAAGGAATGACATTTTATTTTCAGAGTTGTTTGTTGAAGTCAGGAGCCCGCCTGAAGATAGGAAAGACGTTTTATTTTTCAAAGTTGTTTGTTGAAGTCAGGATCCCGCCTGAAGAGAGGAAAGGCGTTTTATTTTTCAAAGTTGCTGTTGAAGTCAGGCGCCCACCTGTATAACGAGAGGAATACTTTTCAGTCTTTACATTTCATGTCTCAGGCGCCCACCTACATAACGAGAGGAATACTTTTCAGTCTTTACATTTCATGTCAGGCGCCCACCTACATAACGAGAGGAATACTTTTCAGTCTTTACATTTCATGTCTTAGGCGCCCACCTGTATAACGAGAGGAATACTTTTCAGACTTTACATTTCATGTCTCAGGCGCACACCTACATAACGAGAGGAATACTTTTCAGTCTTTACATTTCACATCTCAGGCGCCCACCTGTATAACGAGAGGAATACTTTTCAGTCTTATACTTCAGGTCTTGAAATCAGTAGCCCCTCCGGAAAGCAGAAGGTTACAACAGGAATCCCCAGCAGGAAACAATAAAAATCCCCAGCACTGGAAAGCAGAAGGTTGCAACAAAAGGTCCCAGCACAAGTTCAAGCGCATGAGCCAAAAGGAAGAAAAGACGCGTCTTGAAAGAAGCGGCCTGTGAACATTAAATTATGCCCAGCATAACAAATCTGATGAAGAGAGCCGTATCCCCAGAGAAACTGCCGAAAAACTTAATGAAGAAAGCCATGTCCCCAGCGGACCGAACAAAATGATGAAAACTGGTATTCAGAAAAGCAAAAGGCCAGTGTCATCCCCAAAGTCTCGGAAGAAAAGCACCGGAAGAAACACAAGCCGACAAGAAAGCAAGGCAACTAGAGCAAGAGGAAGACAGATAAGATTTTGTAATTCCTAGCTTAGTCTAGCTTCTTATTTTCTTTTGGCACGCTGTAATAAGGAGATCGGTAAGCAGTGGTAATAGCATGCAACAACAGTAACATTGCAGTACCATGGTAGTCCCAGCTACCCAAAACTTCCCGAACTACATTAACCTAATTCCCTTCTAGCCAGGGATATGTAGGAAACCTTTGAAGCAAAGGTTCGATTAAATCTTTTTCAAAAAAATGCTTCACACGGAGTACTCGGCTGGGCAAAAATCGCTCACTTTATCTTTGCACGATAACACTTCGTGTTTTCGGACAAAGAGGGGCAGCTGTAAGCACGTGATTTTTGCCCTATATGAGAATTACTCCCGAAAATTCCAAAAATAAAATAGTTTTAATTTTTTGCAATTGTTGTGAATTTTGTGTTCTTTGTATTATTTTCATTTTTTTTTGTCTGTGCATGTTTATTTGCTAAATTAATAATAAAAAAATAAAAAAAATATGTCGCATTTGCATTTGATATTTAATATAGTTTGTTTTACAAAATGAAAAAAATCATAAAAATAGGCATCTTTTGCATTTTTAGCATTTAATGACCAAATTGTGTGATTTTATTTTATTGATGTTTAATTTTGGGTGATAATTATTATTAGAAGTTAATTAGTATTTTAAGATAATTTTGGTTTTTATAATTTAATTTCATACATTTTAGTTTTATCAATAAGTGAAAGAAAAGAGAACAAAAAATAGACGAAAATCGGATTGGGCCTCTTCTTCAATTTTAAACCACAAGCCCAAGGATACCCAACCTTCCCCTACGACCCGATCTATTTCAAACCGGGTCGACCCAGTCCATAACCCAAAACTACACCCCACCCTTTTTATTTTCATTCTTGAAAAAATAATTTACTAAAAAAACAAAAAAAAAACTAAACCTAATTAAGCTCCAAGCTACCCCCCATCCCTCGTCTTCTTCTCCAAAAGTCCAGCTGCCATGGGTGCCCTCCCCCGTCGCCCTCCTTCCTCACGCCCCACACACCATGACCATCGACCATGGCTTCCCATCACAGCCTCCATCGTCTTCGAACCAACACACACACACATTCACACCTCGCGACCAAACGACCACCTCAAGCAGCACCTGCTGCCACTGCTTCGTCTTCGCCACCCCAGCCAGCCACCACTGCTTCATCGTCGACCACCAACAGCCCAAGAACCTATCGTCTTCATCGTCGACTGCTTGTGAAGTGAGTGTTGGTTCGAAGGAGCTCCAGTCGTCGACATCCCCGTTCCCCGACGTGAGCCGCTGCTGCGTATAGCTCCTCCAGTTGCCTCATCTTCGTCGACACCAGCTCCTCCATCGACGGACTGCCCAGCATGTTCAGCAGTAGCAGCTACTATTGCTTCACCACGTCCATGGCTGCCATACTGCTTTGTCTTCTTCATCGCACATCACTCTCACATATCGTCCTCACTAGACGAGATCTTCCAGTCATGAGTCGTCCGTTAATGGTCGTCTTCGTCGTCGAATTATTTTGGTGCGATAATGGTCTCCGGGCAGATTTGTTTTCGTTCGAGTTCATCATCGTTCCGATCTGGTTAGTCGGTTTAAGTTTCGTTTCTGCCCGTATTTTGTTTGATATTCTCGGATCAGTAGATGTTTGATTCTTGTTTTGTTCGTGTTTATCGTTTCTTGATTATTGCTTCAGGTTGTTTCATTTGTTCTAGTTTATTTTTAATATAGAAATTGTTAGTTTAATTATAATATTGTTAGATTTAAGTTGAAGTTCAATTATATTATTTCTTTAGTTTGTTTTTATTCATTTAAAAAGATTTAGTTTTAATATAGAAATATGTTAGTTTGATAACTTGAATCTTTCGTTTTGATTGTAATATTGTTAGATTTAGTTTGAGGTTTAATTGATTATTTAATTTAGTGATTTGAATCTATTTATTTGTTCCGTTTAAGCTTAATTTGAATTTAAACTCAGTAATTTGAACATGCTTGTTTGTTATTGTTGTTGAATCTGAAAATAGGATGTTGTTCAGTCAAAATAATTCCGGTTGTTTCTTTGTTGTTCATCGTTTAATTTGAATTTTTGATTGAATTATTGGTTATAGCTGCTATATTTTGGTTAATTGATTAGGTGAATTGGTTATAGCTGTTAATTGGATTTTAGTTTTTAGACAATGTTTGAAGTTATAATAGATTTTGAATCAGGGCAGTAACAGTAGTTTTAGGGGTAATACGGGAATTAACCAATTGCAGATTATTTAATTATGGTGGGGGACAAGACATAATGATAAAGGTAAAAAGAAAAAGGTTAATGGTGATGTCTTCTTTTGACCATTCAAAAAGAGGGAACAGTGGGGCCCACGTTGACTACTTTTACTAAAGTAAAAATTAGAAATAGTGTAGGTAATAATAAAAGGTTAAAAGTTATACATAGTAGAAGAATATTGGGGTAAAAGTAAAAAGGGGAAAGAGGTAAAAGAGGGTCTTGCTTTGTATATAAAGGGGGATGAGGGGATTGAATTGAGAGGAGGAGATTTTTGGAAGAATTTTGGGAGAGAAATTTCAAAACTAAAGGAGAGAACAAAAACTGAAAAAAAATCTTCTACTTTCCTTCATTGTTTGAAATCAGCATTAATTGTTGTTGTTTTATCGAAGCTTGAAGCTTCTTTTTTTGGGATTACTACTCCACCGGTTTGCAAACTCTGTTCCTGGGTTGTTACTGTTGCTGGGTTGTTGTTGCTGTGCTGTATTGTTACTACTGCTGCTGATTCTCATCTTCATCTTCTTTTATTTCCAATACCAGGTACACGACTGTAATACTAGCTATTACAAGATAATAATGTGGAAGCATGAATACATATGAAGAATGAAATTTTGAAGTTTTGATTTCGCTTTTTCTTTCTTCCTTTTATTGATTGTATTTAGGCTATTTCATGTATTACTGAATAATAATTGGAATAAGAGAAAATAACATAAGTTAGTCTTTAATGAATCGGCTCGGCAAAACGGGTTAATTCACTAGTTATGAAGGTTTTAAGATTATCAACAGTAGGTTAATATTAAACAAGTAGCTAAATTTAGCTAAGGCATGAATTTGAACTAAATTTCATGAATTAGGCATTAAGGCATGATTTGAGTTCAAACAAGATTAGAAGAACGTTTAAGTTTAATAAACTTTCTAATAAGCTTTAGTAATTATGGTTAAATCTTGTTTCAAATGGTTATGAATAATTAATCTCAATAGTTTTTTTATAATAATGCGAGTTTTAATCTAGCTATATTTGATTCTTTTGAATATTAGTTGTCGAATTTTATTTTTATTTATAATTTCAATTTTTTTTGTTTGTAAAATTCCTTTTCATCAATATTTGTATTAATCTAGCAAATAGTATGCCATGCTTTCTTAAATAAAAAAAGGCTCGTAATTAATTAGGATTTTCTTTCTTTATTTTAGAGACTAATTTTAATAGAAAAAATGTAGTCGCTTTAGGATTTGTCCATTTAAAATAAATGAGATGAGCCTCGCCTAGTAAAATGTATAGATTGCGGGGCCCTCACAAATGTATGCATTAATCACTTAGAACATCGAAGTTGGCCGTCTAGAGAAATTTTACGGCCTTTCCCAAAACAACAATACGCTAGTCGTTCTAGGCGCGTCTTTAACAAATCATTTTCTTAAATATGGGTGTGCATTTATGTAACCCAAATCCAAATCTCAATGGAGTCTAAATGTGTCGATAACCATGGGTGCATTGATTGCGATGTGGTCTGAAATACGTTTTCACAGTGTTGCAATTCTCCGTAAAATAATAACAATAATAATAATAATGAAAGCGGTAAAGAGTTAAAATCTGCACATAAGCTCATAATCGTATAAAAAGTCAGATAAACAAGCCGAATATGACAGTTGAGCGACCGTTCTAGAACCACGGGACTCGGGAATGCCTAACACCTTCTCCCGGGTTAACAGAATTCCTTATCCAGATTTCTGGTTCGCGGACTGTAATACAGAGTCATTCTTTTCCTCGATCCGGGATTAAATTGGTGACTTGGGACACCCTAAATCTCCCAAGTAGCGACTCTGAAATAAATAAACAAATCCCGTTTCGATTGTCCTTTAATTGGAAAAACTCCTTCACCCCTCGCGGGGGCGGAAAAAGGAGGTGTGACACTAATTATGGGTAAAATAGGAAAAGTTTCAAAGTTAATGTTCCAAAAAACTCATTAGGCCAAACTGTAGCCTCAACCATAGTCCCAACCGTGACGCACAGCTGAACCGTGACGAATTCAAGAATCTTATTTTCTTCAGCTCTTCAGGACCATCTTGAATCGTAGCTAACAGTTGGTGAAATTGTGTCACACGGTTTAATTTGGGGCCTTGATTCTTCAATTCTCAAGATTCCAAACATAGTATCCTTTGCATTAATCCTCCAAGTGACTCTCCAAACACCTTCTTATTAATTGTTGAAGACCATGCAGCTCCTCAGCGTGCATCCCTCGCGCGTTCTTGGACTTGGAGCAAGTCAAAGGTCCACTAGTTAAATTGGGGTCATCTTCAATATTCTCCGCTTTGTCGGGGCTATCTAGGATCGTATCAATCCCTCCCTCTTAAAAAGTATTCATCTACGAATCCGACATATCTACACCAAAAGGATATATGTCAGAAACATTAAATGTCGCACTCACCTTAAACTCACCTGGGAGATCCAACTTTTATGCATTGTCGCCAATCTTCTCAAGAACTTGGTATGGTCCATCTCCACGAGGATGAAGCTTGGACTTGCGTTTATCAAGAAATCGTTCCTTCCTCAAGTGAACCCAAAACCAATCACCAGGTTTAAAGATAACCTATTTTCTTCCTTTGTTAGCTCTATTGACAACCTTTTCATGTGTCTTCTCCAGTTGAAACCGCACTTGCTCATGAACCCTCTGTAATGCTTCAGCCATGTTCTTTACATTCACAACATCACTCATAGGCAAAGGAATCAAATCCAAAGGTGTTAGCGGAGTAAAGCCATATACAACCTCAAAAGGAGACTTATCCATGGAAGAGTGAACAGATCTACTATAAGCAAACTTAATCAACGGTAGATGCTCCTCCCAAGAAGTGTACTTACCCCGAAGTGCAGCTCGCAACATGCTACCCAAAGTCCTATTGACTACCTCAGTCTGACCATTTGTTTGGGGATGACAAGTAGTGGAACACAATAGCTTAGTTCCCAACTTAGACCACAAAGTTCTCTACAATTGACTAACAAACATAGTATCTCTATTACTAACAATGGACTTAGGCACCCCATGTAACCTCAAAACCTCTCTCTCAAATAATGTAGCTATGTAAGACGCATCATCTACTTGTGACAAGGAACAAAAGGTGCCATCTTAGAAAAACGGTCAACCACAACAAATATGCAATCATGTCCCTTCATAGTCCTTGGTAAGCCCAAAACAAAATCCATAGAAATATCTAACCAAGGAATCTCAGGAACAGACAATGAAGTATATAACCCATGTGGCTTAACCTTGGACTTAGACTGAAGACACTCGATACATCTACCACAAACTCTACCTACATCTCTCCTCATGTGGGGCCAATAAATTTTTTCTTTGAGGCACTCAAGTGTTTTAAAAACTCCAAAATGCCCCATCAACTCACCATTATGAGCCTCTCTAACAAACAATTCCCTCAAAGAACATCTAGGGACACAATTTTCCATTCCTAAATAAATAACCATCATCAATAAGGAATCCCTCAAACACACCTAACTTACACTCCTTGTACTTACTACTAAAATCTTGGTCACTATCATATAAATCTTTAATATGCCCAAATCCTATCAAATTAGGAGTTAACACATTGATCAGAACATATCGTCTAGAAAGTGCATCAGCCACAACATTATCTTTGCTTTGCTTATAGTGGATAACATATGAAAAGGTCTTTATAAACTCTACCCACTTAGCATGCCTTCTGTTTAACTTAGACTAATTCTTTAGAAATATAAGACTCTCATGATCAGTCCTAATAACAAATTCCTTAGGCCACAAATAATGCTGCCAATTGGCTAAAGCTCTCACAAGGGCATACAACTCCTTATCATAAGTAGAATAATTTAAGGCTGCTCCACTTAATTTCTCACTAAAGTAAGCTATAGATTTTTGGTCCTGCATAAGAACTGCACATATACCTAACCCAGAAGCATCACACTCAACCTCAAAAGTCTTACTAAAATCTGGTAGTTGTAGCAAAGCGGCTGAACTAAGCATATTCTTTAATAATTCAAAAGCCTCATCTTGTTCCTTACCCCATTTAGATCCCTTATCCTTCCTAATTACTGCAGTCAAAGGAGCAACTGTGCTACTAAAACCCTTAATAAATCTCTTATAGAAACTAGCGAGACCATATAAACTCCTAACCTCGGACACACTCTTCGGAACAAGCCACTCTCTAATGGCTTTCACTTTCGTCTCATCAACCTCTATGCCCTTTCCACTCACAACAAAATCCCAAGAAAATCACCCTATCAACACAAAAAATCACAATTCTTAGGATTTGCAAAGAGTTTCTCTTTCTTAAGTACATCAAGCACACTTTTAACATGCAAAAGATGATCATCCAAAGAATGACTGTAAATAAGCATATCATCAAAATAGGCAAAAACAAATTTACCTCTAAATGGATTTAAAACATGATCTATCAAGTGCATAAATGTGCTATGTGCATTAGTTAACCCAAAATACATAACTAGCCATTCATGTAAACCATTTTTAGTTTTAAAGGTTATTTTCCATTCATTACCAGGATTCATCCTTATCTGATGATATCCACTTCGCAGATCAATTTTTGAAAATACCTTTGCACCATGCAACTCATCCAACATATCATCCAATCTAGGAATGGGACAACGATACTTTACCGTGATTTTGTTGATAGATCTACAGTCAACACACATATGCCAAGACACATCCTTCTTTGGTACTAAAATGACTAGTACAACACAAAGACTCATGCTCTCTCTCTCACGAACCCCTTATTTAGTAGCTCCTCTACTTGCCTTTGAAGCTCCTTAGCCTCTAGTTTGCTTATAAGCTAGTTTATTCAGAATCTGAGATCCTGGTACAAAGTCAATTTGGTGTTCAATCCCCCTAAGTGGTGGCAATCCTTCAGGTAGCTCCTCAGGAAAGACATCATTATATTCCTGCAGTAAAGAGATAAAATCACTAGACAAAGAGTTAGAGAGTACGTTAGTATTCAAATAAGCTCATTCATACACATATAGTAAAAGTGGTATTCCTTTACTAAGGGTCCTTTTACAGTCTTTTGCTTTTACAAAAAGGTTCTCTTCCTTTCACCTCTTTCCTTTCACCATCACTCGGTTTCTTTTCATTCTTCCTCTTTCGGCTACCCTCTGATTTTTTTGCTTCCTCACTTTCCTCAATTTCAACAAGTGAAATTTTACCTCTACACTCATTCTCTTTCTTTTCCTCTCTCACCTTCTCCCCTTTAGGTGTTCGATAACCGAGAGGCACCTCGAACACTTGAAGTGGAGTCAAGGGCTTCAAGAGATACTTTTTACCCTTCAGCTCAAGAGTATAGCTATTACTCCTCCCTTCATGTAGCGCATTCCTATCATATTTCCATGGCCTCCCAAGAAATAGATGACAAGCCTGCATAGTTATAACATCACATAAAATTTCATCCATATACTTTCCAATTTTGAAGCACAGAAGAACCTGCTTGTTCACTTTCAATTCCCCACTATCATTCAACCATTGAAGCTTGTAGGGACGAGGATGCTTCATGGTCCTAAGACCCAACTTCTCAACAAGAGACACACTAGCCACATTAGTACAACTTTCACTATCCACAATCACAGAACAAATTCTTCCACCAATGTTATATCTAGCATGGAATAAATTTCCCTTTGATCAGAATCACGCTCTTTCACTTGAACCCCCATTAACCTCCTAACAACTAATTGTGTGTTTATGGTCTCTTTCTCCTCACAACTAGTAATACCATCTGTGGATCCCCCTCCATCAGATTCTTCAACGCCATCATCAAATTCGTATTCTCTATTCTCCTTAATCCAAATAGCTCGTCGGTTAGGACATTCATATTGCATATGTCCTCTCCCTGATATTTATGACAAATAATAGAACAATTTCTGTAAGGTTTAGGTTGAGTAGAGTTCCCTCCCTCTTTAACCTCTACCTTATTTTTACTCTTTTCAACTGATTGAGATGGCTTGACTTCAGATTTTACCTCTTTTCTTACTCGAAGAAGATATCCAAGTAGTCTTATCTCTGTTCCAACTAGCAGAGGACGACTTGTTTTGATCTCTAAGTATCCTCTCTACCTTAGTAGCCAAGTGCAACATCTCTACTACAGAATGACAATCCCTAAAAAGTTCAATCTAATTAGCAATGCCCTTATCCAACCTAGTGTGAAATTGATTATAATGGTTTCCTCGACCTCATCTAGGTTGGACTTCATCCTAAGCACCTCCATGGTATTGTAATACTCTTCAACACTTTTGTGGCCTTCCACCAAGTTGTGCAACTTCTTAATAATCTCTCTATGGTAATGTGAAGGTACAAATCTACCCCTCATTACTCTCTTCAAGTCCTCCCAAGTCTCAATAGGTCTATCACCAAGCCTTCTACGATCAAGCTCAGTTCTTTCAAGCCAAGTAGAGGCATATCCCTCGAATTCAGTCACCGCCATTTGAACGTTTTTCTCCTCAGAGTAGTTATGAACTCTGTAAATCCTTTCCACCTTTGCTTCCCACTCCAAGTATGCATCCGCGTCAGTTGTTCCCTCAAAGGCAGGAAACTTCATCTTAATGCTACCCAAGTTTCTATCAACTCCTTCATTTCGGTTGTGTTGATTCTACTGTCGCATCCCAAATCCTCTCACATGCCTAGCTCCTCCTACCCCCTCTCAAGCCTTGATGACCATAATCAATATAGTCATCAAAATCTTCATCTTCAAATTCTTCATATGGGCCATGTTATGGAGGTACCATAACTTGTGGTGGATCCCTCCTCATATTTTGAGGTGGCCCTTGATATGCTGTGGGTGCCGGAGCTACTGGTAGTGTCTGATTAGCCCTCTATAAGTTTTCTACCTATAAAGTTAGATGTTGAATCTGTTGCATCATAGTTTGCAACATCTCATTAGTTCCTTCAGCCTGGGATGGTTCTTTAGTGCCACTGGTACTATCCTCAATGCCAGACATTCTCTCACAATTGTAAATTCTCACGTTTCACTCGTATATATTCTCTGCCTCACTCTTTGGAATTCCTCAAAATTTGAGCTTAACTCACAAATCACCTATCCAAGAAGGAGTTTTCTTTAAAGTAATTTAAGAGTGGTTTACCGTGAAAATGGTAATAACAATTAAATTTATTGATGGGATTCTAAAAATACTTGATCTATTTTTGTGCTAGTTGTTAAAGCAGTTGATGCAAGATATATGAAGATAAAAGATAAAATGCGAGCTAAAATAGAGTTATAATTAAACCAGGGGGTTAGCTGTCCGGGCCACGGACTAACCGATAAGGGGCCTCGAGGTCGATGCCTGGACTCGGGCTCGAGCTATCAGGGATAATCGGGAAGGGGCTAATAGTTAGGATATAATTAAAAGAGGCTCTTTATAGCCAATAACAAGCAATAAATGAAGAACAGGTATGAACGTAGTAAGCAATAGCAATAATGTTTGAAGAATATGTTAGAGAGAAAAGAAAGAGTTCTTGTATATTTCGTGTAGAATAGTTGGAGCAACAGGGGGCCGCTTACAAAATGGCAAGGATACCCCTTATATAGGAGGGGAATCCCAACATAGTACAAAGTACATTAATTGTAAAGGTATAGAGATGGGACGACTAGTGTGACACCAGGCTCTTGCCAGTGCTATCTGCTCGCCTTGGGAACTCCCCATCCCCGACATCGTCATTGGGTCAAGCATAAATGGACGTCGAGGGAGAGAACTCGACCGCAACCTCACAGCCTCGAGATCTCAAGATGACTTCTCGAAACACCTTAATGACAAGGAATTGGACCCTCCAATTTCACCGTACACAGATAGTCTTCACGTTTCCTGGAATGAAGTAATAGGAAATGATTTTGAGTCGTCGTTCCGAGGGCATCATTGCTGTGACGTCAACCTATAAGATCATTAAATGCCATGTCCTAGAAAATCGTGCAAGGGTCTCCATCAAATACGATTATCGAGGAACCCATGAACTGCTATTGGTTCGTCCTTTCCGCTGCCCAAGTGGTTCCTATAGATACATCGACTGTTTGATAATTCTCATCTTTGAAACATCTTCAAATTCACGAGTCCATACCCATCTTTTTTTACACTTTTCCATCTTGCTTTATGAGAGGAAATTTTACCACTGCCATGGACAGGACTCCTAGAACGGTTCCTCGGCGGAATAAAGCTGCATCTTCATCCCGGTCATCCAAGGAGAAAGCCAAAGTGGTACCCACCTTGGAACAATGCACTCCCTCCAAGCTTGATATGTCAAAATATTTTACCGTCGATACCACTTCATCCACACCGGGATGATGTGAGCATGTGTCTCGATACATTATTGTCATGACCAACGTCAACACAGCGAAGATGAACTACCGATGGGGCGAGGTAGTGAATGTGGAAATTCCTGGCCCCGATGAAATATAACGGACCACAAGGTCGTTTTTCTTCATGTATGTACCTACCCATTAACCTTGGGTCCTGCTGGCCCCCTGAATCTTCTCCCCCGGAAATAGATCCGGTTATCCTTGACTTTTGTGATAAGTATCAAGTGACGCTCGGTCAGATCTATCCCTCTGTCTGGAGGATAGTATTGATGTTCCGTCATTTCACCGAAGGGGTTGCAAGTGAGGTTTTTACCCTCAGCTATTTGATTAGGTTGTACAACCCTCGATTTTATTGAGGTTTGATCAGGCTCCATAATCGATCCAAAAAATCATTTTTCTCGAGCATCGATGAGAGGAAGGACCGAGGATGGGTGAGCAGGTTCGTTCGAGTAAGGACCTTGGACATCATTTGGGCCCGGAAGATGCCCTTCCTGGATAGGTGGAACACACAGTGTAAGTGAATCTCCCTTAACCATGTTTTGTAATTTTCTTCCCTTTCCCCTGGAATGATAACCTCTTTATCGCTTCACGCAGTCGCTGCTTGGTACCCCGAGGCAATTTCAGACTTGTCGGGGTGGATTAGACGGTTGGACACCGCGTTCTCGTATCATGTTCGGTCTTGGACCAACTTGGCTAAGGAGCGATGGGTGGCTAAAAATCATGGTAGGGCTTCTTTGCTGTCTATGTCTTAGACTTGCATTTCTCCCTGCGTCCCTTGTGCTGACAAATTATGGTTATCGTGCTTGTGCAGGCCTTAGCGAGAATATGGAGATGAGGCTGCCCTCTAGTGGTGGGACGGAGGATTCAGAGCCCGGCAAGGGCAAGAAGAGAGGAGGCAAGGCGGTTGTTGACCCTCATGTGGCAAAGAAACCCAGGTCACTCGAGTATCAAGCCACCGCTAGGACCTTTGCTTTAACTTGAGGGGCAAATCCCGGCGTAGAGGATGAAGATGTTAATAAGTATCAGTTGGCCCGGAAGACGAGGTCGAGTGCGGAAGGCTCGCAAGTGCCTCGATCGGAGGCTGCTGAGTCTAGAACAATTGATTCAGGTTGGTCCCGTAGACTGGAGACCATTGAAAGGGGTGTTGATGTGGCCTCAGATCGCATGACCAGGTTTGGTGCAGTTTCCGTTGGGGGGACCGCTACTATCGATCCTGAAGGGTCGGGGCCCAGAGCTTTTCAGGAGTAGGGGTTGCCTTTTGGGGAAATCGGTGACATGAATGATTTCATCTCGTGCTTTCAGGTCTCGTCAGGGGAACTGAAGGACGCTCAAGAAGCGAACACCGTCAAAGTAGGGATTCCTCTCAAAAGGGGAGGCCCCTTTGCCAACATTTTTGACAGTGTTAGCGATAACGTCGGTCTTGACATTCCTGGCGCCGTCAAGGCGGCGGAGAGATTCATGCAATAGGTGATAGCAATCTTTCGTATATTTCTTTTAGTCTTGGTCTTCATTCTTCGTCTTTCTAACTTTTCCGCTATGCCGCAGTGCAAGTATATGTATGACCATGCCCTCTTTCGGCTCCGCGAGGAGCTTTCTTACCGTGAAAAGGAGTGTAAGAAGCTTTCCTCGATGTTGTGGGATTCGGAGGCTCACTCTGCCTAAGGAAAGAAAGAATTAGGAGAGCTCCGAGCTACTTGGAGAGAGCACTCTGGGAAAGGGATGATCTCGTCGCGCAGCTATCTCGCCCTGCTCATACCTGACCTTTGCTTCCATATTCTGACACAAATTGGCTTACCTTTCTTTTGCAGGTCAAGAAAAATGGTTCACATATCAATCGACTGAATGCAGAGATCCTCAGGCTGAGGAAGCAAAGTGAGGTAGCTACTGAGGAGTTGGTATCATCCCATGATCTTCTCAAGAATGCTCGCAAGGAGGTTGCTGCCTTGGCTACGATCGAGTCCGAGGTTGAAAGAAATGTTGCCACTTATCAGGATGATGCAGCCACGATGCATAAAATAGCTCATGACGTATCGATACCAGTTGAGCAGAAGCTAGCTCGAGCTATTAATCATGCTAAGGCAGAGGCGAGGAGAGAGACCCTGGAGGAGATCAGAGCCAGAGGTGTCGATTTGTCAGTTGATCTCGAGGAAGCCCGTGAATTGGAGAGAGAATTGGCGCTTTTAATTGTCCCAGATGAGGGTGAAGATAGTGGTGATGAAGAGTAGTCCCCACGTTGTTTTGCATCCTCTATTTTTCTTTTTGTATGCAGCCCCCGGGGGATGGATCTTGTAAAGATGTCTCTTGTGGATACGTTTTTGGCAATGTAAAAAGAGAGACTTTTCTTCTTTTAGTTTTTTTGTTCCTCTGCTTTCACGGATTTAGACTTTCGACTTTTGATGTTAGCCTTTCGAAATCTGTTCTTGGAGCGACCAGGACCCTCAAATTAGGCCATGCCCCGTGATTAAATTGACAACTTCTCACAGGCCGGTGCTGGCAATACCGAGGAGCCCCTGAGGCCCCACAGTTTCTCGAATTTTGCTGGGTTGCAACATTTGCTCGACCTGGTAAAAGGGCCCCGAGGCGATTCTGTCAGTGCGTTTCCCTAGGAGAGGGTGATGTTAACGCGACCAGAATTAATTGGCCTTTTGGGTAGGCGGGTAGTTGCTGCTCTGCCCCTATATATTCATTCACTTTCCTTCCCATTGGTGATTCTGCTGCTTTGACAGACTACCTCTTCCACAGAGCCTGGCGCTTTGTGTTAGACCTTCCGTTGCTTCAACTCAATTTTTTTGCTCAGATCCACATCTTTCTCCCTATATTCTATCGTAGTTATGGCTGCTACGTCAATGTCCGACCGCCAGAGAGAGGGGAGTTCTTCCTATGCTCTACATTCGGTTGGTGATAGTGACGCACCGCCGGTGCTCGGTGAGCGGGCCTCGGGGTGCCCTGCCTCGAGGAGAGTTGTCATGCCGGGGAGGCCTCCTAATGTTCGGGGTCATCGGGAGCATGTGTCGAGGATCATCTCATCAGTGGGAGATGAAAGCCTCGACATGATCAGAAAAGATTATGGATGGGGAGAAGGCGCGTTATTACAAGTGCCTTCTTCTGAGGAGAGCGTCATGACATACGTTGAGGGGTTTTTGAGCATATACACACATAATTTTGCGCCGGATCCCCCGACCGGGTCGTGCTTGATTTCTATCGGAGATATCGGGTTACCTTGGCGCAGACTCACCCATTCCTTTGGAAAATAGTGCAGGCAATGAGATATTTTGCTGATAAGGCTAGGATAGAGTTTACCCTCAGCCATCTCGTGAGGTTATATCGGCCACTACACTACCGAGATTAGCGTCGATCCACCCGAACTCCTGTCATCCGTAGCGAAGAGGACGAGGACCGTGGATGGATGAATCAGTTCGTCCAGATTCGAACGACCGATGTCATCCCTGGAGAATTTTTGCCATTTCCTGAGAAATGGAATTTCACACGTAAGTGTCTTACCTGAACTATCATCGTTTTGACCGGAGGCGGGCTCCGTAATGACATCTTTCCGTTCCATGTTTGTAGAAACTCATTGGTCTCTGAACGAGGTCCTTGATTTGGCCGATTAGTCTCGTAAGCTGGCAGCTTGCTCGATTTATGATAGGCGCCGGTGGCAAGATCTGTCCAAAGGGATATGGGAGGCGAAGCATCGTGGTAGGTGTCCGGTGTTTTGTTTCCTAAAAATGGCGCTTTCTTGTCTACTTATTAACTTAACTGCCGCAGGTATCAGATTTTTTTCCAAAATGAGGTCGTGTCCTCCAGGGGAGGAGGAGAGATTATTGGCCTTGGGATCGAGGATCGACGACAAACTAAAAGATGCTCCGGGGTGCGAAGGAGCTTGCAGTGGAGTGACTCCTTCTCAGCGGTTAAGAAGAAGTGATTCGGTCGATCGGCTACCTTCTGAAGGTAGTAAGCCATCGGATACTGGCTCGGCCTTTGGTGAGGCTCAGCAGCTCAGCCTTATGGTGAGTTTTTGATCGCTATAAGATTATTCCGGTCCCGTGCCTTCCTTTTTTCATTTAGTTTTCTTTCATAGGCCTTCGATAGGCTCAAATCCGAGTTGCTTCGATGTGAGGCCCCGTTGCGGGAGGCTTTGGGTAGGGAAAAATCCCTTAAGCTTCTTTGTGTGGAAAAGGAAAGCGAGATGGTTTCCCTACGGTGCGAGGTAGACCGGAGCTGTGAGATCTGCCTAAAAAAATAGGTAGCCTGCATTCCATGCTGGCTTGCACTCCCCTTTTCATCTCAGCGGCTTGATGTTTTGATATTTCAGTTGGAGAGCAAGGCAGATGAGCTGGGACAGTTATAGGGCAAGGTTGGTCGAGCCAAACATGAATTCAACGAGCTGCAGGCGCATGTAAGTACCACTTTGCGTCCAAAGAGAGTGCTCTAGCTATAGTTTCTGTTCTTGAGGTGCAAATCCAGACCGTTTGCGCGAATGATTCTGCACGGGCAAATATGATCGCAAGGCTTTCGTTCGAGCTTTCGAAAGCGAAGGCCGAGGTGGTGAATGTCCGGGCCGAGGTTGTGATGAGCAACACCAGGGTGGGACAGAAAGCGACGGCCTATTTGAAGAGTGTTGCTGTTGCTAAAGCTGATATGAAGAGAGCCTTTGATCGTATGAGTAGTAGTAAGGAGTATGCGAGGTGCAAATCTCGGAGGGAAGTTCTCAAGAAGATTCACGCCAGGGGCTTTGATCTCTCGGAAGAGATCGAGCAAGCCAAAGGGGAGGAGTATGATGCCGAGTTCCTTCTGTCTGATGCTGAAGATGGCGAGGAAGGGGTCGCTGGGCCATAGTCATAGAGAGGGGACGTTTACTTCCTGCCTTATTCTTATGTATATAGCTTTTCACAGTATGTTGTAAACGGACCTGTATGTATAAGGGGGAACCCCACAATTTGTGTATTCTATGTTTCTGTTTGTCAAGATTTCAACCAGGCCGATTCGACCTTTGAGCTAGTAGAAATCTTTAAATAGGCTGGCGACAATGGCTCTTAACCTTTGCCCTTGTGCATATGCATTTTAGCTATTTTGGGTTCAGTCTCCGAGTCGGGTTTCGACTCGAGCTCAATCGACCCTCAAGTTTTGTATTTGTGTGGGCTGGCGACAGTGGCTCTTATGCCTTGGGTCAAAGAGACCTTCTATATGTGTAGCCCTGAGGTTCATTAAGTTGGCGATAATGGATCTTATGCTTTGCCCTTAGGCATGTATAGTTAATTATTTTGGGTCCGATCTCTGAATCGGGTTACGACTCAAGCTCATTTTAACCCTCAAGCTTTCAAATTTTAAGTTGGCAACAGTGGCTCTTACGTTTTTGGTCGTTGCAACCCTTTAGTGTGTGTGGCCCTGAGGCTAATTAGGCTGGCGATAATGGCTCTTACGCTTTGCCTTTAGGCATATGTAGGTTTTGTTTTCCTCTCGTTAAGGACTTTTTGAAATGATTTTGCCTGACTCGTCGTCGTTTCGGGAAGAACCTCGATTTCAAGTCGTTTGCGGCGATATTTGAGCACCTCGAGAGGTTTAGCTCGTAGGATGAGTAGCTCGAAGCCTTGCGATTTGGAGCTGACATGGTCGAAGCTCTTTTGCCTGTCGAGGGTAGCCTGTTTAACCGGTTCTTTTCGAAGTAGATTCTAAGTAATGGCCTATGATTTTGTAGCGATCGTCCGGCGTCCCCGAGTCATGTTAATTCGGCTGGTATAGCCGTTTGACCATAGTTATTTGTGTTTGGTTGGAGCCATTTTTAATCCCGAGTATAGTATTTTAGGCGTCTACATCGAGGGTATTCCCTTTCGGGAGTCTTACAAATGTGACATATAGCCCAAACTTTGGGATTGAGTTTATGCCTGTAGTAAGGTCTTACAAAATTTTCATGTCTTTTGAGGTCTTATAGTTTTGTTGATACTTGGTACAAGTATGACTCATGCCTTGTTGAGGTCTTATATTTTTGTTGATACTTGGTACAAGTATGATTCATGCCTTGCTTGAGGTCTTATAGTTTTCGTTGCTGGCTTGAATAGGTCTTACTAGACTGAGTCTGCCCGCTTGGGGTCTTATGGCTCGGGCTTTTAAATGAATGGCGATTGGCGATAGTCTCCGAGTCATCAAGTTTGCTTAGGCTCGGGGGCTGTTACTCGTGAGCTCGAAATTGCCTCATTAAGGGCTTATGATTTTGGAGATTCCGACCATAGGGTCATATGCTTTCTGAATTTGCGATGCCAGTCTCTGAGTGTTCGGGACACTTTTTACCTTTTAGAGATGTTTTGAAATTTTCGTGCTGCCTCATTGAGGGCTTATGAGTATGGAGTTCCGACCCTGGGGTCATGCGGGTGCCGAGTTGTTGACGCTAGTCTCCGAGTATTTTGGGGCGCTCTCGATGGAGGGATCCTTGCTGTGAAAATGCTGAATTTTCTTTGGAGTACGAGATGCTTTGGCAAAAGATATTCTTTGATTTTTTGGCATAAGTACATGTTGTTTCACTACCGTGAGCCCAGCTTATGCGGACATGGTTCATGTGACCGTTTGGCCCAGTGCATCATTTCCTATTGGAACTTTGTTTGTCGTTCCCTGGTTCTTCCGAGTGGATGACCTCTCAAGGAGGTGCCCTCCATTGTTCGGAGTTGATTGCAAAGGAAGCCTCGTACGCTTGTTGGACCCTCCTTAGGTAGCGCATGGATGTTGTCTTATTAAAAACCTTGCCGGTAAAAACCCATTTTGGGATAAAAACTCGGTCGAAGGAAAAGAGTATAACGGACGCTTCAGAACCTCGAGGTATTCGAGCTAGATCGGCATCTTGACTGCTTTGGTCGATGGCCTACGCAAAAGTTATCGTAGAGTAAAAAATAGAAAAAAGGGGGAGATGATTATACCTTAGTGGCAATGACGCTCTTGAGTTTCGGCGTTCATTTGGCAGACGCGATGTGGTCCTTTATTTGAATATAGCCAAGGGTGTGTCTCAAAAGATCGTGGTGATGACGTGTTGAGATTCATATGCTTTGTTCTTTTTGGTTGTTTCTCTTTCTCGGGACTGGTTCTTAGCTCGATCGTTGAGGAATTCCCAAAGGTGTTTGTTATCGAGCAGCTGGGCCACTTCCTTCTGGAGTTGCCAGCAATCCTCTATTCTGTGTCCATGTGAGTTGTGAAATTCGCATATCAAGTTATAGTTCTTTTGTGAAGGATCCGACTGTATAGGCCTTGGCCATTTGGTGTCCCTGATTTTGGTGATGGCAAAAACGATGTCCGATACATCGGCATTGAAGTTGAATTCAAATAGGCAACTTGCCCCCATTGGCCCCGTGTCCCCGTCGAATCCACCTTTATTGATGAGTCCCCTATGGTTCTATCCTTGGTTCACCAATTGATCATTGCGAGGCAGATTGTGTCTCGGGGCATTCCTCCTATCTTCGAGGTACGACTGATACCTCTCTTTATTCGGTTTTGACTCCTTCGCCAGGAGTCTCCTCGGATATACTGAGCCCAGAGGGGATCCCAGCTGGTCATCCTCGACCCTAATTTTTGACTGGTACCGGTTGTGGATGTCCGACTAGGTCACGGCGGGATACTCGATCAGATTCTCTTTCAGCTGCCTTGAGGCCATAGTGCTTCGTTCATTTAGGCCTTGAGTAAAGGCCTGCACCGCCCAGTCATCGGAGATCTGCGGTAGTTCCATTCGTTCTGTTTGGAAGCGAGATACAAATTCTCGCAACATTTCATTCTCCATCTACTTAATCTTGAATACGTTGGACTTCCTTGTTGCTATTTTGATGCCACCGGCATGTGCCTTTATGAAGGAGTCTGCTAGCATCGCAAACGAATCTATGGAGTTGGGAGCTAGGTTGTGATACCACATCATGGCCCCCTTTGAGAGTGTGTCTTTGAACTTCTTCAGTAAGATGGACTCGATCTTGTCATCTTTTAAGTCGTTGCCCTTTACTGCGCACGTATAGGCAATGGCATATTCATTGGGATTTGAGGTCCCATTGTATTTTGGGAGTTCGGGTATTATGAACTTCTTTGGAATGGGTTCCAGAGTCGCTTCCTCTGGGAATGGCTATTGCACGAACTTCCTCGAATCTATACCCTTCAGGACCGTGGTTGCTCCCGGGATTTGGTCGATCCAGAAGTTATAGGTTTCGACCTTCTTTTCGTTGGCTGCTATCATTTTCTCTCCTGACTCGATCCTTTTGGTGAGGTCCTCGAGCATTTTTACGATGGCAGGATCGGCTACCGATCCATTGTTGCTCGACCTCTTCGGTACATGTTCGGCCGGGGAAGTAGTTACCGGTACTACTGCTCTAGGAGCCTTCGGGTGGCTTTGTAGCTTAGCGATAGCCAGCTGTTGTGCCTGCAACATTTCAAAAATAACATGAAGACTAACTTCCTGTTATTCCTGAGCCGGGGTTTTTCGGGCTTTCTATTGGTCGTCATGTTGTATGCTCCTGTCAGTGTGTGAGGTTTTGTTGACCTGCTGTGCGTCTTGCGAACTCGCGTCCGTTGGAATCGGTCCAGGCGCGTTGTCGGGGTGCTGTGGTGGCGCGCCAACAATTGGAACAACCACGCCATTTTCTCCGTAGTTTTCAAGGTAGTCGTTCTCAACTCTGTTCATAAGCCAGACATTTTGACCTGAAATCGAAGATCTTGGATAAGAAAAAGTGTGAAAGATAACTTGCGTTGTGTAACGAAACCAACAAGAAAATAATTACTATTATTTTTAGCCCCACGGTGGGCGCCAAACTATTTACCATAAAAATAGTAATGACAATTAAATTTGTTGATGAGACTCTAAAAATACGTGATCTATTTTTATGCTAGTTATTAAAGCAGTTGATGCAAGATATGTGAAGATAAAAGAAGAAATGCAAGCTAAAATAGAGTTATAATCAAACCAAGGGGTTAGCTGTCTGGGCCTCGGACTAACCGATTATGGACCTCGAGGTCGATGCCTGGGATCGGGCTCAAGCTATTAGGGATAATCGGGAAGGGGCTAACAGTTAGGATATAATTAAAAGAGGCTCTTTATGGCCGATAACAAGCAATAAATAAAGAACAAGTATGAAAGTAGTAAGCAATAGCAATAATGTTTGGAGAATATGTTAGAGAGAAAAGAAAGAATTCTTGTATATTTCGTGTAGAATAGTTAGAGCAACAGGGGCCGCTTACAAAATGAAAAGGATCCCCCTTATATAGGAGGGGAATCTCAACATGGTACAAAGTGCATTAATTGTAAAGGTATGGAGATAGGACGACTAGACGTGACACCAGACTCTTGCCAGTACTATCTGCTCGCCTTGGGAACTCCCCATACCCGTCATTGTCGTTGGGTTGAGAGTAAATGGATGTCGAGGGAGAGAACTCGACCGCAACCTCGCAGCCTCGAGATCTCGAGATGACTTCCCGAAACACCTTAATGACGAGGAATTGGACCCCCCGATTTCACCGTACACAAGAGTGAAGTTTATGTAATCAAAAACGGACTTTTAAAACCTAAGGACGGGAGCCAAGAAATTTCTATGAAAATAATGAGAAAAGCACAAACGAATTGGCACGAAAAAATAGTCAGTTTCAAATATTAAGAACGATTTAATGCGAACTAGCACTAGTTAGTTCTTAACAAGAATCCCCAATGATCTTTCTTACCCAAAAGTAATCTTTCCCCAACAATCAACAAGAACACTTCAATAATAATTTTTTTTCTATTTTTTTTAAACTCAAGAACAATTTTTTTGTTTTGTTTTTTTAAGCATCTCGACTAGAGTTTAGTCAGAAATAAGAACTATACTTCCTTCTTTTGTTTTTTTTGATAATTCGGATCTTTATTTCAAGACTAGGGAACATGGTTTTGTTAGAACAATACCCGAGCCTTCGCTCTGATACCAACTGATACGATTCGAGATACACAAACATCAGAATATGAAAATAACAATGATTAAAGCAAAATTAATGATAGGTTTGACTAAGATAATCAAAGTAATCTGAATAATGTAGTATAGAAGAAAATCTAGAACCCCAATTGAACGTCTCAAATAACAATCAAAATATTATCTGATCGCCTCCCAAGAACGAGAAATTAGAAACCCTAGATATAAAGAAAGGAGAAGAAGATTACCCTTAAGAACCCAAGTCTTGAAAACATGTAATCCAAAGTCGAACTCGAACCAAGAGGTTCCAAATCTCTCTCAAGAGTTCTCTGACGTCAAAATATGCTAAGTTCCTAGTGAAATAACCCTGGGCTATTATAAATACCTAGTGGGTAAAATAGGAAAAGTTTCAAAGTTAATGTTCCAAAAAAACTCGTCAGGCCAAACCGTAGCCTCAACCGTGACGCACAACTGAACCATGATGAATTCTAGAAGCTTATTTCCTTCAGCTCTTCAGGCCCCTCTTGAACCATAGCCAACGATTGGTGAAACTGTGTCACACGGTTTAACTTGGGGTCTTGATTCTTCAATTCTCAAGACTCCAAACATAGTATCCTTTGCATGAATCCTCTAAGTAACTCTCCAAACATCTTCTAGTTAATTGTTGAAGACCATGCAGCTCCTCGGCGTGCATCTCTCGCGTGTTCTTGGACTTGGAGCGAGTCAAAGGTCCACTACATAATTCGGAGTCATCTTCAATATTCTCTGTTTTGACAGGGCTATCTAGGATCGTATCACTTCGTATCTTGTTGTTTTGTAATATTGTGGCACAAAGGGTGGCTTTTTTATGATGTTATGTGGTATTTTGTGGTGATCCTTGATGTTACTCATGATGTTACTCATGTGTTAGAACGGGTTGATGTTTTGAACCCATCCTTATTTTCCTTAAATGATTTCACTTTGTGTTTTTATGAGTTGTTGGTTGATTTGTCATGTTATCACATGCTCCACTCTTGGTTGATATCTATCTTGTTTTGTGATAGGTTTATCTAGTCTTAGAAATTAGTTGACACGATCCGGTGGCATGCCTGGTAGATCAGCAAGAAATACATTGGAGAACTCCCGGACCACGGGCACTAAATCTATCGTGGGAGTTTCCATAAAAGTATCTCGAACAAAGGCCATATAGGCCAAGTAAACCTTCTCGACCATATGTTGAGCCTTCAAGAAAAAGATAACCCGACTGGACGTACTAATAAATGATCCCCTCCACGCTAACCTAGGTAACTACGGCATTGCCAAGGTAAAAGTCTTGGCATGGCAATCGGGAATTGCATGGTACAGAGACCTTCTTCTGTCTTTCTACTCCTCCAGCCTTGAAAATACATGAATTAATAAATGAAAAGAGGCAAGAACGTCATCAATTTAGACATCAGCAAACAACATTAAATTTTTTTCTTTATATTATACCGGTATCTATATCACTACTAAATGCTAACTAATTATTATCCCCCCCAAGCATTTCTTTGATATGATGATCATGACGAAGCTGCTAGCACATATTTCATCTATTGGTGTGCAATTATATATAAAATGCCTCATAATTGTAGGAGCATATATATCTGGTCTTCCACTTCCCATTTCTGGCAATTGTTCATTGTTTATCTACTTATCCAGCTATCAAAATGGGAAAGCCACACTGTTTTTTCAAAAATGTTATAGTGGAGCGCAAGCATAAAGATGCATCAATAGCGCACAGAGTTTCGGTTGAAGTTAATATAAAAAATACACAGAGAACATCATATATGTACTTATCTTTGTCTTGCGACATTTGAAAAAAAAAATCTTAAAAAAAATTCTAATAAAGCGGACAATATTGCAAACTAGGACTTTCTATTTAATTTGTGACACTAGGAGTTCTTGAATTTTATAATAGAAAGTCAATACTTATGTTTACCTATAGGTGTTAAACGGGCCGGTTGACCCGATTCCGGACCGGCCCAGACCGGTTAAATCCGGAACCGGCCCGGGTTGGTTAAAGGGGGTTGGGCTGGGCTGGGTAGGAGGGGTAGAGAGGGTTGGTCCGTTTAGAATTTTAAAACGGGTAACCGGACCGGTTGAACCGGTCCAATGAACAGTTACCCTTACTGGATTAACCGGCCCGGTACAACAGCTAGAATTTTTTTTTGTTTTTTTTTTAATTTTTGAAATAGGTGGGCCCCACTGACCGTTGGCAACGGTCAGACCTTGAATTGGTCCGTTGGCCAACGGAAAAATTGCACAAATAGTTTTTTTTAATTTTTAACCCTTTTTCAATTTACAAAATTAACCTTCTCTAAAACTATAAATACCCCCCCCCCCCCTTCTTCATTACTTCACTTAATACTTATTTCTCAATCTCAATTTCTCTCATTCTCTCATTCTCCAATTTGCAAGACTTCAAGTCTTCAATTCATCTTCTAATTTTATTTGTCTCTCTTTTCTTGAATTTAATTTATCGTGTTTTATCATTCAGAATTTGAAGTTTGAACAATTGAAGTTCAAAATTGAAATACTTGCTTGACGTTTATTCATGGTAACATCGGAATTGCGTAATCAAGTGCTCAATTTATTGTCGAATTCGGTGCACTCCCTCCAACTCTTTCTCTTATTTACTATTTTAATTGCATATTTAATTTTAGCTTATACTTTAATTTTTACAATATATTTAATGCTGCTAAAAGAGCGTGTAAAAGAGTTACTGGTAGGGGAAATAAAAAAAGAGGTAGTCCTTCAGCATCTGGTAGTAATAGTAATAACCCATTATCATTTTCACATGTTTCCGAAACATCGCCTAATGATAATATAGATATAGATTATGAACAATTACAAGAAGATTTTGGAATAGAAGATAATGAAATAGGAATGGAAGATGAGATACGAGCTACACCTACTAGTGCTGAAGCTGGTAGTGTTGGAGTTGCTACAAAGGGTGGTGGTCGTGGCACTAGTAGTAGACCACCTGTGGCTCCGACTACTAATCGTAGAAAAAGAAGTAAGGTTTGGAATTGTTTTTAGAAATAATAGAAGGTACTGATAGAGTTAAATGCAAAATTTGTAAATGTGATTTTAAACATTTGACTGGAGGAAATTTAGGGGGGACTAGAACGCTTAGTAGACATATGAGAACTAAGCATCCCATAGAATGGAGCGCCGATGGTGATGGAAATCAAACAACTATTAACCCTACTACTGGAGGTCTAGTGAAATATGATAAAATGCAGGATCATGAGGAGTTAGCAAAAATGATTGCTTTGGGTTGTCTACCTTTTTCTTTTGCTTCTTCATCATATCTTATTATGTATATTCAAAGGATTTACAATCCTTTATTTAAAGGTATCCCTAGAAGTACTTGTAGAGCTGATATCTTCAGACTTCATGGACAATATCAAACATACATACGTTATTTGTTTAGCCACCTTCCTTGTAGAGTTTCTCTAACTTCTGATATTGGCCATATTGTTAATGATAATGATTATTTGACAATTACATGTCATTGGATAGATGATACTACTTGTATGCAAAAACGTATTATCACTTTTAGATATGATGAAGATCAGAGTCATACTGCTATGTTTATAAGTAGTACTATTTGTGAAGTTGTTGAATTTTATAATCTTAACAAAAAGTATTGTGTATGTCTTTTGATAATACTTCTAACAATAATGCCGCAATTTCAATATTAAAACTGCATTTGCAACCACCTCTTGATGAAATTTTTCATGTTAGGTGTGCATGTCATATTTATAATTTAATTGTTAAAAGTGGCCTTGATTTATTTTCAACTGAGATTACTCATGTTAGAAGAGCAGTTGATGTTATTCAAGGAAATAATAGACAATCTAGAATAAAGGAATTTAAGAATAAGTGTGTCCAGTATAACCTTAAACCCAGATTGATGCCAAACAAAATTGTTACTAGATGGAATTATACATATATATTTTTAAAATGTTGCTACAAATATAGATTCCCAATAACTGAAGTTGCTAATGCGCATTGTACTGATCCAAATCGTATGTTAACAACTAGTACTTGGGAGGTCATTAGTGATGTTGTTAAATTTTTATATAAATTTTATACAACTATTGTTGAGTTTTCTGGAGAATATTACCCTACTGTTACTATGGTTTTAGTACATATAGCTGAAATTTCTTTTCTACTCTCTGAATTTAAGAAGAAAGAAAAATATAAGGATGTTGTTGAAAAAATGCAAGCAAAATTCAAAAAATATTTCTTTCCAATTCCTCCGATTTACTTAATTGGTGCAATTTTAAATCCTTCTATTAAGATGTCAGATTGTCACCAATTAATGAATGCTTTATATACTTATATGGAGATTGGACCAACTGAAATCCCAGATTTATATGTCTCTATGAACAAGCTAAATGATTATTTACAACAATTATATAACTATTATGCAAATGTAATTGATGATGCTGCTCGTGTTGTAGGCAATGTTAATCCTACTATGCAGTGTACCACTTCTGCTACTGTGGATGATGAAGAAGGCCTTGATAGTTTTAATATTTTTTCTACATTTTCTAACACTCAAACCAGTAGTAGGAACATTGATGAACTTCAATTCTACTTGCAGAAGCAAAAAGAGCCTCGCACAAAGGAATTTTCACCGTTGGGATGGTGGCATGAGAATGGAAAGCAATTTCATGTTCTTTTCGCTATGGCTCGGGACGTGCTGAATGTGCCAATTTCTACTGTTGCATCAGAGAGTGCATTTAGCCAAGCAAGACAACAACTTGGAGACACCCGTCACTCATTGGGAAGCAATGCTTTGGAAGTTTTAGTATGTTTCAGAGATTGGATTAGATCGGAATGAAGAAATCAAGGACGTGAAGATGTTGATAGCCCAGAAGACGAGGAACTTGGAGATATATTAACACATGGTAACCCATCCGAATTTAACACTCCAGAAGAAGGTCAATCAGTTCATATTGATTATGAAGAACTTACTAAGGCAATGCAAAACCTTTCAATTTACTTGTTGTTAAAAATGTAAATCTTTCAATTTGTAAGTTTGAATTATGAAAGAAATGTAGCACTTGCAACAAGTGCATTTTTTTCTCATCTTCCTTGTATTCTTTATGTTAATACTTTGTACTAATATAACCTACAATAGTTATACAAAATTCCAAAAAAAAAAATTAAAAATACACTAAACCCAGCCCGGCCCGGCCCCCTCAACCCGTAACCCTTACGATTCAATTTTTACCCGGATGAACCCGAACCCGTTAAACACGTTAAGAACCAATCCGGAACCGGCCCGGACCGTAACCCGTACGGGTCCAAAAAATAGCGGCCCGACCCGACCTACCCGTTTAACACCTTTATGTTTACCTCAAAAAATGAGTTTAACTATTAAAGATATTTTGTGGTTTTAAAGATACCTGATATATTCTAATACTAGTGATTAAACAAGTAATACTGAGCTTAAGTAAGAAGAAATAAAGCACCAAATATTGTTGAGGCAATATGGGGCCTCGAGCTTGACTTATCCAGAGACATCAAGGTCAGCTAAGAGTAATAAAGTATGAACAATAAAGTAAAGGCAATAAATCTGAAGTACAGTTGAAGAACACGTTGAACAAGAAGAATAAGAATGTTCTATTGCAATGAATGATCTGATCTTTACAAAGTGATTGGGATCCCCTTTATATAGGAGGGAAAAACCCCAATATAGTACATTCCTCATAAAAGCAAAGGATTCTATTGGTACAGGTGTATAACGGTCTAGTACAGATCTGCACTATTTCGTACAAGCCTCACCCTTTAATTGATGCCCTAGTCCACGTGTTCCTAAGAAATTCCCGCTCTTTCTTGATTGACTTCGAGATTGTGATGCCCTCGATATAGATCGTGTCAGGCCTTCAATTAGCTTCCTCGAGGAGGGTGTCCCTTAGTCGGATCCGATATCCACTTCAAATCTCCCGAGCTTGGACCTATAGCCCATTTTAAGACTCCGAGATATCAAGCTCCTCGAATTTGACCGCATACACATAATCCCCGCGTTTCTTAGAATGGAATGATATGAAACAATTTTGACCTCGATTTCACCGAAGCTCTAGTGATGATGTTATCCTTGTGAAGCCAACGTTCGAAGTGACCGAAACATCCCATCGGTCCACTTTCCCAAAAACATTAAATGCACATCAGTGCTGGTTGGCCATTAACGCCTCTGAACTGCCATTACCCCTCTATAAATAGGGATGTCTTCCTTTAGTAAATAACTTTAACTTTCTTCAATATCTACCAATCCTCATCTCTTTCTTCAATCACCTGTTTCCTCTGCTTCTTTGAACGTCGTTAAGTACCAAGCTCTAACCGAAAATACTTCGTCCCTGTTCACCCGTATTTCTTACCTTGCAACCATGGCCAGAACTTTCAAGACGATCCCTAAAAAAGATACAACATCATCTTCTTCTGCCTCCCGGTCGGCTAAACCGGTGGTGCCGCTGACACTTGAAGACATCACCCCTGGCGATTGTATCATCAAGAGGGACTTCAGTATCGAGAATCCTCCTAATGCCGAAGGCCGATGTGAGCACGTATCCCGGTACCTTAGCCTGATAACGGAGCAGCTCATCAAGGATGTTTGGCGGGATTGTCAATGGGGGGACGAGGTCGAGATTAAGTTTTCGAAGCCCGACGAAAGCATAACTACCCACAAGGAGGGGTTTTTGAGTGTTTTCACTCTTTCACACTGGGCCCCCTCGATCCGGTAGTGATCGACTTTTGCAAGACATACGAAGTTACCCGTGGCCAAATCCACCCTTTGTTCTGGCATATCGTTATCATGTTACGGTACTTCTCTGAGAAGGCCAAGGGTTTAGAATTCACCCTCAGCCATCTAATTCGGTTGTACCGACCCCAGTTATTCCGAGGGCTCATCAAGCTGCAATGTCGAACCATGAAGTCCTTCTTCACCAGTACCGATGAAACCAAAGATCGAGGCTGGATGAGCCGATTTGTTAGAGTCAGGACCTCGGACATCATCCCTGAGGAAAAAATGCCGTTCCCAAAGAGGTGGAATTTAATCGTAAGTGGAGTCCACATTTTCCTTCGTTTCTATTCTTATTTTTTCATTTTTCATAGCTTACTTATCTTTCTTTTAACAGTCGATGCTTGGGCACCCTTGGCGGTGCCCGACCTTGAGGATTGGGTTAGGAAATTAGCTGCCACATCCTTTTATGACAAATGTAAGTGGCGTGATTTGGCGAAGGGCAAATGGGAGGCCAAGAACCACAGCCTCGGAGATGCGTCCGAGATGAGGCCGGCCCCACCCGGGGAGACAACCAAGCTTTCAAATTCAAATATCGAGAAGGACAATAAAAGAAAGAGGGTCTCATATCCCGAAGACCTCCAAGACAGGAAAACCTCCACTCGAAGACTGCAAAAAAGGTTTGCTCAAACGGACGCAGACTCAGCTCATGACTCCCCGGATGGTGAGGAAAATGATGAAGAAGAACCGCGCTGGTGGCTCGGACCAGGAAGCCAGTCGAGGTCACCAAACCTTCTGAGCTGGAAAATCCACCTTGTGACGAGGATGCCCGAAGAGAAGAGATTGGCAAGGCCTCCATATCTTCGGAGGTTGAGATTGTCCCTCCATTTTCAACAAGTATACCAGAGGGGGGTAAACGCTGAGGCCCCCGAGGATGCCTAGGCCCCCGAAGATAATGAGAATGCCCCGATGAAAATCTCGGGCTCGCGACAACAGGTCATTACCTTTCATTGCCAACCTATTCTAGGGAGGCAATCGAGGAAGCCAATACTTTGCATAAGCCCGACACAAGTAAGGTCATCGGGGATGATCCATTCCACAACTACTATGCTGGAGTTGTGGGTGCCGATGAATTCAATGATACATCCTCCATTTTTGAAGAGGCCCAGCGTCTCTTTTCTCGAGTAAGGATCTGCCCTTTAGTATTGTGATTTTTTCTTTCTTCTCCTTAGACTGACATGCCTTTATTTATGTATAGGTTGTTGCAAAGTTCAAGGCCGAGCTGAAATAATGTAAGGTCGAGCTCAAGAGATTCTCATGCGAAGAGAAGGCCTTGAGGCTCCTTTGTAATCAGAAGGAAGAGGAGCTTAAGGACCTCCGAATTGCTATTTCCAAAGCTCAAAAGAGCGAGTCCGAGCTGGACGAGTAGGTAACTTTGATTTTAACAGAGCTCGGCATTCTTGGCTATGCTTCGGAGGCTAATACTTTGATGTCTCAACTGCAGCAAATGCTTGACATGATCGGGTGGCTCCAAGACGAGGTGGATCAGGTTCGGGCTGATTGCCATCAGTGGAAGAGGAATATGTATCAACTTGGTGCTGATAAGAAAGCTATTACGACCCAACTGGCCTCGGCTGAGGCTATGCTTCGTGATATTGAAGCAAAGGGCCTAGCTCAAGCTAGAAAAATCAAAGGGTTAGAGGCCGATCTGATTAAAGCCCAAATTGAAGTTGCACAGGCTAAGTCCGAGGCTGCACAAACTAAGGCCAAGGATTCACAAACTAAGGCCAAAATTGAGAAGATAAAGACTGCGGCCGATAAATCCATTGCTATATACCAGAGAGAAACCGCGGTCGTTCAAGCTGAGTTGAGGGAATCCTCTAACTGGGCAAAATGGAGCAGTGAATTGGCTAAGTGCCAAGCCCAGAGGGATACTCTCGAGGAAGTCCGTGCTCGAGGATTTGACCTTGCTGAGGAGATAGCCGAAGCACAAGCACCGGAAATTGATGCTAGGTTTCTTGTCTCCTCTGATGATGAGGATGTGGTGAATGGCTCCGAGGACGAGAAAAGTGAAAAATATGCTTCCGAAGGGGAAGAGGCTTCAGAAGATAAAGCTATCGGAGACGAAGACGACACTCCCGAGAACGTGGCCCCGAAATAGATTAGGTTTCTATTTTTGTATAAGGGTCCTTTATTGTAATATGCTTTGTAAATTTTCCTGATGAATATAAAGTATCCTTTTGTTCTTTTCTTGATTTGTGCTGATTTTTTATTTTGTCCCTGTTTATAAGGACTTCCGATGATTCACATGTTAAGTTCGAGTATTGGTTTAGACTCGCAATAAGCCCTTAGGCTTTTATTGCCCGAGATCGTACCCCTTAAGGTTTTAGATGGTCCCCGAGCCAAACTTAAAGTCAAATTACTGCGAGCTCAAGGCCTTTGGGTCCGAGTTAAATAAGATCGGGGTCTCAGATTCCCATAGGTCTTTGACCCTATCTTTCCTTTTAAGTTGGCCCTTAGGCTCTTTTTAGGTTGGCCCTTAGACTCTTTTAGGTTGGCCCTTAGGCTCTTTTAGGTTACCCCTTAGGCTTTTTTAATTGGGACATTTCGGCCTCTAAAAATGGCTATATAGTTTCCCATTAGTTCAGCTAAAAGACTAATGAAATTTTAGTTATGCATTAGCATGTATTTTGTACCCGTTGGTTTTTTTGAGGGCTCGACGTATCGGAACATTATTAGTCATTTTGTTTGCGTGGACGTAATCGAGCACCTCTTAAGGGTTTTCCAAAGGCTAGTGTTATCCAAACCCTTGGATTGCTCGATGGCTGATTCATCAAAGCCCTTAGTTTGTTCGAGGGCTGATTTATCGAAGCCCTTAGATTTTTTGGGGGCTGAATTTTTCGAGGCCCCTTATATTTTGCTTTTGACGGGTGTATCCTGGTTTAACCGATTTTTCAATGTTTGAAGGTCTTTAATTTTATAGAGAAAATTGGACGTCTTCGAATCGCATTATTTTGGCCGTAGTCTTTATGTGACCGTAGTCTTTAATGTGGTCGTAGCCTTTGGGTATGTCGCTTGGATTTGTTTCCCAATAACTCTTCGAACTTGTCCGAAGAGTTAGTCCCCGAGTATAGTGGCCTTGGCCTTTGTTTTGAGGGAGGTGTCTCTTTGAGGTCTTATGGGTTCGAGTTTTTAATGACTCAGACATGTTGTCTATCAGTGACAGTCCCCAGGTATTTTAGGGTGTTTTGGTCCTTGAGCCACTTCCCATAGGATTGTAAGTATAGAATTTGTATGAGATACAAAGTGTTTTTTGATATAACCAGAATGCTTCTTTAAATACTTAATACATGCGTACACGCTTCGCCATTGGGGCTTGATCATTCTATATGGACACGGTTTATTTGACTGTTTGGCCCATTACAAAGTTCTCATGCCGAGGCCCTATTAGGCGCAAAATGTGTTTCCTGGAGCTATAACCTCCCAGGGAGATTCCCCCCAGTATTCGAGGTTGACTGAAAAGAAGCCTTGAATACTCGTTGAGTGGACCTTGGGTAGCATATAAGTGTTTCCTCGTTAAAAACCTTGCCGGTAAAACCCATTTGGGATAAAACCCGATCTAAGGGAAAAAAGTGCAATGCATGCTTTCAAACCCGAGGTCTTCGATCTTAGCAGTAATACCGCTTGAGCATTGATATATTCCAATTATTTGGTAGCTGCTCGCCTTCCATTGTGCCGAGTTTGTAGGATCATTTCCCTATGACTCCGAGGATACGGTACGGTCCTTCCCAATTGGGACCTAACTTCCCTTCGTTTTGGTCTCGAGTGCTAAGAGTGACTTTCCTTAGAACTAAGTCCCAAACTTTGAAATATCGAAGGTTTGTCCTTCTGTTGTAATACCTCTCTCCATTTCCCCTTTGCATCATCTAGCCTTTTCTTCAAGTTTTGGATAATGGTTTTGTTATTGGACTCGGCCTATCCATTTGTACTTGGGTAGTAAGGTGCCGATAGGATCCTTTTGTTTTTATGGTCCTCGAGGAATTTGTCACTCTGCTACCGATAAACTTTTTTCCATTGTCATATGTTATTTCGGCGGGTATCCCGAACCGGCATATGATGTGGTCCAATATAAAATTGATGACTTCTTTTTCTCTTACCTTATCGAAGGCTTGCGCTTCAACCCATTTTGAGAAATAGTCAGTCATAAACAAAATGAATATAGCTTTACCTGGCACCGTTGGTAGGGGGACGACGATGTCAATCCCCCATTTTATGAATGGCCATAGGGATAGGACCGAGTGGAGTTGTTCACCCGGTTGATGAATTATTGGTGCAAATCTCTGGCATTTATCACACTTCCGAACGAACTCCTTGGTATCTTTTTCCATGTTGTCCCAATAATATCCTGCTCTGATCACCTTATGAACTAGAGAGTCTGTACCAGAATAGTTCCTATAGGAGCCTTCGTGTATTCCCCGCAATACATAATCTGTATCACCGGGTCCCAAGCACACTGCCAGCGGCCCATCGAAGGTCCTTTTGTATAATGTTCCATTTTCATCGAGCGAGATCGAGCCGCTTTGGCTCGGAGTGTTATTGACTCCTTTGGGTCTGAGGGGAGCTTCCCATGCTTTAAATAATCGATATACTTGTTCCTCCAATCCAATGTTAAGCTTGCTGAGTTAATCTCTACATGGCCTTCTTCGATCACTAACTTTGACAACTGGATGACAGCCCCAAGGACGATATCATCTTCTTCGACTGACGTTCTCAAGTTTGCTAGTGTGTCGGCCTCGCTGTTTTGTTCTTGACGTACATGATCCAGTGTCCATTCCTTGAAGCAGGGTAATGTTATTTGAAGTTTGTCCAAGTACCTCTGCATTCGTTCATCTCGAACCTCAAAGCTTCCATTTACATGGTTTACCACTAAAAGGGAATCACACTTGGCCTCGATGACCTCGGCTCCAAGGCCCTTGGCTAGTTCAAAACCTATGATTATGGCTTCATACAGCCTTATTGTTAGTCAATTTAGAGGTTTTGATAGATTGTCTAATAACACTGCCCGTAGGTGATTTCAAAATAATGCCGAGCCCGGACCCTTTCACATTCGAGGCACCATCCGTGAAGAGGGTCCAAACCCCCGTCGATGTACCCGTTTTTAGTAAGAGTTCCTTTCTACTTCGGGTACGAGGGCAGGTGTGAAGTCGGCCATGAAGTTCGCCAAAATTTGAGACTTGATGGCCGTCCGAGGTTGATATTCGATATCATATCCTCCGAGTTGGATGACCTACTTGGCCAATCTGCCCGATAATTTGGGCTTATGCAAGATATTTCGAAGTGGATATGTAGTTAGTACACATATAGGATGATATTGAAAATATGGTTTTAATTTCCTAGATGCGCTCATTAATGCAAGAGCTAATTTTTCCAAATGTGGATACCTGGTTTCAACATCTTCTAGGGTCCGACTCACATAATAGACAGGAAATTGCGTACCTTGCTCTTCTCGAACCAACACGCCACTTACCGCTACCTCTGACACAGACAGATACAAGTATAGTGTTTCACCCTCCTTCGGAGTATGGAGAAAAGAAGGGCTTGAGAGATACCGTTTTAATTCTTCCAGGGCTTGCTGGCACTCCGGGATCCATGTGAAGTTGTTCTTCTTTTTAAGCAGGGAGAAGAAATGATGGCTCCGATCTGATGACCTCGAGATGAATCGACCTAGGGCAGCTATCCGTCCTATCAGTCGTTGAACGACTTTCACATTGTTCACCACACTAATTTCCTCAATGGCTTTTATTTTATCGGGATTGATTTCGATGCCCCTGTTCGATACCATGAAGCCCAAAACTTGCCCGAACTGACTCCAAAAGCGCATTTCTCGGGGTTGAGCTTTATGTTATATTTTCTAAGGGTGTCGAATATTACCTGCAAATGGGTTATATGGTCCTCTACGCGTAGGGACTTAACTAGCATATTATCAATATAAACTTCCATGGATTTGCCTATTTGATGCTCGAACATCTTATTAACTAAACATTGATATGTGGCCCCTGTGTTCTTTAGCTCGAAGGGCATTACATTATAGTAGTATGTACCAAACTTCGTGATGAACAAAGTCTTTTCCCAGTCCTCTGGGTTCATTTGAATCTGGAGTAGGCGTCGAGAAAGGTAAGAATCTCGTGGCCAGCCGTAGCATCGAACAAATGATCGATGTTGGGCAATGGGAAAGAATCTTTAGGGCATGCTTTGTTCAGGTCTTTGTACTCTACACACATTCTTAGTTTATTCCCCTTTTAGGGACTACCACTACGTTAGCTAGCCATTCAGGATATTTTACTTCCCCAATGGATCCTATTTTGAGAAGTTTGGTTACCTCTTCCTTGATGAATGCATGTTTTACCTCAGATTGAGTTCTCCTCTTCTGTTTCAGGTTAAAATCTGGGATCGACACTTAGTCGATGGGTAGTTATCTTCGTTGGAATTCCTGTCATATCTAAATAGGACCAAGCGAAGCAAATATCGATGAGAAATTGAATGAGTTTTTTTCTGAGTTCGGGGGTTAACCCCGTGCCTAGGTATACCTTTTGTTTCGAAAGATGCTCGATCAATATGACCTATTCGAGTTCTTCGATCATGGACTTCATTGCATCTGATTCTTGGGGGCAACGAAAGTTTGAGTGGTGAGGAAATCTTCTCCTTTGCTCTCGGCTATCTGTTCATCGGACATTTGTCCCTTGGGCTCAGCCGAGGGCATGAGCTGTGATTGCTATTTGGTCACCAGTTCGTGTTTTGACTTCTCTAACATTGAAGGAGCCGATATCGGTACTGAGTCGTGCACTTTAAACATTTCCTTGGCCGCATGCTGCTCTCCATATACTGTTTTCACGCCATCCTTCGTTGGAAACTTCATCATTTGGTGGAGGGTCGATGGTACCGCCCTCATGCTATGGATCTATGGCCTTCTGAGCAAGGCATTGTATCTCATGTCACCTTCAATGACGTGAAATTTGGAATCTTGTATGGTTCTGGACACGTTGACTGGGAGGATGATTTCCCCCTTCGTCGTTTCACTTGCCATGTTAAATCCATTCAAGACCCGAGATGCTGGTATGATTCGATCGAGCAACCCGAGCTGCTCCACGACCCTGGACCTGATTATATTCGCCGAACTACCTGGATCCACGAGAACACATTTAACTTGAACTTTATTTAAAAGGATAGAAATTACCAGTGCATCGTTGTGAGGTTGAGATAAAGCTTCAATGTCTTCCTCGCTAAATGTCAGGGTGTCCTCGGGCAAGTAATCCCGAGTCCGCTTTTCCCTTGTGATGGATATTTTGGTGCGTTTGAACATTGGTCCCTGCGGGATGTCGACTTCGTCGATGATCATGTGAATGACATGTTGGGGTTCTTCTGGTTCACTCTTTCAGCCTGCATCCCTCTCCCTGAAGTGGTTCTTAGCCCGCTCACTTAGGAATTCTCGAAGGTGGCCCTTATTGAATAACCTAGCCATTTCCTCCCTTAGCTGTCTGTAGTCCTCCGTTATGTGACCATGTGTGCCATGATACTTGCACATCAAATTCGGGTTCCTTTGGGAGGGGTCGGTCTGTATTGGCTTGGGCCACTTAATATCTTTGATTCTCCCAATAGCCGAGACGATCCCTGATGCGTCTACGCTGAAATTGTATTCTGATAATTGGGGGTCTTCGACAGGGTAGATGTGCTTATCGAACCCGTTCTTGCTCATAATCCCCCGAGAACCTGAACCTTGGTCACTTCTTTGATCTCCCCGAGAGGTATTGTGGCTTGGACCGTCGGTTTTTCGATCATATGGTCGATACCATTCCTTGTTGAATCTTGATCCCTGGTCTATGTCCCTCGGGGGCTTGGCTGCGAATCTGTTTGGGTGAATTGAACCCGAGGGGGCTCCCAACTGGTCGTCCACGACCCTAATTTTTGACTGATACCGATTGTGCACATCCGACCATGTCACAACTGGATACTCGACCAAGTTCTGCTTTAGCTGTCGAGGCGCTATCGAGCTTCTTTCATTCAAACCTTGCATAAAGGCCTGAACCGCCTAGTCATTGGAGACCGGGGGTATTTCCATTCTTTCCATCTGGAACCTGCACACGAACTCCCTTAGTATTTTGTCGTCCCTCTGCCTTATCTTGAATACGTCCGATTTTCACGGGGCCACCTTTATGGCCACGGCGTGTGCTTTTACGAAGACATCCACCAACATAGCAAATGAATCAATAAAGTTAGGAGCTACATTGTGATACCAGATCATAGCTCCTTTTGATTGTATTTCTCCAAACTTTTTCAATAATACTGACTCGATTTCGGCATCATTCAAGTCATTTCCTTTTATCCCACATGTGTATGAAATAATATGTTCGTTAGGGTCCGTTGTCCCGTCGTACTTCTATATATTGGACATGCGAAACTTTTTGGGAATAGGCACTGGAGCCACACTCGAGGGGAAAGGTTTTTGTATGAATTTTTTGGCATCTAGGCCCTTCAAAACTGGAGGTGCTCCCTGTATTTGGTTCACTCGGGAGTTGTAAGTTTTCACCTTTTTATCGTTGTCTTCTATCCTCTTTTCTCCTGACTCGATTCTTTTAGTCAGTTCCTCGAGCATTTTCATAATTATGGGGTCAGTCCCCATGCCGCTTTCATCGGGCCTTTCAAGCACAAGTTCGTGCTGTGTGTTTTCTGGTTCGGCGGTGTTAGTAGTCCTGTTCTGACTCTGAAGTTGAGCGATGGCGACTCGCTGAGCTTGCAGCATCTCGAATATCACCTGGAGGCTGATTCCTCCTTCTTCCGGTCCTCATATTTCCTGGCCTCCAGCCTGGGCTTCCCTGCGTCCATTCTTTACAAGGTCTGCGCCTGCTTCCAGGTTTAGAGCGTTGTGGGAGCTGATATCAACTGGCTCCACGTTCGGCACTCCCTTAGGGATTACAGGTAGTACACCGAGCCCTATGCTGTTGTTTTCTCTAAGTCCTTCACTGTCATGAGCAGGTGCATTTTGTGTGCTAGACATATTTTAACCTGAAATCAAAGAATCTTTGACAAGAAAAAGTGTGAAGAATAACGTGTGTTATCAGAAAACTAGCATTAAAATAATCACTATTATCTTTAGCCCCATGGTAGGCGCCAAACTGTTTACCTCAAAAAATGAGTTTAACAATTAAAGATATTTTGTGGTTTTAAAGATATATGATATATTCTAATACTAGTGATTAAACAAGTAATATTGAGCTTAAGTAAGAAGAAATAAAGAACCAAATCAGTGTTGTTGAGGGAAATAGGGGGACTCGAGCTTGACTTATCCAGAGACCTCGAGGTCAGCTAAGAGTAATAAAGTATGAACAATAAAGTAAAGATAATAAAGCTGAAGAACAGTTGAAGAGCATGTTGAACAAGAAGAATAAGAATGTTCTATTGAAATGAATGATCTGATCTTTAGAAAGTGATTGGGGTCCCCTTTATATAGGAGGGGAAAACCCCAATATAGTACATTCCTCATAAAATCAAAGGATTCTATTGGTACAAGTGTATAATGGCCTAGTACGGATCTGTACTATTTCGTACAAGCCTCATCCTTTAATTGATGCCCTAGTCCACGTGTTCCTGAGAAATTCCCCTCTTTCTTGATTTGACTTCGAGATTGTGATGCCCTCGATATAGATCGTGCCAGATCTTCGATTAGCTTCCTCGAGGAGGATGTCCCTTAGTTGGATCCGATCTCCAGTTCGAGTTTCCCGAGCTCGGACCTATAGCCCATTTTAAGACTCCGAGATATCAAGCTCCTCGAATTGACCGCATACAACTTATACTTCCCCCACCTTAGCCTAAAGCTTTACAGGCAAAAGTCAACTCGTTAACTATAAGAAATATTTGCAGCCAAGAGCTTAACTGCTAAAATTTAATATACTACAAGTTACAGTACTCTAAACGAAAAGAAAAACTTTAAGAAAGTTATAGTTTCCAAGAGATCATGAAGATCAATAAATTAGCTCACCGAAACGAAAAAGGGTGCACCAAGAAGAGCTAGTTAATGTTTACGCCCTAAAAAATATAAATTATTTTGAAATATTTTGGAAATTTATTTTGCATTTTCTCTTCTTCTTTGTTATTCATCATAAGGCAAGCTTAACTGTCAGACATGACACACAACAAAAGCAACAGTTAGTAAAGCTATGAAACATCTACAAACTATAAAGAAGATTCGTATAGTCGAATTCAATTTATTTGAGACTAAAATATGTTATTATTAATAAGAGTTTGTCCTGCTTTTCTTATCATAATTGATTTTCCTATATCTTGAAGGAAGACGACATATTTACCATAAATGACTTTGCCTTTTACAAAAAAAAAAGATACAATTCTTCCATATTTGGCCAATTCTTTTTCTAGGAGAAATATATTTTTAACTTCTCTAGATTAAGCATCATGCCTTCCTATCCAGCAACATCCACAATGTAGACATAAGGAGTTTGAGAGACTTGTTTGGGGGGAGAATTTTTGGGACAAGTGTTAGCCTGCCACATGTGTGTGCCTCTTTGTGAGATTCTTGTCTTGATATTTTTTACGCTCTTTTATATAGTGGATGAATCATTTGTACTTGTGGGTATAGGTCAATTTGATCGAGCTACTTTAAATGTCTGTATCTCTTTTAGGTATATTTCTCTTTTGATCTCTAATTTATCGTTATTGAAGGTATGCTTGTTAGTTACTGCATGATACATGATTATTTTGGTCCTAACAAGTGGTATCAGAGCGGAGTTCAAGACAGGTTCATCAAAGCGAGTTTAGTTTTAGCCGAAGCCTATTTGACAGTAATCATGATTTTGTCTGAGAAATTTGACCGGAGTACTACTCACCTCGAAACAAACTTTGTGGTGGAGACTTAGAGATGTAGATTGTTAAAAATTATGTGGAGAAGGTAGATCAAGTTTATTTCGTCTGAAAGTTCAGGCCAAAAGGGGGGATTTGATAAGTGTTGCCCTGATTTTCTTATGATATTTGATTTTTTGATTTCTTGAATAAAGGGCAACATATTTATTATAATTGATTTTGCCTTTTACGAAAAGAAAAATAAAATTCTTCTATATTTGGCTAGTCTTTTTTCTTGGAGGAAAGCTTTTGACTTCTATAAATTAAGGATCCTTCATTCTCATTCATCAATATCCACAATGTAGTCATAAGGGGTTTGAGAGTCTTGTTTAGGAGAGGGGAGGATTTTTGAGACAAGTGTTAGCATGTCACTTGTGTGTGCCTCTTTATGAAGTTGTTTTCTCATTATTTTGTACTCTCTTTTATATAGTGTATTGTTCATCTCCGTCTGTGAATGTAGGTCAATTGGCCGAACTACGTTAAATGTTTGTGTCTCTTTTGGTATATTTCTCTTTTGATGTTTGATTTATCGTCATTGAAAGTATGCTTTGTTAGCTTCTGCATGACATCTGATTATTTTTGTCACGATACAATTTCCAGTACAGGCCGTGATGGCACCCAACCTCGCCGTTAGACAAGCCAATAGTGAACTATCCATTTAATTATTCATTTTGTTACTTTTGAAATCATGATTTTTATTAGATAAAGAAATTAATGCATTAAATTCATGAACACATACAATTTTAGTAAGATATAAAATAATAATATTAAGCAAAATCACAAACAATTTCTAAAACATCCCAAAACCCAGTATCACAAGTGCATGAGCATCTACTAGGAAGTACAATAATAATACAATATATGTCTGGAATATAAGATAGACAAAATAAAGCAAATAATTATGATGGAGACTCTGTGTGCTACGAATCGTAACATGAAATACAACTCACCCTAAAGTCCCCTCAGCAGATGCGCCTACGCGCTCGAATGATTACTGGAAAATACCTACACAATCAATGCAGAAGTGTAGCATGAGTACGTAAATCAATGCGTACCTAGTACGGATCTAGCTTAACCCCGGAGAAGTAATAATGAGGGGTCGACATTGACACTTACTAGCGGTCCAATAAATTATATATAGTAAAAGTAAACATATATGAAACACGGTAAGTAAACACTAAAAATAGATATAAGTACATAATACGTTTCTCAACTGAAAAATAAACACAAAGTCCTTAAGTATCAGATACTACCTCAATTGGAATGCATAATGGACAATACCAGATGCATGTCACATCTCAAGTCAGGAAAGCTCATAGATACACTGATTTCTTATCAAATTACACACGATTCTGCCGAGGCGAGTGGCCCGATCTGGTAAGAGTACTTCATGAAACTGCTGAGGCAAATGACCCGATCCTATAAGAGTGTGATACATGATACTGCCGAGGCAAACGACCCGATCCCGTAAGAATATATACATCATACTGCCGAGGCGAACGACCCGATCCCGTAAGAGTACTGCTAAGGCGTTCAGGCCGATCCCATTAGAATATGAAGCTTTTACGGGTCTTTAACCCCACTCAGGAATATACGTTTGAGTTATAAAATTCAAGAAAACTTTCCGATGAATACTCACAACGCGGGAGAAATCCTTAAGGGAAGTACAATTTCTACGGCTAATCAAGTACCTCGACAAGTATCTAAAATAGCAAGTCCATTACTCTACGCGAGTCTAGTCTCATGTCATAATGTGACTTAAAGCATTTAAATATGCAATAATAACTCAAATAGTACAATTAAAGCATGACGTGAGTCTAAGTCTACCCGGACATAATCATGAATTCTAGCATACACACAGACACTCATCACCTCATACGTGTGTAGCTCACATAACAAGCAGCACATTACAAATATAATAGCTATGGGGTAATTTCCCTCTCACAAGGTTATACAGGAGATTTACCTCTCTCTGAAGTTCCATAACTGGCTCCAACGCTCCTCTAACACCTCAAACCGATGCCTATCAATCCGAAACTAGTCAAACAACGTGCAGACCAATAAAAATATACTCCTATACTCATAATAATTCTCAACTCCGCTTGAAAAGTCAACCCCTGGGTATTCCAAAAAGTTCTGAAGATAAACATTATCCATATCACCACGAACTCAAATATATAATTTATTCTTAATTACATGTCCAATTTCATTGTCAAAATCTAAAAATACCGATTCCAGATTTTTCTTTAAAATCCCATAATTTCTACCAATTTTTATGTTAAAAATCCATACGTGTTCATGAAATATAATCAAAAATGGTTTAGAAATACTTACTCCCAAAAGTTGGATGAAATAGCTCTCCAAAATAGCCCCAAAATCGGCTCCAAGAGAGAAAAATGAGATGAAATGAGCAAATCCTGATTTTGCTAACTTCTGCCAGGCCACTCTTCTACGTGATCGTGTAAAAGATCTCGCAATCGTGAAGGCCACACAGATCTCGCCTAGAAATCCTCTTATGCGAACGCGATAATCACCTCGCTATCGCGAAGCTTAACCAGACAAGCCTACACGAACACGAGCCAATCTCTGTGAATGCGAAGGCAATAAACCCCAACCTCAGAAAGTCCCCTGCGAGTTCACGTTCATAACCAAACGATCGCAATGAACAACCTTCTAGACCCAGGCCAGCCCATCTAACTCAGCGCGTTTGCGATCATCACCACGTGAACACGAAGCATAACCTGATTAAGCTCCGCGAACGTGACACCATCTTCGCGATTGCGAAGAACAAAGTCTCTACCAATCCATTTAGCATTTCGCGATTGCGACCCTGCTTCCGCGATCGTGATGCAACACCAAATACACCAGAAACTAGTAGTTATAAAACAAGGAGAATTTGTCCGAACCCATCCCGAGGCCCCGTCCAATCATACCAACCAGTACTAATGCCTTATCCAAACTTATCCAAAGGCCCAGATGCCACGAATAATATCAAAACCATGAATCGACGATCGAAATCCTTCTTTCAACTTTCAATCATTTAAACTTCGACAAACGCGTCCGAATCATACTTAAACATTCCGGAATGACGCCAAATTTTACGTACAAGTCACAAATCGCAATGTGAACCTATTCCAAGGATCAGAATCCCAAACGGACATCGATAACACCAAAGCCCACTTCACATCAAACTTAAAAATTCTAAAATCTTCAAAATGCCAACTTTTCGCAATAAGTACCGAAACGCTCTCGGACCATTCGATACTCAACCCGAACATACGCCCAAGTCCAAAATCATCATACGAACCTTTGGAACCTTTAAATCCCGATTTCGAGGTCGTTTACTCAAAAGTCAAACATTGGTCAACTAGTTCAACTTAAATCTTCTGAATTGAGAATTGTCCTTCTAAATCAACTCCGAACTTCCTAAAACCGAAACCAACCGCACGTGCAAGTCATAATACATAAAGTGAAACTACTCAAGACCTCAAACTGACAAATGACGCACTAGAACTCAAAATGACCGGTCGGATTGTTACAATTTCGATCCTAACAATTATTATTGTTGTTATTATAAAGAAGATTATTTTATTTCTTTGCGGCTATACATGTAAATTCATTTGTGGCAGAGGGAAATGAGATGTCTTATTCTCGCCTCCAAGATGTGCAAATATTTTTTTTTTTTTAAACTCTTTAACTCATGAAAAGCGTTGTCTTAGAAAAAGAAGCATATTTAGGCCACCATTGGTAAGCATTGCCCTAATAATGTGACCTTTTGATCAAAGTCACACTTTCAAATAATGTAAGTCTTATTTTTTTAACAGTGATTAATTTCTAACATATTGTAATAATTGCCCCTATTTTTCCTAATAGTAAGCAGCTCTTGCTTATTTGTTGTTGCCTATATATTTTTCATCCGAGGTTATTCAACGACGTGAGGCAACTTTGTTGTTGTTGCCAAAACTATTATTGGCAACAGTATATAATATATTGTAACAAAAAATATTGTTGACAAATGCTTTCTTGGTTTTAGTGATGAAGCAAAACATATCCTAGAATCGGCTTGGAAAGTATTAAGAGATTTTCATCATTCTATTATTTGCCTGAATCAAGGAAGGAGAAGGCGTTTGTGGTACTAATTAAAGAGTTTCGCAATATAATCCTTTAACCTAACAATGGTCAATCTGGGAAACACTGCCTAATCTTTTCACATCAGCCAAAAGACTTTCCACCTTAAATATTGAAGAAAATGGTAACAATAAGATGAACTTGAGAAAAAGAGGCCAAAATCCTCCCTCGTGCCATCTTAAAGTTGACTCTTGTAGAGCAAAATCAGTCACTCTCTTGGCGGTGCTCTAGTTAAAAATAATAAAAAGATAAGATGTAGCATTCAGCCGATCATTATATAATAAAGATATAATTCAGATACAGATGAAAATTATTGTACATCATGTTATAAAGTTGACTTAAGATAAAATTAATATGACAAGTAAACATCCAAGAAACTTGATAAAAACGCAGCTAGCTAACTATAACTTGTTAGGACAGCTATCTATGGACTATGGATATGAATATATTATTTTTCTTGGAGGCAAAGGAATTGAAAGAAAATGCTTGGTTATTAAATTAAAAAAGCTAAAAAAAATCAATAATTTGGACTTAACAAGAAACATGGATTATTTTAGTTCCGATACTTGGTACAATCTATTAGCCACTAAAGACAAAGAATCCCATCCAATTCTTGCTTCCAAAAGGCAAAACTTAGATCTTTATCTTTCTAACTTCGAACCCTTTATTATTTAAACTCCCTTTCAACATATATATATATATATATATCCCACATTACCAACATTCTCCATCTTTCCTATTCCTAGATTTGCTGATTGAAACAGAGACAATGAAGCCAATATTTACAAGTGATAAAATTCCAAGGTGTTCTAAGCTCACCATGCATAAAGATTCACACTCAATTTCCAAGATGAAGCCAAAAATACGAATAATTCATATAATTGCTCCACAGATTATTAAAACGGACGTTGAAAATTTTCGCGAGCTTGTACAAAGGCTGACGGGAAAGCATGCAGCAGAAGGTAAAGGAAGCAACAAGAAAAGAAAAGAGTTGATAAATCCTCAAAGGAAAATGGAAGAAGAAAGTACTGAAGAGAAAAATTATAGAGCTGAGAATTTGTCGAATGGATTTTGGAGTAGGTATGGAATGGATGAGGGATTCATTCAAAACTTTGGCGAATTTCCTGTGTTTCCTTTCAAGTCTACTCAGATTAATATGTTTGGTGAGACTGAGATGCCCCTTTGCTAGACAAATTATTAAGTAGAAGACTTTTTCTGAATTTGTTCTTGACAATGATTTTCAAAATTTTCGACAATCTCAACCAAATAGTGTGCAGAAAATTGGGTGCGTGTGATGACTTAATTCTTCATTAATTTTATTTTTCTGTTTTGTTGGATTTGGATTGAAGAGGATAGGAGGAAGTGCTGATTGACTTTTTTCTCTCTATCTTGTATGTTTCAGGTTTTTTTCTTTGTAATTATTTGACTCCTATCAATTCTATTTGCTGCTTAATTTTTCCTATACCCATAGGCTTTTCATGTTTTATATATATATATATATATAGCAAATCCACTAGGCGAGGTGTCTAGGGCTAGTTTTATTAATAATAAAAAAAAATCCACATAGGAAGAGTACAAAAAAGGGGACAATAGCACCACTCCTCTGCGCCTCACATTGCCATATGATGACAGCCTCATGCAGAAGATCATGGTGTAGCTGCCGACAAAGTCTCACGAGGGCATATAATTTCATAGTCGTTTGGATATCTTCCCAAAGGCATAGGACATTAGCAATCATATACTGGGCTAAACCTTACCTTACTAATCCTATTGAGGCATAAAAAAGCCTCACCTACTAGCATGCATGTAAAAAGTAAGAACTAGAGAGCACTAAATATTCTATGATCATCACAGAGTCTATAACATACTCTGTGATGATATTACAAATGACTATACTAATAAAGTGATAAAATAAAATGTAGTATGAATTAAAGCATTGTCCCTTCTTGCCCAAGCTTGTAATTTCTTCAATTTGTAGTTCTTTGTCATCTTCCTCAAACCTCTTCAAAATATCTTCAAAATTCATGACTTCTTTTTTGAATGATTGGATCTCGTGGATGTAGTTTGGTCAGCCTATTCTTGTTTGGCAATTCTCATTGGGAGTCGCCTAACATTTACTTCCTCATTCACCTTTTCGTCCCAACTCTTCTTCCTTGTATGAGTCTTCTTGCTTTGTCCACTATACATAGGTGATAGATCACCTCTTTGTGCTGCCTCTGCCCTGCATTGTTGCATTATTTCATCTTCATCTCCTTCTTCATAAATGTCCTTTCCCACCTGCACTAGATGTGACAAATTTTGGACGAGGTCTTGTGTCATCAAATCATTTACTTCTTGTACCTTTGCCATAACTGCCTTGCCCTGATGTTTTTCCATACGTTGCATATTGTTCCTGGTCTTAACACCCTGTCCAGTGCTCAAAGCTTGAGAATGATTCATAGGCTTAGAGCTTACCAACGCGTCCAGGAGCAATCTGTCCTCCAACGAGATAGCTGGATTACCTTCACGATGTTGCTGCTGCCCAGTATTTGATGGAGCTACTGCATTTTGAACATCAACAAAGGTAGTAGCTGGAGTGTTTGTAAGAAGCTGTTGCTACCCAGTGTTAGGTGTTACAGCAATTTGCATCGTATTATCGCCTGGAGTGTTTGCAATCAGCTATTGTTGTCCAGCCATAATAGGCGTTACTACTGGGAACAAAAGCAGGAGCATTGGAATTAAGCTTACTTTTTGAGGCATGAATCTGAGGCACCATCATTTCTTGGCAAGTGTTGGTGAGCCAATTGACAGCATATCTTCACCTTCACTCTCTTGGTCAGCACCATCAGTCGAATCCCCAGCAATTTCATCTCCCCAGTCTTCTTCTTCACCTTCCTCCTCTTGATCAGCCCGCAATCTAGATTTACTAATCATATGTCTAAAATTTTCTTAAACAATTTCATTAGCGGACAACATCACCTTCCCAGACTCATCTCTATATTCACCTAACGTGTCCATTGATTGTGAAGGAACTTCAAATACGGATATGTTCAAAGTTACTATTGCTTGTTTAACCATGGTGGTATTCATCATCATTGCAGCCTGGGCATCTTTGATAATTTTTCAACATGAGGGCTGGAAAAATGCAATGTCAGAGTATTGGAACTATGTGCTTGATTATCTGTTTGCTCCTCCACCAGATTTTTCTTTGAGGCATTTCGTCGAACACCCATTTCCTTAGCCAAAATCTCACTGCCTTGGGCTCCTTTTTGATTGCTGGTGCATGGAACAATTTGCTAGTTCATGATGTCATCTTTTAGGACTGTTGAAACTAGTTGATCATCCTCCACAGCTTCCAGTGCTTCAAAAACATTTGAGCTGGTCACAATGTTAGAAGCATTTTGTCGAACACCTGCAGATTTTTGCCTGGGCGATACCACCTTTTTAGTAGGTGATTTTCTAGCAGAAACCACGTTCCAACTTTCATCTTTTTTGTTTGTACTATCAACATTTTTCCACAGCCTTAACTTCCAAGGACACTCCCTTATTCCCAATCTCTTTACCTCCAGAAGTATGGGCTTCATCATCGCGAGTGACCACTGGTGTTGCCAACTTCCTAGTGGTATTGATAGTCATTGCCCATGTTGCAGCTTCCATTACATTACCACGTTGTGCATTAACATCAGCTTAGCTTTATTCAGTGTCTTTGAAACTGTATCAGTTGCACACTCCACCACTTCTCTACCTACATGTTCTGATGCTTTTGTTGAAACACCAGTTGCAGTATTATTAAGAGCCAGCTTCTCATACGTTGCTACTACTGGATTCACAGCATTGAAAATCCCCGTTAAGACTTTTCTAGCAGGAACATCACATGTAGGTTTAGGAATGTTGCGGAAGCCAAATTTATATAGTGTGAATGAGTCACAACTACTATACCAAAAATTATAGCAGCCACCAAATAATAAATAAGACAATAAAACAACAATAAAAGGAACACCAAAATTTACGAGGTTCGGCCAATTTTGCCTACTTCCTCGGACACAACCAATATTTTATTCCACTCCAAAAATACAAGTGAAATAATACTAAAGAGAGAAGATACAAATGCCTTAAGAAGATAAGAAGACAAATGAGAGGTGTGTCTAAATCCTAAACATTAGGCCTCCTTTTATAGGGAGAAATTCTTCCCAAATTAAGTCTCCCACTGATGTGGGAGTTTGCCATTTTCAACAAATTTCCACCTTGGCAAAATTCCACATCTTCAATTTTCTCCCGGTAACAAATTTTGGTTGTGTCTTCATCTTCAATATTCAGTGTTCAACAATGTTGATCAAATCCAAACAATGTTGAAACTTGACCGCAGTCACCACTTTTGTCAGCATATCAGCAGGATTCTCTATAATATGAATTTTCTTCACTATGACTCCACCTTCTTCTATGATTTCTCGCATGAAATGATACCGAACATCAATGTGCTTCGTCCTTGCATGATAAACTTGGTTCTTCGCTAATTGAATAGCACTTTGACTATCACAAAAAATTGTGATACTTTTTTGTCCAATACCAAGCTCTTTTAGCAACCCCTGAAGCCAAATTGCCTCCTTCACAGCCTCTGTAATAGCCATGTAGTCTGCCTCTGTTGTAGACAAAGCAACTGTTGACTGTAAAGTAGACTTCCAACTAACTAATGCCTTTGCAAAAGTAAATACATAACCAGTAGTTGATCTTCGTTTGTCCAGATCACCCGCAAAATCTGAGTCACAATATCCAACTACAGACTGATTGTCTTCCTGCTCAAAAACTAACCCAACATCTACATTATTATGAATATACCGTAGAATCCACTTCACAGCTTGCCAATGCTCCTTTCCTAGATTATGCGTATATCTGCTAATAATTCCAACAACTTGTGAAATGTCAGGTCTCGTACATACCATTGCATACATCAAGCTACCAACATCATTTGCGTATGGTACCTTTGATATATACTCTCGTTCAGCTTCATCTTTTGGCGACATAGTAGTACTTAGCTTAAAATGGGGAGCAAGTGGAGTACTAACTGGCTTAGTCTTCTCATCTATGCCAAAGCGCTGTAGTACTTTCTTCAAATATTCTTTCTGAGATAAACAAAGTTTCTTTGAACGTATATCTCTTATTATCTCCATGCCAAGAATTTTCTTTGCCTCACCCAGATCCTTCATCTCGAACTCCTTCTTCAGTTGAATCTTCAACTTATCAATTTCTTCCGATTTCTTGGAAGCTATCAACATATCATCAACATATAGGAGAAGATATACAAAGGAACCATCTTCAAGCTTGCGCAAATACACACAATGATCATATTTGCTTCTCTTGTACCCTTGCCGCAACATAAACTTGTCAAATTGCTTGTACCATTGTCTAAAAGATTGTTTCAATCCGTACAATGATTTTTCAGGTTTGCACACCATATTTTCTTTTCCAGCAACTTTGAATCATTCTGGCTGAGTCATGTAGATTTCCTCCTCCAAGTTTCCATGTAAAAATGCAGTTTTTACATCCATCTAAACTAGTTTCAAATCCAACTGTGCTACCAAAGCCAACATAATTCTAATGGAGGAATGTTTTACAACTGGAGAAAACACTTCATTGTAATCAATTTCCTCCTTTTGAGCATATCCTTTGGCCACCAATCTTGCTTTGTAGCGAACATCTTCTTGGTTAGGAAATCCTTCTTTCTTTGCAAATACCCATTTTCACCCAATTGCTTTCTTTCCCTTCGGGAAATTGGCCAATCTCCATGTATGATTCTGATGAAGGGACTGTATTTCATCATTCATGGCAATCCTCCACTTATCTTCTTATGAACTTTGGACTGTGTCTTTATAAGTGGTAGGAACATCATCAGCTACAATTGAGACAGCACAAGCAATCGTCTCTATAAGACGAACAGGTTTTGTTATTGTCCTTTTTGGCCTGCTGGTTGCTATTGATTTAAGTTTTTATTGAGGTTCCTGAGTTGGAATCTCCCTCTATACTAGCTCTTCTTCCAAAAGATAATCTTCATATGTTTCCTTCTCTGCTTCTTGTGTAGGAAAAATAAATTTTCCCTCAAACTCCACCTGCTTAGAAGCACCATCATTTTGTCTGGTATCTTCTGTTACCTTATTTACCATAGCAGATTCATCAAAGGTAACATCCCTGCTGAATATTACTTTCTTTGTCATAGGACACCATAAGCGATATCCTTTGACTCCAGAAGTAATCCCCATAAAAATAGCCTTCTTTACCCTTGGATCCAATTTTGACTCTGTCACTTGATAATATGCAGTTGAGCCAAATACGTGCAAAGAGTCATAATCTACAGCAGGCTTTTCATACCATTTTCCAAATGGTGTCTTGTCATCAATAGTAGCATATGGTAGACGATTAATGAGGTGGCATGCATATGTAACTGCCTTAGCCCAAAATTCTTTGCCCAAGCCAGCATTGGACAACATACACCGTACCTTCTCCAGCAAGGTCCGGTTCATACGTTTTGCCACTTCATTCTGTTGTGGTGTATGTCTGACAGTGAAGTGTCGGACGATGCCATCATTTTCACAGACCTTATTAAAATGATCATTTTTGTATTCACCTCCATTGTCTGTGCGAATACACGTGATCCTCCTGCCTGTTTGATTCTCCACCATCATTTTCCATTTGAGAAAAATTCCCAACACTTCATCTTTTCTCTTCATTGTATACACCCACACTCTTCGGTAAAAATCATCAACAAAGGTTACAAAATAGTGCTTCCCACCTAATGAAGGTGTTTTGGAAGGACCCCAAACATCAGAGTGTACATAATCCAATATGCCTTTGGTATTATGGATCGTTGTACCAAATTTAACCCTTGTCTGTTTCCTTTGACACAATGCTCGCAAAACTCCAAGTTGCAAGCCTTTACTCCTTTTAACAATCCTTGATCTGATAAATTTTTCAAGGATTTACCTCCAGCATGTCCCAAGTGTATGTGCCATAGCCTGGTTGCTTCTACCTCTTTTTCGTCACTGGATGTTACTGTCGTTGTCCCAATAACTATACTACCGCGATAACGGTATATGTTATTGTTCTTCTGATTGGCCTTCATTACCACTAGTGCATCGGAGCATACTTTCATCACTCCATTTTCTGCAATGATTTTGAACCCTTTTGATTCTAGGGCTCCCACAGAGATGAGATTCTTCTTCAAATCCGGTACATATCGAACATCTGTTAATGTTCTGATCATTCCATCATGGTTCCTTAATCGTATTGAACCAATGCCATATGAAGTAAGAGGGTTGTTATCCGCTGTGTGGATGACTCCATATTCTCCTTCTTGAAAATCCACGAACCAGTCCCTGTTGGGACACATATGATAGCTACAAGCCGAGTCCATCAACCATATGTCTGATGATGTTGATGACTCTGTTGTAACTAATGAGAAGTCTGAATCATCACAATCAGCTACATTTGAATCCATAATGGCCTTTCCATTGTTATGTTTGACCTTATTCTTCAACTTCGGACAGTCTTTCTTCCAGTGCCCTTTTTCTCGACAAAAGGCACATTCACCTTTGCTGGGTCTAGATCTTGACTTGGATCTTCCCTTATTTGTCCTCGTTTGATTTTGAGAACGACCCCTCACAACCAGTGCTTCTCCTTCTCTGCCTTTCTGTTTTTCTCCCTTTCTTTGTTCATAGCTGTACAAAGCCGAACAAACTTCTCTGAGAGAAATTTCGTCATTCTCACGGAGTAGAGTAGTTTCAAGGTGCTCGTACTCATCAGGAAGTGACCCCAACAACATCAAGGCCAAGTCACCATCATCAAAAGTTGCATCCATATTTTGCAAATATGTGACCAACTTATTGAAACTGGTGATATGTTCATTCATCGTGGTACCATGAACATAGGTGAAGCGAAACAATCTTTTTTTCATGTACAATTTATTTTGACTATTTTTCTTCAAAAATTTATCCTCCAGTGCTTTCCATAATTTACTTGCAGAAGTTTCCTTTGTGTATGGATATTTCTGCTCTTTAGCAAGGTAGGATCGAATGGTACCGCAAGCAACACGCTTGGTAATTCTCCAATCTTCTTCTCCAATAACATCTGGTCTTTTTTCTTCAATGGCAAGATCTAGCCCTTGTTGAAAAAGGACATCTAGAACCTCGCCTTGCCACATCCCAAAATGTCCTGACCCATCAAAAATTTCTACCGCAAATTTCGCATTTGACACAATTCTTGCCATAAGCGAAGATGCCAATGATGACGTATTGTTGACACTTGATGTAGATTCTTCTTGTTTATTGTCTCCCATCTTTGACACAAATATTATTTAATAGCTGACGACACAAATCAAGATTATTTCCTTTCTGGTGTGGAAAATTAGACTAAGCTGCAACCACAGAGCATACTCAGACAGAACCTTGACTCAGTTACCAAGATAAATCTTTTCTGATGTGGAAAATCAGACTATGCTGCAATCACAGAGCATACTTAGACAGTACCTTGGCTCTGATACCAATTATTGCGGAAGTCAAATGTATATAGTGTGAATGAGTCACAACTACTATACCAAAAATTATGGCAGCCACCAAAAAATAAATAAGACAATAAAGCAACAATAAAAGGAACACCAGAATTTACGAGGTTCAACACATTTTGCCTACTTCCTACTCCAAAAATACAAGTGAAATAATACTAAAGAGAGAAGATACAAATGCCTTAAGAAGATAAGAAAGCAAATGAGAGGTGTCTAGATCCTAAATATTAGGCCTCATTTTATAGGGAGAAATTCTTCCCAAATTAAGTCTCCCACCGATGTGGGAGTTTGCCATTTTCAACAAGGAGGACCATTATCGATCATTGAGGCATCACCTACAGAGATATCATTAGTTGCTCGATTTATCACTTTATCAGTATTCACATTATCAATTTGTTTTTCTCCTTCAGTTTGCAAAACCTGCTGCTCGACTAAATTTTTCTTTGCTGCTTCATCTACCAGTTGTCCAGCCCTTTTTGCATTAAGATACTCCTTAGCATCACCTTCTAATAAGTCAAGATTGTCCAGGCCTTCACTTTCATCCACTAAAGCTACATCTTCCTTATTTTTCTCAATCCTCCAACGGCATAATCTTTCATCGTGCCCTTGATGTTTACAACAGGTACACTATTTTAGAAGATTATCATACATAATCTCCTGATAATGTTCAACTATTTTCCCAGAATTTTTATCCATAATATGAATCCTAACTCTCTTAGGATGTTTGGATGTTTGTTAAGTAGGTCAAGCAAAACCTTAACCCTAGATGTACTTGGTCGCGTTCTATCTTAAGTCGCTTTGTCCACTGCTAAAGGCTTTCCCACTGCTGAAGCTATGGACATTATCGATTTCTTTGCAAAGAAATTTGCAGGCAGATCAGGTAAAGAAATCCATACAACTACTCTCGATGTTTCTTCACGTGGATTAAAACCTATTGTCCATGGGAATGTTCTAAAGAAGAACTCATCGCCTTTTGACTTAACAAAACCTATAGATCTTGACAGAACTTGAACAAAATCTTCAAACAAATCAAACCACCAGGATATGCCGATATTCCAACTGTCCAACGTTACAATATCCTTTGGCATCAAACTGTTTTGGTATGGCTTGTCTCAATTCATGAAGGTCTAGTTTTCCATACGAAAACTTGAGAATTACAGCTTGATGCAAACCTTCTTCAATGGTGAATGCATTAACCTCTTCAATGGTGAATTCCACAGTCGGTTCTCCATGGACAATATTGATAGGAATCAACTCGATTATGGACGAAACTGCGGTAGATTTTTTTGGATGAAGCTGGGTAGCGTATGATTGTTTTGGCTTAGTGTTAAAGAATGTTTCATTAGGGTTTTGGATTGCCTCTCCCACATCCAAAGGCTGGGGAGAGCTCGCAGCAGCCATGGTTGCCCTAGTTCACCATGAATCGCCAAGAGAGAGGATAGAGGAGATAGGATAGAGGAGAGAGCGTTTCAAGCATTAGTTCATGTGATATTAATTAGTTTGCCTTTTTATCCCTTTTTCAACTGTTATTTTTCTCTAAATAATAGTGAAAGTTCTTGTTACTGCCATGGTATTTGAATTCTATAAATAAGGGAACCTTTAAATCTTCTTAATTCTTTTCCTTTAATGTTAAAGATTATTCTATGAACAACGGTTTTTAAGTTGCTTTTTATCTATTTAAAAACAATCATATCGTTTACTTTTAGTAAACTAGTATTAGCACTCGTGCAATGTACGATCTATATTAAAGCAAATTAAACTTGAAAAATTATGATTTGGCTTCTTTTAGCACATTCGATTATATTATTTAAACAAAATTTCAGTTGTCGTCATATTTTTTAATATAATATAGCTACTAATAAAAATTTTGTGATATTAATTGAACCGAATCATATGACCGTCGAATAACTTTTTTGTTTCTTATTTTTTTGTCACGATCCATAATCTCTCCTTAAGAGTCATGATGACACCTAATGTTTCAACTAGGTAAGTCTGTCAATAAACATTATTTAGAACAATAAAAGCATGAAATAACGAGACAAAGTTTAACAAAAAATCAAAAATATGAGTAATACAGGCCCAAGAAGCAAATACTCAATATAATATCCTAGAACTAGGTGGTACAAAGTCGCAAGGTCTAACTGAATACACGAAATCAATCTCAAATATAGTACTATCTAAAATACATGAACAGTAAATATGAAACAAGAGGGTGACTCAGAGGATCATGCAGGGATACCTTGAATATCCTAAGGTCTATTCCGGTCAAAGCATGCCTATGGCTAAGTCAATGACATGAACATGATCAAATAGTCATAAAATGATTTCACAAGTTTCATATAAAGTCCATTATTACATTACGACATATTAATAGCCTACGGTCTATTCTGGTCAAAACCACACATGGTGACTGTATACACGCTCCTCACATTATGTACACATCACTAAAGATATCATAGAAATCAGCAATCAGGGCTAGCACCTAAGGGGCATTTTTCTCACTAAAGGTAAGACAAGATACTTACCTCAAACAAGTTAAATAAGTCCACTACCAAGCCCTTCACGCGTAAATCCAACTCCGTACGACTCGTATCTAGCAAAAATAACTTAATTTCATAAATAAAAGCCATAGCTCATCGATCTCCCCGGTCCCCTGAATAACTGACCCAAGGTACTTGAGACCCTTTATGATGATTGATTTTGAACTCCACTTTTCTCGCTTGCTCCCCCCGAAAGAGAATTCTGTTATCCTCTCAACTACTTCTTTGGGTATAAATAAAGTACTCTATCCGTTTCAATTTAAGTGAATTTGTTTGATTAGATACGGAGGTTAAAAAAAATAAAAACTTTTAAATTTGTAGTGCTCAGTCAGTCAAAAAGGGCCCCAGAGTATTCGTATGGTTATAAAAACTTCTTATTAAAGATAAAATTGAAAGTTTAAGCTAAATTATTTTTATATTTAAAAAGTAGTAATTTTTTTTGGAGCAAACCAAAAAAGAAATTCTTTAAAATTATTTTTAAAATAGAGGAAAATTGTACATCATTGCCACGAGAAATCGAATGGAGAGAGGGATCTATGTTTCCCCTAGTAGAGGAAGGCAGACCCACTACCTGTTTAGGGCCGTCATCTTTTTCAGTCTCCCCTTCGATTCTCGAATACTCGAAACTATTATTCGAGGAGTCAGTCGCAGCGGGCTGAGCAAGAAGGTTTTCACAAGCGGATAATTCCAGTTCTCGGGCTTGGGCATTGCAATAATTTATATTGGCAATGCGCACTTTGGCCTCCTCCAATGTCTTTCTCTTGATATGATATATAGCATAAGTCTTCTCGAAGATGAGGGAATCCTCTTGATCCTGAAGTTTTGCTCGGATATCGATTTCATCCTGGAGCTCTTCTCTTTCACACTTCATGGATCTTAGGTGGGAATCAAGCTCAACGTTGGTAGTTGAGTGAATCCCGTTTTGCTCCATGGTCCTCTTAAGCATCTCTTCCATTCAGGCCTTCTTCTCCTCGGCAAAATTGGCCTCTTCTATTTTGGAGCATAAGTTGGCCTTCAGATTATTAATTTTCTCCTCGAAGACAGACTCATGCTCGGCAGCAACGGTTACAATATCTTGACGTTCGACCCACTTAGCCTTAGCCTCTCTAAGGTCATTGTGCAGTTGAGCAACTTCTTGGTTGTGAGCCTATCTATCTTTTTGGGTTTGCTACAACCGAGCCTCGAGCTCGCTCATCTGTTCAACTTTAGCATCCAGCACCGGAAGGCATACGGCAAACTAGTTCCTTTCAACCAAAAGTTAATCTCGCTTGAAGGAAAGTCCTTGTTTGTCAAGGATCAAGCTTTGCAGGACCTTGGAAGTAAGAAGGTTAGCCTAAACAAAAGGTTAGATTTAAGATTACCATTATAGCATTTAAACGAACAAAAAAAGATAGAAAGAAACTAGGATTGTACATGTACCGCACTGTGCATGCTATTGTTTATCAGACACTCCCCAAAGAGGGAGCTCATTTCCTTCCAATGCCTCGCCGAAGCTAGTGACTTCATATAATTGGCAAGCTCCACTGTCCTAGAAAGGACATGACACTCCTTCGATATTGAAAGAGTAGTGCTTCACCTTCCTTGGGGATCTTGATAAGGCATAGCATAGGTGCTCCTAAGTTCCTGTGGTCAGGAGACCAAAGAGGGGAAGCATCCCTTTCCTGATCAACTTATGTTAGATGAGGAGATGCAGTTGGTGTTGGTGGCGAAGGAGCAGCTAGTGTAAGGGCATGAACTTGTTGGCGTAGAAGGAGAAGTAGTTGTGGCAAAAGGGATGGTGATTGTTGCTTGATCAATACTTGAGGACATAAGAAGCCCAGGGTCTGAACTCCTAGGACCAAAAATAGAAATAGGGGTTGGGAAGCAAGAGTTAGCATTCTCAACTAATCCCATTTCACCCCAAAATGCCTGGATTTCATCTGTCGATAGGTTTTAGAGCTCTCTCGTTAAGCCGATGAAGATCTTTTTCTCCGTTGAAGGGAAGCCTCTTTATCGCTGGCTACACATTCGTTATCGAGAACCACTGTAGGCACTGTGGTCGGCTCGGTTGGTATTTTCTTTGCTCTCTTTTCCTGAGTCCTAACCGAGGAGGAACGTCTCCTCCTTAATTTCTTATTCTCGGGTTTGGGATTATGAGAGGAAGCACCCATACCGAGGCTCAAACAGATCCACAAGCCCTACTCCGATCAAGGGCATGTTGCTACACCATTTTAGCCTCCTCGGGGTCATCTAAGGCGTCGACTTCGGGGCAGATAACAGAAGCAAAAATGGAGTTAGCAATTTATTCATGATTTTTCTTGTGTTCGAACAAGGATAAAAGAAAGAAGGGCTTGGTTTACCATGGTGTTTGGCCTTCCACTCGTATTTGAGGGCCATTTCCTTCCACCGCCGGGATTCTGGAGTTGTAATGTCCAGAATTTTCTGAACCCATTGGTCAAGACCTTGAACTAGTGGTGTCTTCCGACAGTAGCAAAAGCAAAAGAAATAGAAAATAAAAAAAAAAAGAAATTATTGTTTTTACTAAGAGAGGAATCAAATAACCGAAAACTTACGAAAAAGGTTCCATGACTCAGAAAAATGTTGGGATTGTGGTCGAGATGATGTCCCTAGTATAAATAATGACGAACCATTTCATCCATCTACGGTCATTGTGATCATCTATGCTGGTGAGGAGAGAATGGTGACCATACTTGCTAAAGTTGAATAATCCCCCATGAAAAATCTTGGGAAAGTAAAGGTTCATCATGTGTGCAAGAGTTAGGGTTTCCCCGATCTCAGTGCACAATTGACAAAGGCAGGCCACCATCCTTCATATTGATGGGCCTACTTGTGCTAAGCAGACCTGATATCTGTGGAAAAACTCCAAAATCATTAGGTCGAGCCCTTCACTCGACCCCAAAGAGAAAGGCCCCGAGGTGAAGGAATACGTATAGACATACATGAATCCCTCCTTGGAGTAGGTAACTTGCTCTACCATATTGGGGGAGAGGATTAAAAAACGGGGTAGTCGCAGTCCTCCTTCACAGTTGGAATACTAGAAGGACGAATGTGGGAGGGGTACCTATGAACAGTACAAAACCGGTGGCCTTGACAAGTTGCAGAAGAAATTTTTTTCTTGAAGATCATTTGCGGTGCTGAGATGATATGGTATGATGGTGCTAACAATGGGAGTATCAGACTCGACGTCGAGCTCCTTGTCTTTGTAAAAGAGTTCTTAGCAAATGCTGAGAAGAAGGAATATTTATGAAAGTAATGTAAATGAATAAGTAAAAATAATGAGTAGTAGAGAAGATATAGATGGAAAAAATTGCAGTCATGATTACCTCAAAATTCAAAAAATACTTGATGAATCACGAGGCAACACGTGTTCGGGGTATTAAATGCGAAAAAACGTGCGTTGCTTCAAATGTCAGAGACTGCTCAGGAACTTTCCCACCAAGAAAGGAATATTCATCTACTTCCTGGTAATGCTGAGTTTCGTCACCGAAAAGTAGTTGGACTATCTCTACGGGGTAAAATTAGTTGACTACAAGTAGTCGAATGGTAAAATGACTCGTGGAATCCAAGATAGGCAAAAGACGAGTCGAAAACAACTAATACCGGATGTGGCTTGTGTGACCGGTATCGGGTGGTTTCCGAAGGGAACATAGTCTGCGATAGAAGTTCAAAGATTCTCTATCGAATAGCATTCAATGAGGGAATATATTCTAGCATTAAATGAGCAGCCGTTGTAGAGAATATTTTTATTCAAAGTCTGCCGTTATATATTCATCGATGACACTTTAATTTTCGTTCAAGAAGAGCTTAATTTTAGGAGTTTCTCCCCTAAAGATAGCTATAAATATCAGATCGGCGATTCTTGCAGAGGACATGAAATATTTTGCACGCAAAAGTTATACTTTACTATTTTGCTCTCATACTTTACTATATAGCTCTCAATTTAGAAGCTTCATTATTGCTTTATCTTTATTTTTACTTTTGCTCTCAGAAAGGCTGAGTTCGGAACCATGCTTATTATCTTCTTTAATTTCAATCGTCAGTTCTTAACTTTTGAAGACATTGTGACAAAAGGATCGAACGGATTTCCCCACAATGTGCCAATACTTTTTATAAAAGAAAGGGTGCAACTCATATGGCCTTGGCGCTTTAATTGGTTTAAAGGAGAATAAAGTTGCATTAATCTCACTATCAAGTAGGTATTTTTCAAGGGATTAGAGATCCACATTATCAAAACTAGTAGTGCTAGCACTAATGTGATGCCAGTCAGTTTGAGCATAGGATGTTAAAAATATGGTATGAAAATAATTGGGAGTGTATGTTAAGAGTCCATTATGTTTATCCACCCAACAACCATGTTCATTTTTAAAGAAGCCAACATGATTTCGTCTTTTCTTATTAGAAGCAGAGATGCAAAAATCTAGTATTTGCATATTATTAAGCCAAGAAATTTGGATCTTCGAGTTTCAGGATGTTATTGTATTCCTTTTTGAGATTTTGTTCAAAATTTTGTAGGAAGGATCTGGAATCATAATTGTTAGAGTTTTGAACACCATTTAGCCGTATCAAAATCCTATTATTTTTCCTAAAGATGTCACCAAACTTGGATTTGCTCCAGATTTGGATGTTATGGGTCAAATTCTTAGTACCCACTAGAAGATCAGCATTGTTCTAATTAGAGGACACAATACAAATAAAATTTGGACGGGTGAACCAAATATTTCCGGTCTAAAGGGTCTCAAAATAATTGAGAGGCATTATTTAACTTAACTAAAATAGTATTGTGGTCAATAGGTTTTGGGAAGGTGTGTGATCATGACATTAGGGAATAAATTTTAACCATTACTCATTTGCAAGAACACGATCGAGTCTCTCCATGATCAAACCTTTATTTCATTTCCTATGAGTAAATTATGTAAATTTGCACCATTTAAAGCCTATGTCCATAAGATTGCAATTATTAATATATTTCCATAATTTTGAGGTTCTAGTTAGACTGATGGGTCTACCCCCTAATTTTTCAGAAGAATTATAATAATATTAAAGTCTCCTCCTATTATCCATGGTCATTTTTAATTGTTAGATATAGATATAGGATTATCTCACATTCTATCTCTATCAATACTAATTAGTGAGCTAAAACACCAATAAGTTCTAAAGGATATTACCTAAATTATAACATGGATTTCTGGGTCTCTTCTAGTGAAATGTGGGATAGTGATCAGGTTGCGATCATAAAGAATGGACATTCCCCCGACTTGACCCTCAGCCAGTACCTCAATCATTTTTGAAAAATTAAAATCATTGAGAAGCGGTGCAAGGGCCGTCATCCTAGTTTCAGTACAGCAACCATGTAAGGCCTATGAGTATCGATAAGTTCCCTAAAGTTTCTAAGGAACTCATCATTGTTAGCCCCTCGAACATTCCGGAGATTATGCTAGTAGCCCTATTCATTGTTATTGGATGTTGAGGGTTTGTATTAATCTTCTCCTCCGCAGGAGTGTTGTGGCTCCTTCTCAGGTAGGGCAATAGAATCACTGCATTTTTCCCCATAGTCGGATCTTGTGGGGGGCCTTATGCGCATGAAGCATTTGTACATTGCAGTGAGACAACTGAAGATGTACTTATTGCTCAACATATCCTGAAAGAGTAGTATTTTTACCTTGCTTAGGCTTGACAATTCCACACTCAACTCCATACCTAGTGGTGGAATCCCCTTCCCCCCCCCCCCCCCGGTTTATTGGATTCGATTATTGTTCTTGAGCATTACGAGGGGGATTGGATTCCATGGGTTGTTGTGTGGTATTGGGGCATGATACTGATCTACATGTTGTCCCCAAGGCATGAATATTGGATTCAGGTGGGTGATCTCTTCTGGGGAAAGAATGATAGGTTTGCTGGCAAGTTGAGTGGCACGTGGGGGTTGACAGCTTGTGGGAGGTTCCAGTGATACCGTATTGCTTGGATTAGAATGTGGTTCATTATTGGATCTAGTTGGTGTAGTATACTATTGATCTCTGGATGATTATAACCATTTCTTGGCCATTAATTTGTATGTTGAAGGTGATTGCATGGCCCATTAGCCAGCATCTATCCAGGATGTTGGTTAGTAGTTTTGTGGAAGGAGAGGGGATGTGAAAAAGAGAGGTTGGTTTGGCAGATGACGAAGGAGAGGATGTAGGTTATCCATTTTTGATTTCTGTGTTGGTAGCTCGGAATTTGGATTAGTCTGTTTCTTCTCCTTAGTGATAATGGAATTCTCCGCTTGATTTGGTGTTTGATATATATTGTAGTTGTTTGTTGAGATAGGAATGGTAGCATTAGATATAGGTAACTCAATACTTATAGAGTCTATTTGCATGGAATTTGATTAGAGCGCCGAAGGTTTTTATCAAGATCTTTGGGAGATTTGTCTAGTGCCACATGTTCTTTCTTATTTGCCGTATAGCAGTTTTGTTGTTCTTGTTTCAACAGGTGTATGTTTGAAAGATCATTAGGAATTTCATCAGATTTTGTTAAGTCATTTTTGGTATTATGGTTAGAGGTAATAGTGGGGCTATTAAGATTAATAATATTATTAAGATTATTAATGGATAAGGGGAGGGTGGTGACCTCCGAATTTTCTCTTAGTAAATAAGTAGGTTCCAATGATTGAGGTTCCACTGTTACTGTCTTTTCTTGACAATCCACGTGTAGATCCATATTGGTAGTTGTGTATTTTGTAGGGTGCATGCATTGGTCATTTTTTATAAAATCAGTGGGAGATCACTGGTTTCATTCCAAACCATGGGCTGGTTAGCTATCTGAGCAAATTGGTTGTTGGTATCGATGGTGTTTTAGAAGAACTGACATTGTTCCAAAAAGAATGAGTGTTCTTTCTGTCAGCGTCGGAAATATTAAATGACACTTTTTCGACATATCATAGTTTCTGACTATTAAGATACTTACATGTATCTGCATCAAATATTCTGGCATTTATACCTGTTGCAGAAGGATTGCTAGTGATATAGACCTTGAGCGTGTGTTATGTGCCTTCTTTTTTGTGAAGGATACTATCTACCATTCTCCTTCCTCTGAGACTTGTGTATTGGAGTAAGAACTGGAACCTGACATAACTTTTGATCGGAACTGTGAACTTGAGTAGGGATACTTTAGGATTATGTGGACTAATTTTCCACAATGGTTACATAAGAAGTTTTGTCCTTCATATAAATTTTTTGTTTATAAAAATCGATAAAGATAAAAGGTTTAACTGGTTTTTCCATGGTGACCTCAACACACAACCTTGCATAGCAACCTCCTAAGGTGGATGAAGTGCAGGCATCAATTCAAAGAAGTTGACAAAAGAGGGTTACTCAGATGGTTAGCATCTCCACCTACTATTCTAGGGTCGTGGGTTCGAGTCACCAAAAGAGTAATAGCTCCAATAAAAGAAGATCAAAGGGGAATCAAAGGGGAGGGGAATCAAAAAATAATTAATTCAAAGAAGTTTTCAATTCTTATTTTCAATTTTTTGGAGGATAATACCATCATACAATTCAGTTGGGAGCTGCGGTAAACGGATCCATACTGCCGAGAAAAGTAGTTGGCCTCGCTTGCCATAAATTGTGGCCCCCATTTTTACACAGAAAGAAAGAATGGAAAGAAGTCATTGATGAATCATGGACAATGGTGTAGGGCTCTGGTAATATTTTCTTCTTTGTTAAACTTTACTATGAAATAATCTGCCCCTAGGTCCATTATGATGAAGTTTTCAATGGGTTTCCAAAGCTCTTTGGATTTTCTTAAGGAAATGATGAAGTATACACTTTCATCAATTTTTCACACAACACGCGTAGGGTTGAGAGTGTAACTATATTTTCTTCTTTGTTAAACTTGAAGGCTTTCATCAATTACTTCCACACAACACACGCATGGTTCAGTCTACACTGGTATATCTGTTGGAGTGACGATCACCATGGGTTGAGAGTGAAATTCATTAGGCTGTATAGTAATATGAGACTCCTCGGTATGAACTAATGGCAGCAAAATAGTTAAAAGAAAACAGTTATCCACCCATATTATCCATTAAAAATGAATTGGATAATGAAGTTTTTAAAACGGATCAAATATGGATAAGAACCATATTATCCATTTAGAAAATGGATAACTAATGGGTTTAACTTTCACATGTAAAGCCTCAAATTAAGGTTCCTCGAGTTTAGGAAACTAAGAATTATTCCAAAAGTGATCATAGTCAAGAAACCATGGATAATATGGATATCCATATTATCCGTCGATTAATCCATTTTTTATCCATATTAAATATGAGTTGGATCGGATAACTTATCCATTTTTATATTGCCTATTTTTTACCCGTCCATATCCAACCCAACTCCCCATTTTCCACCCCTGGTATGAATTAACAGCATATCTTAAAAAGTAGGAGTAGGGTTTTGTGGTAATGATGAGTGAGTAGAAGGTTGTAATTGGGAGTATGACGAGTTGTTATTTTTTGCAACTGAATAATTAATGTCTAGTGGTTTGGGTGGTATTAAAGAGGTTTGATTCGAAGAATTTAACATGTTATGGGATTGTATTGTAATGGGAAAGCGGTGAGTTTAGAGAGAAGCTTCCATTCATATCCTTGAACAATACGAATGTTTAACTATTCCCTCTACTCCTTTTTATATGTCATTTAAGAAAAAATAGTATAAATCATAAATAGTGATGGAAAAAAGATTAAAAGAAAATAATTTTTTTAAATAATAAACATGTATATCAAAGAACCAGGAGCATACAAAAGGTGGAGGGGGACATCAAGCCAAGAACCTCCCAATAATAAAAAAAATTCTAGGTGATACATATAGCAGATCCCAAGCTTCAGCAGCTTTCCATGATCTGCTACATGTATCATAGTATCAAACATAAACAAAAGGTCCCCGCAACCAAATTTCTTATACAAAATTTCTCTGGGTAGTTTATAAAACAAAAAAAGACCATGCTTCAAATGAATTATGCATTGTAGAAGTCACATTTAATAATCGTGTGCCTAAGAGTAGGTATTTGCATCTTGTCCATTCTGTAAGGTCCAATAGCATGTGTGGGTAATTCCATCCGACTGAAAAGTGTTGAAATGTCAAATATTTCAGCTTCCCACATCGGTGGGTTAGCAATAGTTGGGGGGATTTTCCCCCTATAAAAGAAGGCTTAATGTTTAGGATTTAAACACACCTCTCATTTGCCTTCTCATCTGTTTAAGGCATTTGTATCTTCTCTCTTTAGTATTATTTCACTTGTATTTTTGGAGTGAAATAAAATATTGGTTGTGTCCGAGGAGTAAGCAAAATTAGCCGAACCTCGTAAATTCTGGTGTTCCCTTTATTGTTGCTTTATTGTCTTATTTATTATTTGGTGGCTGTCATAATTTTTGGTATAGTAGTTGTGACTTATTCACACTATATACATTTGGCTTCCGCAACAATTGGTATCAGAGCCAAGGTACTGTCTAAGTATGCTCTGTGGTTGCAGCATAATCTGATCTTCCACATCAGAAAAGATTTATCTTGGTAACTGAGTCAAGGTTCTGTCTGAGTATGCTCTGTGGTTGCAGCTTAGTCTGATCTTCCACACCAGAAAGGAAATAATCTTGATTTGTGTCGTCAGCTATTAAATAATATTTGTGTCAAAGATGGGAGACAATAAACAAGAAGAATCTACATCAAGTGTCAACAATACGTCATCATTGGCATCTTCGCTTATGACAAGAATTGTGTCAAATGCGAAATTTGCGGTAGAAATATTTGACGGGTCCGGACATTTTGGGATGTGGCAAGACGAGGTTCTAGATGTCCTTTTTTAACAAGGGCTAGATCTGGCCATTAAAGAAAAGAAACCAGATGTTATTGGAGAAGAAGATTGGAGAATTATCAACCGTGTTGCTTGCGGTACCATTCGATCCTACCTTGCTAGAGAGCAGAAATATCCATACACAAAGGAAACTTCTGCAAGTAAATTATGGAAAGCACTGGAGGATAAATTTTTCAAGAAAAACAGTCAAAATAAATTGTACATGAAGAAGAGACTGTTTCACTTCACCTATGTTCCTGGTACCACGATGAATGAACATATCACCAGTTTCAATAAGTTGGTCACAGATTTGCAAAATATGGATACAACTTATGATGATGGTGACTTGGCCTTAATGTTGTTGGCGTCACTTCCTGATGAGTACGAGCACCTTGAAACTACTCTACTCCATGGAAATGACGAAGTTTCTCTTAGAGAAGTTTGTTCGGCTTTGTACAACTATGAACAAAGAAAGCGAGAAAAATAGAAGGGCGGAGAAGGAGAAGCACTATTTGTGAGGGGTCGTCCTCAAAATCAAACGAGGACAAAGAAAGGAAGATCCAAGTCAAGATCCAGACCCAGCAAAGATGAATGTGCCTTTTGTCGAGAAAAAGGGCACTGGAAGAAAGACTGTCCGAAGTTGAAGAATAAGGCCAAACATAACAATGGAAAGGCCATTATGGATTCAAATGTAGCTGATTGTGATGATTCAGACTTCTCATTAGTTACAACAGAGTCATCAACATCATCAGACATATGGTTGATGGACTCGGCTTGTAGCTATCATATGTGTCCCAACAAGGACTGGTTCGTGGAATTTCAAGAAGGAGAATATGGAGTCGTTCACACAGCGGATAACAGCCCTCTTACCTCATATGGCATTGGTTCAATACGATTAAGGAACCATGATGGAATGATTATAACATTAACAGATGTTCGATATGTACCGGATTTGAAGAAGAATCTCATCTCTGTGGGAGCCCTAGAATCAAAAGGGTTCAAAATCATTGCAGAAAATGGAGTGATGAGAGTATGCTCCGGTGCACTAGTGGTAATGAAGGCTAATAGGAAGAATAATAATATGTACCGCTATCGTGGCAATACAGTTATTGGGACAGCGACAGTGACATCCAGTGACGATAAAGAGGCAGAAGCAACTAAACTATGGCACATGCGCTTGGGACATGCTGGAGGAAAATCCTTGAAAACTCTATCAGATCAAGGATTGTTAAAAGGAGTAAAGGCTTGCAACTTGGAGTTTTGTGAGCATTGTGTTAAAGGGAAACAGACAAGGGTTAAATTTGGTACAGCGATCCATAATACTAAAGGCATTTTGGATTATGTACACTCTGATGTTTGGGGTCCTTCCAAAACACCTTCATTGGGTGGGAAGCACTATTTTGTAACCTTTGTTGATGATTTTTCTCGAAGAGTGTGGGTGTATACAATGAAAAACAAAGATGAAGTGCTGGGAATTTTTCTCAAATGGAAGACGATGGTGGAGAATCAAACAGGCAAGAGGATCAAGTGTATTCGCACAGACAATGGAGGTGAATACAAAAATGATCATTTCAATAAGGTCTGTCAAAATGATGGCATCGTCCGACACTTCACTGTCAGACATACACCACAACAGAATGGAGTGGCTGAACGTATGAACCGGACCTTGCTGGAGAAGGTACGGTGTATGTTGTCCAATGCTGGCTTGGGCAAAGAATTTTGGGCTGAGGCAGTTACATATGCATGCCACCTCATTAATCGCTTACCATCTGCTGCTATTGATGGCAAGACACCATTTGAAAAATGGTATGGAAAGCCTGCTTTAGATTATGACTCTTTGCACGTGTTTGGCTCAACTGCATATTATCATGTGACGGAGTCAAAATTGGATCCAAGGGCAAAGAAGGCTATTTTTATGGGAATTACTTCTGGAGTTAAAGGATATCGCTTATGGTGTCCTATGACAAAGAAAGTAATATTCAGCAGGGATGTTACCTTTGATGAATCTGCTATGGTAAATAAGGTAACAGAAGACACCAAACAAAATAAAGGTGCTTCTAAGCAGGTGGAGTTTGAGGGAAAATTTATTTTTCCTACACAAGAAGCAGAGGAGGAAACAAATGAAGATTACCCTCTGGAAGAAGAGCCAGTAGAGGAGATTCCAACTCAGGAACCTCAACAACAACTTGAATCAATAGCAACCAGCAGGCCAAAAAGAACAATAACGAAACCTGTTCGTCTCATAGAGACGGTTGCTTGTGCAACCTCAATTGTAGCTGATGATGTTCCTACCACTTATAAAGATGTTGTCCAAAGTTCAGAAGAAGATAAGTGGAGGATTGCCATGAATGATGAAATACAGTCCCTTCATCAGAATCATACATGGAGATTGGCCAATCTCCCGAAGGGAAAGAAAGCAATTGGGTGCAAATGGGTATTTGCAAAGAAGGAGGGATTTTCTAACCAAGTAGATGTTCGCTACAAAGCAAGATTGGTGGCCAAAGGATATGCTCAAAAGGAGGGAATTGATTACAATGAAGTATTTTCTCCAGTTGTAAAACATTCCTCCATTAGAATTATGTTGGCTTTGGTAGCACAATTGGATTTGGAACTAGTTCAGATGTATGTAAAAACTGCATTTTTACATGGAAACTTGGAAGAGGAAATTTACATGACTCAGCCAGAAGGATTCAAAGTTGCTGGAAAAGAAAATATGGTGTGCAAACTTGAAAAATCGTTGTACGGATTGAAACAATCTTCTAGACAATGGTACAAGCGATTTGACGAGTTTATGTTGCGGCAAGGGTACAAGAGAAGCAAATACGATCATTGTGTGTATTTGCACAAGCTTAAAGATGGTTCCTTTGTATATCTTCTCCTATATGTTGATGATATGTTGATAGCTTCCAAGAATTCGGAAGAAATTTATAAGTTGAAGATTCAACTGAAGAAGGAGTTCGAGATGAAGGATTTGGGTGAGGCAAAGAAAATTCTTGGCATGGAGATAATTAGAGATAGACGTTCAAAGAAACTCTGTTTATCTCAGAAAGAATATTTGAAGAGAGTACTACAACGTTTTGGCATAGATGACAAGACTAAGCCAGTTAGTACTCCACTTGCTCCCCATTTTAAGCTAAGTACTACTATGTCGCCAATGGATGAAGCTGAACGAGAGTATATGTCAAAGGTACCATACGCAAATGCTGTTGGTAGCTTGATGTATGCAATGGTTTGCACAAGGCCTGACATTTCACAAGCTGTTGGAGTTATTAGCAGATATATGCACAATCCAGGGAATGAGCATTGACAAGCTGTGAAGTGGATTCTACGGTATATTCATAATACTGTAGATGTCGGGTTAGTTTTTGAGCAGGAAGACAATCAGTTTGTAGTTGGATATTGTGACTCAGATTTTGCGGGTGATATGGACAAACGAAGATCAACTACTGGTTATGTGTTTACTTTTGCAAAGGCACCAGTTAGTTGGAAGTCTACTTTGCAGTCAACAGTTACTTTGTCTACAATAGAGGCAGAGTACATGGCTATTACAGAGGCTGTGAAAGAGGCAATTTGGCTTCAAGGATTGCTAAAGGAGCTTGGTGTTGAACAAAAAGGTATCATAATTTTTTGTGATAGTCAAAGTGCTATTCAAGTAGCGAAGAACCAAGTTTATCATGCAAGGACGAAGCACATTGATGTTCGGTATCATTTCGTACGAGAAATCATAGAAAAAGGTGGAGTCACGGTAAAGAAAATTCATACTACGGAGAATCCTGCTGATATGCTGACAAAGGTGGTGACTGCGGTCAAGTTTCAACATTGTTTGGATTTGATCAACATTGTTGAACACTGAAGATTGAAGATGAAGACACAACCAAAATTTGTCATAGAGAGAAAATTGAAGACGTGGAATTTTTGCCAAGGTGGAGATTTGTTGAAATGTCAAATATTTCAGCTTCCCACATCGGTGGGTTAGCAATAGTTGTGGGGATTTTCCCCCTATAAAAGAAGGTTTAATGTTTAGGATTTATACACACCTCTCATTTGCCTTCTCATCTGTTTAAGGCATTTGTATCTTCTCTCTTTAGTATTATTTCACTTGTATTTTTGGAGTGAAATAAAATATTGGTTGTGTCCGAGGAGTAAGCAAAATTAGCCGAACCTCGTAAATTCTGATATTCCCTTTATTGTTGCTTTATTGTCTTATTTATTATTTGGTGGCTGTCATAATTTTTGGTATAGTAGTTGTGACTTATTCACACTATATACATTTGGCTTCCGCAACAAAAAGAACCACATCTTGTATATCATGGCTCCATTTTTCAAGGACATCTCTTCCATGTAACAATTTTGAATCACGCAATTTTATTGTTGAAAGATCTATAAAGCCTCTCTATTATCTAATAGTATCCTCCAATTGCCAAGGAGGTTTACCTTTTCTTTTCAGCATATCAATAACAAGAAAAGTCACAATCCAGCAGAATTCTATCATAACCATTTGAATGACACAATCTTAATCCATATAGTGCTGTAGAGGCTTCCGCTATTTTATTAGTTCCACTTCCAATAGCATAATCAAACGGCATTATTAGTTCCCCTCTATGGTTCCTCACAATACCACCAGAACCAGTCATACCACATTTAGCCTAGTACTATCAGTACTAAGCTTCACTCATCCAAAGTAAGGCCTCTCCCATCCTACCTTAATATATTTTAGTCTAGGAGTTAAGGATAAAAATAAGGTACACAGCCTATACCATGTTATAGAGTTATCGAAAGGAATATTACTTGAAAATGACCCACTTTAAGTGATTAGAGACATTAAACTGGACTCTAGCAAAAGAAAGTTTAATACCCCCATACTTTGAAGTACATCTAGCTTTCCAAAGTCCCCGGCAAATTACTATAGAGATAATTCTCAAAATTACCTGATGAATCTTGTTTTTTGGCTTTCAATTCCACCATCTGCTGAGTAAAATGATAAAGGACTATTATCCCATCTGATAAACAAAGGGCCACCAAATAGTTTCCAGATTCTCCCTATTGGTTCCCATTCACAAAAGTATGGTGCATAGTATCTATTTGTGGTATTGTGCAATAATGGCACATGGAGATAGGTTGTTGTCCAAATCTTGAGATTACGTCCTCAAGTGGCAGTTTTCTCTTCAACATCCTCCACGTGAGAAAAGATATTTTAAAAGGCAAAAAATTGTGCCAAACACCTTTCAAAGTTAATGATTCACCCCTGGATGGTCTAATGCATTGGCAAGCTGAAGAAATAGTAAAAGAACCATTACTAGAAGGCATTCAAATAGCTAAGTCAATTGCATTTGGATCCCCCGAGCTTAGTTGAGAGAATGAGTTCATAGATGTATTTTGGTAACTGCTGAAGTTCTTCAAAGTGCAGAGAGTTACCAACTCTAACTTGATTAATAGTTCTCATGTCACATGATTCATCAAACTGTATAATATTTGCTAAAGGTCCGATTCTGAGCCAATTATCCCACCATAAGCTAACTTTTCACGCATTGCACTTTCATAAGATGTATATGTATGCGGCGAAATCAAATGGCCTAATTTCTTGCTATCAAGTCACTTCAGACGAACACCTCGAGACCCCGAGGGTGCAAAGCTGTGATTGAGTTCCCTCCCTTGGAGCTCATCGAGGCTCGACTTAGAGAGGACATAGATCGAGGCTAAAGCAAAATGGGTAATTCCCAAGGCACACGGCTAAGTCTGACAGAGCCGGCCTACCCAGCGCCTGTATCCAGGTGTCGCGTCTAGCCGTCCCCTCTCCATGCTTTTACAATTAATGCTTTTACCTCAGCTCTAAATCACAAGGCTTCGAGCTACTCAGCCTACAAGCTAAACCTTCTGAGGTGCTTGAACATCGCCGCTAACGACATGAAATCGTGGTTCTTTCTGAACCGACGATGGGTCAGGCAAAATTATTTGAAAAAAGACCTTAACGAGGGAAAAACAAAGACTACATATGCCCGCGGGCAAAAGCGTAAGAGCCATTATCGCCAGCCAAACGAGCCTCAGGCCACAGACTAAAAGGTCGCAACAACCAAAAGCGTAAGAGCCACTGTCACCAACTCAAAATTTGAAAATTTGAGGATTAAAATGAGCTCGATTCGTAACCCGATTCGGAGAACGGATCCAAAATAGTTAACTGTACATGGCTAAGGGCACAGCGTAAGAGCCACTGTCACTAGCTCAAAATTTGAAAACTTGAGGATTAAAATGAGCTCGAGTCGTAACCCGATTCGGAGACCAGATCCAAAATAGTTGACTGTACATGCCTAAGGGCACAGCGTAAAAGCCATCATCGCCAGCTCCGCAAGCCTCAGGGCCACATACATAAAAGGTTGCTTCGACCCAAGGTACAAGAGCCATTGTCGCCAGCCCATGCAGACATAAAACTTGAGGGTCAATTGAGATCGAGTAGCAACCCGACTCGGAGACTGAACCCAAAATAGTTAAAATACAAATGCCCAAGGGCAAGGCGTAAGAGTCATTGTCTCCTGGCCATGCAGACGCAAAAGCTCAAGGGTCGAATGGGCTCGAGTCGGAACCCGACTCGGAGACTAAACCCAAAACAGTTGAACAAAGCGTAAGAGCTCTAATGCTAGCTTGCACTAAAGGCCGCATCAACCAAGCGTATAAGAGCCTCCAGACCTGCCTGATGAGCTCCGAAACCATGTTACGAATCTAAGGATTCTTGCCAACTCCAAAACCAGCCCGCCTGGTCAAAAGCGAAGCAGAAAGGGATACATAAGAGATAAAGCTCCAGGCTTCCTTTTATTTACATATGCAAAAGGTGCGTTCTCTATCTACAAACGTGCTCTGCGAATATCACATGCAAAATGGAAAAATCTATGCCCCGCTTCAGGAGGCTACGGCCTACCAGCCTCATCTTCACTCTCCATGACGTCGGCAAGAAGTGACCGAGCATCACGCTCGTCCACCCTCGCTCGAGCCAGCTCCTCCAGGAGAATAAAACCCTTGGCGCCGATCTCTTCAAGTACCTCTCTTCTGGATCTACAACGGACATATTCCTCGATCCACTTTTCACGATCGAGGGCACTCTTCAACTCAGCTTGGGCACAAGTGGCATCCTTTAAATAAATCACTATCTCCTGATCAGCCTTGGTACGACTCAACGCTGTTTCAGCCCGAGCATCGACAATTTCATCCCTGACCTTCGAGAGTTCGGACTCAAGCTTTGTGATCATATCCGCTTGAACTGAAGCGTTGTCACTAGCCAAGCGGAGTTGGGCCTCGAAGGCAAGAACATTAGCCAAGGCACCCTTCTTCTCTGAAGTTTGATCCTGCACATGAGCTCTTAGTTCGCCACAGTCATTCCTAACGCGGTCGGCTTCACCCCTAAGGTATTCCAGAGCCTCCTTCCTTTTCTGCAACTAAGATAGGAAAAAAGATTAACCTTAAGGGTTAAAAAAGTGAAACGTGTACTACGAGAGGTTACCTGCTCCATCAAATAGCTCTCGTAATTCAAGCTTCGGTATGCCTCGTATCGCCAATGCATCAACTCAACCTCTTTCTCCTCATAGAGGAGCCTAAGGGACCTCCCCTCATCTAGAGCTTTCTCAAGTCTATCCCCATGATGGAGCAGCTCAATCCTGAGCCTATCAAAGTTCTGCAGAAGAAAAAATCAATAAGGAAGGGAAGACATGAGATGTGGACGGACTATGTCGAAACTCACCACGAAGTGAAGCCGGCGGACTTCCTCGAAGGCTGAGCACACTCTTATTGGTCCAACCCCCTCGGTCTTGGAAGAACCAACCTCGGTCGAAGCATGATCACTCGGAAGAACCACCGTTCCATAACCAAAGATTTCAGAAACATCAGGCTCGGGCGATATTTTTTCCTCGAAGTCACGGACCCGTTTAGCCCCACTAAAAGCTCCATCGCACTGCGAGTGCATATCCCATTTATCGCCATCGTCCCTTGGCTCAAAAGCCGGTAGCTCCTCCCCCTCTTCGTAGGAGCCCCGCCACTGGGAAACTTCCGATACCTATGACGGCAAGGTCAGTACATAAAAAGAGGAAAATATCATCTCAAATATACGAAGGCCAAGGTAAAAGCAACTTACGCACATACCTTGGTATTTCGCTTCCCGTCTGCCCCAGGATACAGCTCGCCACCTATGCTCATCGCAAGTCGAATAGGTCGCCAACATATGGACCCAGCCGGGCAAATTGGGAACTTCACCTGGCGCCCATGAAGTTGCTTCAGAAAAAGAGGAAACACAGTTACTAAACGGGTTTTCGCTATAAGCGAATCTAAGAAAGCATGAGACACTTCAAATTCTATTCCTCGGGAAATGGCATAAGTTCCACGGGGATAATGTCAGTCGTCCGGACCCGGACGAATCGATTGATCCACTCTCGATCCCCATATTCCTCATCATCAACAACAAAGGGCATGGACGAACGGCACCACAAGGTTAGCAGGCTTCGATGATGAAAGGGCCGGTACAGCCTAACGAGTTGACTAAGAGTGAATTCAAGCCCAGCCTTCTCCGCAAAGAATCTCATCATCAGCACTACTCGCCAAAACGCTGGATGTATCTGTGCAAAAGTAACCCGATACTTCAGGCAAAAGTCAAGCACGACCCTATCAAGGGGGCCTAGTGCAAAAGGGTACAAGTATACATTCAGGAATCCATCAGCGGGGTCCGTAATACCCTCATCTAGGGAAAGCGCCTGCAACACTACCCCCTCGCCCCATCCGCAGTCTCTCCTCACCATCTCCAGATGTTCTTCTCCTATCAAAGACATAGTCTTCAGAGTAAACTCCCGCAGATCCTGAGCACTGGGAGTGGAATTCTCCCCTCCCTTCCAGGTAGGCCCTGAAGTAGTAGTCATAACTATGGCAGAATTGGCAAACTGAAGCGGGGATCTACACCAACACTTTCGCACTTAAGGTAACCAAGAACTCGATGCCAAGGCGGAAGGATAGCTATCTAAAATGATGGGATCTTCCAAAGAAGCAAGAGCCGCCCCATGTATATGCGGGAAATAGCAACGATTCACCTACCTAGGATAAGCCCCAAGAAGCCAATGGCCTCGGTACGGATCTCGAGGTGGTACCCGACCCCAGAGATCTCTGTCCAGAAGAAGTTAGGCCCTAGAAGGTCAGCGACACCATCTCCAATTCCGAGGTGGTGCCCGACCTCGAAGTTCTCCCTCGAGAAGAAAGATAAGCGCTTCGAGCTCCATCCATGAGGACTTGACCTCAGGAAGTCGCCTAAGTATGAATAGCCCATCCCTCAGAAACCTGCCTACAAACACCTTAAAGGGTTATCTACGTCAAGCTCAAAGTAAAGCTCCAAGTGCCCGAAGTTGACTTTCAGTTTGGTGCTCTATCTCCGCGAGGCTCGAGGACCTCGATGATCCAAGTCTACCGGATCGCTTCAGGCTAGATCCTGAGAACAACGATGAGCTCAGAAAGGAGCCATTTCTGTCGAACAAAGGTCAAAAAAAATATTGACGGCCGTCAACAGAGGCATGCATCAAGAATCCCCGCAAACGCACTAGAGTATACAAGAACACAACAAAAATCAAAAGTATAAGTAAAGAAGATGTCTTCATATTTCATAAATATTGGCTTACAACGGCCCTCGGGGGGTCCTTACATACAATTACAAAAGCCCGCAAGGGGTCCTTATTCAAAAACAAAGAAACAAAGGGGTACACACCCATAGTGAAAACCTAAGAACCTAGTCCATCCTCGAGGGTCCATCTCCGGTATCAGCATCCTCGAGTGCCTCCCCCTTGAGCTCGCATCCTAGAAGGCAACTCCTTCGACCGCCATCTCCTCTAGGTTCCCATATTAATCCCGCGGGAAGTCCTTACCGAGGGAAAAGATGAAGAAGAGGAAAAGGAGGGGATGCAGAGAAGGCAGAGAAAAGAGACATAGCCCGCTGAAGCCAAAGTTTGAAGATTCGGCGGGCCCCAGCCTCAACGACTAGTGGAGCCACTTTATCCCTCGGGAAAGAAAGAACCCGAGGGATGAGTTGCCACACCAGGCCAGGGTAGGAGAGTGAGCAGCGGTGCATAGTCCGAATGACTTTCTAAAAAGGGGGAGAATTGATTCCCCATATCTTATCGTCTCGAGCAAACAGGGACAGCGACAGCAGACGTAACAACAATCACAGCTGCGACAGAACGACATAATCATGCTAGACAAAGGGAAGCTCAGGCAAGAGGACACAACACAGCCTATAGGAGCTCTGCCAAATGGCCTCGAGGCCGTAAACCCCAAACATGATGATCAACGATAAAGGAAGATGGTAATAAGAAAAGGGCAAACGAGTGGATGAAGACATTTGGATAGAAAAACAACGCCAGAACACCCCCATTTATGGGAGGTAACGATGCGGTCATCGAGGGCTTTGGCAGGCTGACCGGCGGACACAATTACTACGTTCTTGAAGAACTGAATCGACGGTGGTACTTTCACCTTGGAGAATAGGAATCGACAGTGCATTGAATGATGTCGAAAAGACAAGTCCATGGGATGTCCCGGTTATTGTAAAAACTTACGCCATAGAATTGTGTCATCAGTATGATGTCATTATATGAAGCTCGAGAAGTCGGGTATTAGAATTATTTCCCATTGCTTCGTTCTGAGAAACGCGGAGACTATCTGTATGCGACAAAATCAGAGGGCCTAATTTCTTGCTATCAAGTCACTTCAGAAGAACGCCTCGAGACCCTATGGGCGCGAAGCTATGACTGAGTTCCCTCCCTCGGAGCTCGTCGAGGCCCAACTTAGAGAGGACGTAGATCGAGGCTAGAGCAAAATGGAGAATTTCCAAGGCACACGGCTAAGTCTGACAGAGCCAGCCTACCCAGCGCCTGTATCGAGGTGTTGCGTCTAGTCGTCCCATCTTCATACTTTTACAATTAATGTATTTTGTACTATGGAAGGATTCCCCTCCTATATAAAGGGGATCCTCACCACCTTGTAAAGGGTCGCTTTTACTACAACTGCTCCATATGAGATCAATAATAATTCTCTCTCTCTCTTTTTTCTCTCTAACCTACTCCCTCGAGGCCACTCTTTACATTTATTGCCTTCATACTTGTTCTTTATTTATTGCTTGATATTGGCCATAAAAGAGACTTCTTTAATTATATCTTAAAGTGTTATTCCCTTCCCGGTTACCCCCGATAGCTCGAGCTTGAGCCGGGTATCGACCTCGAGGCCTTTCATCAATCAGTCCGAAGCCCGGGAAGAAAGCCCCTCGGTTTGATCACTGCCCCATTTTAACTTGTATTTCATCATTAAAATTCATACGCCTAGCATCAAATGCTCTAAACAACAAATATAAAAATAGATCACGTATTTTTAGAGTCCCATTTACAAATTTAATTGTTATTACTATTTTTACGGTAAACAGTATTGTTCTGTTTTGTCTCTGACCTGAAGCATCTTTTTCCAGCAATGTGATTGGTTCTACGATATATTTTCTTATTAATAGGATAGACTCTATTACAGTACTTCGCCCTCAGAAAATCAGACTAAAGGGACTAAGTAGTTCTGAACCTCTACCATCTCTTCATAGCAAAAGAAACACTGATCGACATTACGCTCCTAGGTCCCGTACCACCCTCCTCTTTAGGATAACACAAATTTTTCCAGGAACTCCAATGATACATCTACTTTCCATCAGATGTATCCAAAACAAATCTAGCCAAATATTTTTCTATTTGGTTTAAAACAGTTTTTTGAGGTTCCATAGTAGCTAAAAATGTATAAAGGTTGAGATTGAAGGACATGTTTAATGAGGACAGTTCTCCCACCTATCGATACTAATTTTCCTTTTCACCCTTCAGTCTTTCTCACTATTTTGATTATTTAATCCTAAAGTAAAAAATTCTCTTTCTCCCCACATAAAGAGGGCATCCCAAATAAGTAATAGGGAAATCAGAATGTTTAAAACCTATGGTGATCTTAATGTCTTGTGTTTCTGCAAGTTCAGTTCCAGGTGCTAATAGAAAATATGATTTTCCCATATTTACCATTTGCCCAGAGCATTCTCCATACTTCTTTATCTACTGCATAATTGGGTTTAAAGAAGCTTGCTTTCCAGAGGAGAAGATTATCACATCATCAGCATAAGCAAGATGGGTGATTTGTGGCCCTCTTCTATGCATGTAAAAGCCTCTAAACTAGTTATCAGACACCAGTTGATTAAGTAACTTGGATAATACCTCGGCCCCAAGAATAAATAAGGTAGGTGATAGAGAGGCGCCTTGATTTAGACCTCTTGTTGAACGAAAGAAGCTTTTTCTGTTCCCATCATATTGAGTATCAATTATTGGAAATAGATCTCCAAATCATATCTATCAATATCGTTGAGAAACCAAACTTCCTCAGAACTACAAGCATGAAGTCCCAATCCACCCTATCATATGTCTTAGTCATGTCTAATTTAAGCACTACATTACCCCCTTCATTCTCCTTATTTATGTTATGAATAATTTTCTGGGGCAAAAGAATGTTCTCCATGATCAATCCACCAGAAACAAAACCACTCCAATTGCATGAAGTCAACTTCAGAAGGATAGTTGCAAGTCTATTAGCCATAATTTTAGATAATATCTTATCTGAGACATTACTAAGAGTAATAGGCCTCAACTCAGACAAAGATTCTGGATGATCAACATTGGGAAATAGAACCAAATAAGAGCTAGTATAATATTTGGTTAAATTAGCCCCATTAAAAAAGTATTGGACTAGTTCAATGAGGTCACCTTTTATAATTTCCCAGAAACTCTGATAGAAACTACCTCCAAAACCATCCGGACCTAGAGCACTATTTTTATCAATACTAAACACGACAATTTTTACCTCATCTTCCCAAGAAATATTACATAACATGTCATTATCTTCTTGAGTAATATTGAGATCAATACAATCAAGATACTCCAAACTAAGTTGTTGCTCCTCTTTACTGAGAAGATTTGAAAAAAAAAACAAATCAATAGCCCCATTAGCAACCTCCTGATCACCACTAACCACCATGAGTTTTGATTTTATGTAAATTTAGCCTTCTCCTTCTTTCATTTACTATAGCATGAAAATATTTACTATTCGAATTCCCTTCTTCCAGTCATTTAATGTTAGCTTTTTGCTTGAGTAGATTCTCCTCAGCTTTAATCCATCTAGTGTACTGTGCTTGAGCTATATGAAGCTCAGTTCTATCCTCATCTTCATCACCATCTATGAACTGCAATTCTAGTTGTACCATCTTGTGTTCCCACTATTTGAGGTTTTGAAAAACATCCCCAATATGTTTTCTAGACCAATTGCTCAACTTTCTCGCTACATGTTTCATTTTTTATTGAAATCTCCATAGAACATTTCCTTCAATCTCAATGCCCTGGGCTTGTTTTACAACATCAGAGAAAGAGGACTGGTCAACATCAGAGTATTACCATAGTATGTTGAGATTCATTAGTAATGTCCCTAATTTTAGTTGATACTGGCAAATGAGTTCCCTGCTGAATAGCAATTTCTTCCCTGGTTAATATTTGTTTGTCGAGCATAGAATTATCTGGAGTGGATTGCTATACCATTGGGTGATTAGGACCCCAAAGATGAACTTTTATATTGATGCCTTCAGTTTCGACCATGGAGGGAATTGTAGTAGTTGTACTAGTAGCAATAGGTCTTTGAGTACCATGACAACTTCTATCTGTTTGTTTGCTAGTTTCTGGTAACTATGTTGCCTTTTTTACCATTCGTAGAACTTTTTGCAAAATCTTCACCCTGGTTAGTAGTCTCTATCAAACTTGTATGTGTACCAATCTCTTGAAGAGAATCGCCACTTTCCCCACAGATTTTCAATTGCTCGAAAGAATTTGAGACTTGAACAGGGGGATGTGTGATAGAAGGTAAATTAACAAGAGGTTGAGCACTATCTTTAGTAGTTACCATTACCACTATATTATTCTTTTGAATATTTTGAATCTCTTTGTTACCCAAATATTGCTTCTGTGGATCCACATTATTCCTTTTTGCCTTACAACCCATTTCATTTTCTTTGCTTTGAGACCCTGTTCAATTCGTCTTCTACTACTATGCTTAGCTCTAGCCTTGTTAGTCTTCATTATCTGTCTTTCCACAATTGCATCATATGAAGAAATTTGTTCTTTTTGAGTCTAATCCTTCTCTGTTGTGGGTTTCTTCACATTCCCAACCTGAGCCTTCTTATGATTATCAACTCTTGTGTTCTAGGCATTTGTTTCTAGATTCCTCCCTTTCTGAATTTGGGCATTCTTGCTAATTACACCTCCTTCCTTCTAGGGTTTGTGCCACAAATTCCTTTTCATTCTATCGCTGAGTCAACTTAATAGCCTCCCCCTGAAACTAGTGCTACTCTTCTTCTGGGAATAACAAACATCTTCTGAGCGCGCCTGCTTCATACACTTAAAATAGTATTCAAGAATAAAATCATATTCAACGTCCTGCCAGAAACTGGTATCCTCTCGACCATTGTTATCTTTAACCCCAACCTAACTGAGTCTCTTCTTTGAGAAGTGAGGTCAATACTAACTTTTACTTTGGAAAAATTCGATCGAGATTTGTAAGCAGTAGCTTTATCAATGGTGAGGAGAGTACCTATTGGTGAAGTAATACGCAGAAGGGCGTCCCAATTGTAATAGTGCCACTTTAAACCTGGATGATGAATCCAGACTGGTACAAGAGTTGCCTCAACATCGGGTTTGAAATCTTTGGTCCATCGCTGCAACCTCATATGAGAGCCCAGAATTATGACTTTGTCCCTGAAATAGAATCCCTTGAAGTCCTCCTCATCTGTGAAATCGATGAAAACATGTTTAATATCATAATGACCAATCTTTACTGGACGCCTCGTCAGAAACCTTGCAGAGAAGTCTCGACGAATGTCGTCAAGAAGAGTTTTCCCGTGAGATAATTTCCCAATAACAGCCATTATGTAAACTTTCGCCAGCTCCTCCTTTTCCCGTGCCGTGAAGAAAACTGCAAGTTTGTCCTTGTACATCTCTGGGGGCCGATATTCCAATCTAACAGGAGATCAGCTAGGACCGGTAATCGAGTATGCATAGGTAGTCTTAGTTGCACCTCCCATCGTGGTCGCATCATCAGGTGGATCATTTTGATGTTCTCCACTCGCCACCTGCTAGCCAGAAGCAGTCGGGGTGGTCATCGCGTTAAGGGTTTTTAAAGAAAACAGTTATCCACCCATTTTATCCATTAAAAGGGGGGTTGGATAATGAACTTTTTAAAAATGGGTCAAATATGGATAAGAACCATATTATCCACTAAGAAAATGGATAACTAATGGGTCTAACCTTTACATTTGTAAAGTCTCAAATTATAGGTTCCTCAAGTTTGGGATATTACGAATTCTCCAAAAATTGATCATATTCAATAAGACATGGATAATATTGATATCAATATTATCCACCAGTTAATCCAATTTTTATCCGTATTAAATATGGGTCAAATCGGACAATTTATCCGTTTTTGCATTACCCGTTTTCGACCCGCTCATATCTGATCTGACCCGTCTGTTTGCCACTCTTAATCATAAAGGATAGTTGGCCAAATTATTATTATTTTCTTAAAATGAGTAGTTAATCACTCTATCTTTTTGGAGTTGTAGGTCTGGAATTGAAAAAGAAATTAATGTTTTTTTTTTCGATATTCTGAAGCAGTTTTTTTTTTTTTTTTTTTTTTTTTTTTTTTTGCAAAATAACAAATAAAAAGAAGGAATGGAGTACAAAATTTCTTGCTATTCCATTTGGCTGATTTGAATTAGTTTTCCTATCCCATTAACTATGAGAATTTTTTTTACTCATGTCCTGCACTAGGGAATAGGAAAATAGACGAACGGACGCACAAATTAGAGATTTTATATTGTTATGACACGTGCTGGTTTTAGTATCAGTGTATTTACATGCCTATTTTCAGTTGTGTTCTATATATAATGTCAATTGCATTAACAAGAACTTGCACCATAGGTAGAAGAAGCAAACCAACAATGGCTATCAGAAGAATCTTGATGAGCTTCTGCTCCTTCTACCTTGTACTGATTCTTAATCTTTTTGTTCTTACCAATGCTACAGTCCCGGCAAAGCGATTCGTTTCTCCGTTTAACAGGACAAGTTTCCCTTCTGATTTCGTATTTGGTGCTGCTTCAGCTGCTTACCAGGTATAACTTTAATACAAAGTCCCCACAGAACTCTCACACCCCCCCTCTCGAAGTTAATTTAGAGCAGGTTCTATATTAAAGTACGAAGGATCTTTTCTATCACACGAACATCTTCTATATCATTTTCGTATCTTCTTAATTGATGCACAAAGGTTAGCTTTCTCTATAGCATTGCTACGATATTCTCCAGAATAATGGTCAAATTTATGACAATTATAATACTCAATTTTTGATTTCTCATACCTTTATCCATTATTTTCTCGATACTGGCCATATGTCCTCTTCCTCCTGTTTGTCCACGACCACGACTTCTGAATGTTTGGTGGATTTTAATTTTATTGTTGAAGTTGTTATCATTACTTCTTCCTCTTCCATGACCGCCACGGCCTCGTCCTGAATTTCTTCTACTCCATGCTTCTTGAGGAGTTTGATCTCTAACATTCTATAGGTTCAGCTGAATCCATTGGTTTTTCCTTGAATTATATAGCATATGCAAAAAGGTTTTTTCTGAACCCACTTGCTCTAGATTTTGAGTTCGCCTCAACATCCCCCAGTCTAAGACCGACTAATTAGAACTGTTTAATCTGTTTGTATCCTATTATGTAATCATTCTTTTCTGTTTAGTGCACTCCAAGTAAGTTAACCTAATAGAAATCTTGTATCATAATATGTACTAAGATTCACTTTTGTGTCTTCTTTTTCTTTTTTCTTTTGAATTGAAGGAACTCTCAGATTGAAGGAGGAGCTCGTCAAGGAGGTAGGGGACCTAGTATATGGGATACTTTCACGCACAAGCACCCAGGTCTTCCCTTTATCCTATATATATAGCATTATTTTAAACTAACTACCTTAATGTTTACATCAATCAACTGGCTAGAAATTTTCCTACTGATCTTCTATTTTGTTAAGATCCATACAATCTCAATTAACATGAACAGTAATTTCCATTATTGATTCTTAGGAAGCCATTGGCAAAATTAGTCAACCCTTGATCAAACTAAACTTTTGTGAGCAGATCTAGTAATTAAGTGACTTGTTTGTTCAGTAGTTAAAATATGGCGTGAATATTGCCGGCACGTCGTACTTTCTTTTAAAAAATAAACATAATAGTATAGTACAGTTGAATTTGACATAGAGTTTTTAATTGTCAAATCATGTGCGCATATCACCGTAGACTATTTCATTAAAAAAAATTGACCAAGTATTGCAGTCTCACAGTTCTAGAAGAGATCAATGAGCTGCTATTATTTGTTTATAAGCTGAGAGGAAGCTACATTATATTAAAATCCACCACAATCCACAATTCCATGTGCACGAAGAGTGATTTTCGCCGTTTTCGCATTAAACCATGACTAAGACAAGGTGGGTTGCTCTGATGGTAAACACCCTCCACTTCCAACCAAGAGGTTGTGAGTTCGAGTCACCCCAAGAGCAAGATGGGGAGTTCTTGGAGGGAAAGATGCCGAGGGTCTATTGGAAACAGCCCATCTACTCCAGGGATAGGGGTAAGGTCTGCGTACACACTACCCTCCCCAGACTTCACTAGTGAGATTATACTGGGTTATTGTTGTTGTTGTTATTTTATGTATTATGGCCATCTAACTTTTAGCTTCATTACACAAAAGTCACTATTCTTTCTTTTGTCACACAAAAGTCATTAAACTTTGCTTTGGTTATCACAAAAATCATTTTGGCCGGATTTGACAAAGTTCCACCTGAAAAGTGACATGACAACCTTAATTAGTGTTTTATACTCCCTCCGTTTTAATTTATGTGATATATTTTCTTTTTAGTCAGTGTCAAAAAGAATGATTTATTTTCTTATTTGGAATACCTTTATAGAATGATTTATAACCACACAAAATATATGTGCCTCATTTTACACCATAAGTTCAAAAGTCTTCTCTCTTTTCTTAAACTTTGTTCACAGTCAAATGAATTCACATAAATTAAAATGGATGGAGTATTGATTAAGCAAGTAAAATATAGTATTAACTCATGCCTTGACCCATAAAATATCTGACCCAGTTGCCCGAATGGAGCTCATTTTTCTCCATACTCTGCACATACCGTGATTTACCAATACCTTGACCTATTTTAAGTGCAACTTAAGAAAATTTTCAGTTCATTCAATGCAACTATTTAAAAAGAAAAAATGGTATACCTTAAACTGCAAAATAAAAAAGGGACCAAATAAAGTGAACCATTTCATAACAGTGCATTCTAATATATGTCAAAATGTTGGCTATTAAGCGAGATCAACCCAAAAATATACTGCTTTATCATTAAGAAAATGAGTCATTCTTTTTGGCATGGACTAAAAAGGAAATAGGTTCACATAAATTGAAATGAATGGAGTATAAACACTAATTAAGGTTGCCACGTCACTTTTCAGGTGGGAACTTTGTCAAATCCGGCCAAAATGATTTTTGTGATAACCGTAACAAAGCTAAATGATTTTTGTGTGATAAAAGAAAGAATAGTGACTTTTGTGTAATGAAGCTAAAAGTTAGATGACCATACATAAAATTTACTTTAAAAGTTTTAATTGTTATATCACATATACATATGAGGCCTTTATATATAAGTTACACGAAACTTAATTTAGTACTTTTACCACTTCACATAGATAAATATACTAAATTCGTGGAGGTTTAAATTAATGGTAATACATATCCAAATTACATGAATTTACTAATATCAAGGTAAACATGATTATTATTTATTCGGATGAAAAAAAAATCAAAGTTATGAAATGTACAATTACCAAAAGCGCATGTACCCTCAATATCCAGAGCTGTAACAACTATAGGGGTATCAAATTACTGAGTCATACCATGAAAGTCTGGAAGAGAGTGATAGAAATGAGAGTGCGAAAGACGATATCTATTTCAGACAACCAGTTCGGGTTCATGCCGGGGCGATCTACCACAGAAACTATCCACCTTATTAAGAGGATGGTGGAACAATACAGGGATAAGAAGAAGGATCTCCACATGGTGTTTATTGATCTAGAGAAAGCGTATGACAGAGTTCCTAGGGAGGTCTTATGGAGCTCCTTAGAGGTTAAAGGGGTTCTGGTGGCTTACATTAGGGTGATTAAAGACATGTATGATGGAGCTAAGACTCGGGTTAGGACAGTAGGAGGCGACTCCGAGCACTTTTCGGTTGTTACGGGGTTACACCAAGGGTCTGCGTTCAGCCCTTTCCTATTTGCCCTGGTGATGGATGCACTAACCCATCATATTCAAGGAGATGTGCCATGGTGCATGCTATTTGCTGATGACATAGTTCTAATTGATGAGACACGATGCGGCGTCAACGAGAGGCTAGAGGTTTGGAGACAGGACCTTGAGTCTAAAGGCTTCAGGTTGAGCAGGACGAAGACGGAATACCTCGAGTGCAAATTTGGAACCGAGCCGACGGAAGCGGGAGTGGAAGTGAGGCTTGACTCTCAAGTCATTCGTAAGAGGAGTAGTTTCAAGTACCTTGAGTCAGTTATTCAGGGGATCGGGGAGATCGACGAGGATGTCACACACCGTATAGGGGTGGGGTGGATGAAGTGGAGGTTAGCGTCGGGAGTCCTGTGTGACAAGAAAGTGCCAACGTTACTAAAAGGTAAGTTTTATAGAGTAGTGGTTAGGCCTGCCATGTTGTATGGGACCGAGTGTTGGCCGGTTAAGAACTCACACATCCAGAAGATGAAAGTAGCAGAAATGAGGATGTTGAGGTGGATGTGCGGGCATACAAGGATGGATAAGATTAGGAATGAAGATATTCGAGAGAAGGTGGGCGTGGCCCCCATGGAGGATAAGAGGCGGGAAGCAAGACTTAGATGGTTCGGGCACATTCAGAGGAGGAGCACTGAGGCACCGGTGAGGAGGTGTGAACGACTGGCTGTGGTAGGCACGATGAGAGGTAGAGGGAGACCTAAGAAGTATTGGGGAGAGGTGATCAGGCAGGACATGGCGCGACTTAGGATTACTAAGGACATGGCCCTTGACAGAGAATTGTGGAGGTCGAGCATTAAGGTTGTAGGCTAGGGGGAAGTTGTGAGTATTTCTACAGTGCACTAGAGTGAGACTAGCCAGTTAGGAGTTAGTCTTAGGATGCTACTGGTCAGCTACTGATACAGGGCTTTATCTGTTGGATATTATTATATCTTCCATCGTTTTCGTACTTCCTATATTTCTTATATTATTGTTATTTTTATTTTATGTTATGTTATGTTATTTTATTATGAGTCTATTGATAGTACTAATATATCGTCTTTTGTCGCTGTGTTGAGCCGAGGGTCTCCTGGAAACAGCCTCTCTGCCCCTCGTGGTAGGGGTAAGGTCTGCGTACATATTACCCTCTCCAGACGCCACTTGTGAAATTATACTGGGTTGTTGTTGTTGTTGTTGTTGTTGTAATCTTCAAATGATTATCTCGAATAATGATGCCACCCTCTTTGTTAACGTCCTTTTGTTACACGTCGTATATATAAAACTTTTTACTAAATTGTGTATATATGGACGGATATTTTGTTGTTATTGTTGTACCTTTATATATTCAATACTCCATCAGTTTCAGGTTATTATGTGACTCTATTTGCATTTTATTCTTTTTAAAAAAGAATAATTTGTTTTTAAAATTGTGAAATAATTGATTTAAACTTCCTATTTTATCGTTATTGACAAACTTTTATAAACTCACAAATGGTTATGGCATATTTTAGATCACAAGCTCCAAAATATTATAGGATTATACCAAAACAAATTTATGGCACATTTAAAACCACAAATATAAGAAAAATTCTTACTTTTTAATCCTTTACTTATTCAAACATGCATATATATAAAAAGGGAACGGGGGAGAGTATAAAGTATCAGTATAATAATACAGTAAGAGGTCGTTTGGTAGAGTGCATTCAAGAAAATAATGCATGTATTAGCTTTGTATATTAGTAAAACTTTGTTTGGTACACTTATTCGACCAATGTATAACTAATACAAGTATTAGTTATATATCATATTTGGTATTATCCTATGTATAGCTAATGCATAGCAAACTATGGTATTAGCAATACCAAGGCTATTAATGCATGCATTAGCATGGTTAAAGGCCAAATTATCCCTAAAGTCCTTTAAAGCTAAATAATATGGAGGGCATTTTTGTAAACAAATAATTTTCTTTGAAATTATGCAATAAATTTTAATTTTTAATACACCACACTAAACAATTTATAAGAAATAACTTCTGTGTAGCTAATACTTGCATTACTAACCCATACATTACCTATCCCTACATTACTAATACACCTTATTCAACATTATTCTTATACTCCCTGCCAAACGACCCCTAATACTTTTATTATTTTATATGAAATTCAATGTAGAATAAGAGTACAGGTTGTACTTATACAAGAGCATATAATCGACAAAAATGTACATATTCTACATTACACATATTACAGATCGATAAGGGTGTTAAACGGGTGGCTTGGGTTAGAAAAAAATGAAATTGACCGGTTTTCAATCTGGGTCGGTTACGGGTTAGTCTTTACCGGATTTAATAGGTCCGGATCCATCCAGATAAAAAATGAACCGTACGGGTTACGGGTCCAAGGGGCCGGGCCGGGTTAGTGTTTTCTTTTTTTTGTATTTTGTATAACTATTATAATTTATATTAATATAAAGTAAAAATATAAAGAATACAATGAAGATGGAAAAAAGTTGCACTTATAAATTGCAAGTGCTACATTTATTTCAAAATTCAAACTTACAAATTGAAAGGTTTACATTTAACAACAAATAAATTAACAAAAACAGAGTAAATTCAAAGGTTTTGCATTGCCTTAGACTCTAAAACCTTTAAAAAAAAATAGAAATCTAGCTGCTAAACCGGTCCAGGTCGGGCCGATTAATCGGTTCTACAAGGATTTTGGTTGACCGGGTTTGATCGGTCCGGTTAACCGGATGAATTAAAGTGAACGGACCAACCCCTAACCCCAGTAACTCAGCCCACCCGGCTCCCTAAGTACCGGGCCGGGCCGGACCAGGTTTCAACCGGTCCCGGGTCAACCCGGCCCGTTTGACCCCTCTAATTACAGATACTTGCATATGACAATGTAATTGACAAAATTGCCGATTGTTTCATCAATACTTCAGTTAACAATCTAAAGATCTCTTGAGTCTTGAATGAAGGATCCGGGACTTTGACTAGACCAAAGATAATGAGGGTTTAATCATAATTTTTAAAACGTTAGGGGCAAGTATTAACATCTGAAAATTTTCTTTTTCAAATTTTTAATTCCCTTTCTCATCTTCTTTTTTTCTTCTCCTCTCTTGCTCAATTTCTTCTTCCTTTTCTTCTCTTCCTTATCTTCTTCTGCGTTTTCATTTCTTCTTATTGTCCATCCTCTTCTTCCTTCTCCTCCTCCTCCTCTTCTTCTTCTACTTCTTTTATTTTTATTGTGAAGATTTGTGATTTCTTTTGAAATAATTGAGGAAATTCTGCAGTACCGTCCGAAAAATAATTGAGAATAGTTTAAACAATCCGAGAGTTGCTTTAGTTCAACCAATCAGGAAATACTTAGACATTTGAGAAATGTTTTGAAAATCTCGAGAGATACTTTAAACATCCTTAAGCTGTTTAGCTAAAACAAGCTAAAACAATCAGGAAATATTTTAACATCTGTTATTTTTTGGAGAGATATTTAAATATCTGTTGGGTATTTGGAAGCGGTGAAGGAGGAGGCGGAGGAAGAGTAGACGACTGAAAAGGAGGAGGAGACGAGTGAAGGGGCAGGGGCGGATTTACCTTAGCCCAAGCGATATCACGTGATATTGATACCGCTTCGTCGAATTACTCTATTAGTTATGTATATATAGTTCAAAGAAAAAAACGCAACAATCAGTTAAATAATGACAGTGACACCACTTGTTATTCCGGTCCTGAAGGGGCTTGAACCGCTGACCTCTTTGACATTACGAAAATACTACACCAATGGATCATAAGTCACAATTGCAGATAGCGGTGACAGTAAATTACTTCAAACATAATAGGATGCTGCTGCTTCCTTTTGTTTTTATTTTTTTGGTTGTATTTTTGTATGTTGTACAAATTTACAGCAATTTTTTATTTGTTTAAATGGTGACACTATTTATGCAAAATTCTGCGTACGTGAGTAGGAGAGGAGGGTAGAGTAAATGGGAGGAGAGAGGGTGGGGGGTTAGTGGGGTTTGTGAAAATTCCTCTGACCCTGAAGACTTTTTGTTTTCTTTTTTCTGTTTAAGCTTTTCTTAACATATATAATCCTTAAATTACAGAAAAGATATTTGACCGTTCTATCGGAGATGTCGCTGTTGATTTCTATCACCGTTACAAGGTATGGCGGTCCGCATTTAAACTTTTTCTGCTGATATTTATGTTTTAGTGGGTATTAAATCATTATTGGCAAATGTTACAAGAAGACATACGTCTACTTAAGGAAGTTGGTATGAAAGCATTCAGGTTATCCATCTCTTGGTCTCGCATTTTACCACGTAAGGATGCTTTTTCCAGTTTAATTCACATTTGAAATATGCAGTAAGTACAACAAAATAGATAAGGAGGTGAAAATTAAAGGAGGCAAACTAATACTAGTTGATTGCGGAACTTAATCTTTTTTCTTACTTGTTGTAGATGGGAAAGTAAGCAAAGGAGTGAATCCAGTAGGCATAAAATTCTACAATAATGTCATCAATGAGCTTATCTCCAATGGTACTAATAACTTTATCTCATTCCAATATACTATCAGTTTTACGAAACCATTATAAGGTTTCTAACTTTTCTATTTTTAAAAGGTTTGACGCCATTTGTAACGCTTTTCCACTGGGACACACCACAAACCCTTGAGGACGAATATGGAGGGTTTCTCAGTTCCAAAATAGCGTAAGACGTTAAAGCATTCGAACAGAAATAAGATGACTTCTATTTTTTTTTTCCTTGAAGGAATTACATAAGTACCTGATGATATTGTGTGACCAATTTACAAGGCAATAAGTTTTGTATTCAATAAATTTTTCAAATCCTCTGGTCAGGTGTACGCTGGCCAATTTTTGGATCAAATTCCCCTTTAAAATTGTACATGTGGTTCACACCATTCGAGGTGGCCAAGCACAGAATTCATTCGCAAAATTTTTAGTGAATTTGCGAATGATTGTAATCTGGGTCTTCCCACATGTGGCTCAATGCAATTCCAGGTGGTTCAGCCCAGAATTCATTCACAAATTTTGTAGTGAAATTGAGAGTGCTCAATCTCTCGGGAGTAGAGATTTCGCATATGTTTAATTATCTAATTATATTATCCCTTAATGTATGCTTCTATGTGTATGCATGATTCTTAGTTATAGGCCCACACTTGAAATATCTCGGAAAATCTACATAATGTACGTAACCACTCATCAAAATAATAGCCGGTAAATGCATGCCTTTCTATATTAATGTAAAAAATATAAATATAGTATACATATTTTATTCATAATTTGTGTGTTTTTCTTATACATTTGTCTAGAAATTTAATTATTTTTGACCGACCGGCCAAATGTTTTAAAAGCCCGAATGTTATAGCTGTTTGGATAGCGATGTGATTTAAACCTAAAAACTCTTGTCCAATCTGATACCATATTGATATATATTGTGTGACCATCTCAGTTTTAATTACTTAGCTAAATTGTGCCTCAACCATATATACCGAAAGCCGAAGCTGTATGTTCATGCGTTCAGGAAGGACTTTGGGGACTATGCGGACATTTGCTTCAAAGAATTTGGTGATAGGGTAAAGCACTGGATCACCTTGAATGAGCCATTATCTTATAGCATGTTCGGATACGCAAGAGGTACCTTTGCACCAGGAAGATGTTCGAGTTATGTTGGTAACTGTACGGAGGGTGATTCTGCCACTGAGCCATATATTGTAGCTCACAACATGCTTCTTGCCCGTGCAACCGGTATCAAAGTATATAAAGAAAAATATCAGGTCAGTTCATCCTTCTATCAAAACAAAGTAATCACCTACATAGAAATTTATTTTGGCAGATAATTATTCATCATGTTTCATTTTCTAATTAAGTTTTATTGAATACCACTAGGCAGTCTGCCTAGCCGCTGATTTTTATTAATATAATCAAAACATTATTCCCTACACATCATGAAAAATTAATAAGGAGGCATTTGCATGGCTGGCCGTCTGAAATTTTTATGACTATTAAGTAATAAGATCATTTCATTAATAGAGAAAAAATGAGAAATTCAAAGTAATAATAAAGCTTCAAATATAAAAAATTGTAAATTTTTTTGAAGAAAAAAGTATAATATAAAATGAAACAAGTGATAAGTAATTAGTAATAAAGAAGAAAAGGATGTTCCTTTAATCCTTTATTCTTTTATTATCAAATATAGTTGTGGGAGGAAAAAAAAATATAGCTGTGGGAGTATAAATTTTCAATTGAAGTTACAAACTTACTGACGATGCTTTCAATTTAACATTTAGATTCTTTTTATTTTCTGAAAACATGCAGAAAACTCAGAAAGGACAGATAGGAGTCACTCTGGTGACTCACTGGTTCGTGCCTAAAACAAAGACACCTCAGGGACGCAAGGCCCAATTAAAAGCTCTTGATTTTTTCCTAGGATGGTGAGTTGTACGCACTAGATTCCCTTGGTATTGTGCCCTCGCAAGTTATTTTGTAATTGTGCCCTAAAATATATAGAACACTTGAGTGACTATAATAATCTCATCAAATATAAAATAGAATATCTAAAGTTAAATATTTTAAATAGATAAATGGTCAATTCTTATAGGGAAATACTAAAAAGGAAATTAAACTATATCACCTAAGGAAATAGAGAGTAGTATTTTTCATGTAATCTTCAAATATGTAATATTTTATTTTAAAAGTTTTGAAGAATCTATGATCGAATTAACATTGTTTGGCCGTCACACTCGAACTCTTTTACGTAAATTGGAATAGAGGAAATAACTTTTAGTGCGCACTGAATTTTGCGTTATAACTTGAATCGTGAACTGATCAAAAACTGATCAAAATTTGAGATAGTTAGCCATAATTTTGCCATTTTGATTGCTTTATCAAATGCTCAAGCCATTTTTTTATTCAAATAATCACAATATATACTGTATAGGTTTTTGGATCCAATTACATACGGTGACTACCCAGCCAGCATGCGAGCTAATGTAGGACGTCGGCTCCCGAAATTCACACTGCAGCAGTCAAAGTTAGTGAAAGGATCGATGGATTTCCTAGGAATGAATTACTATACTACTTACTATGCATCTCCAATGCTATCTGTCCCTAGAGTTAATCTTAGCTACACTACAGACAATCATGTAGATATGACTGGTAAGTCATCGAATTAATTAATTCGTTCCTTTGACAAAATTTATTTTTGTGAGGGGACAAAAACTGCACAATTTCACTAATTGAAAGTTAAATTTTGTTTCTCCACTATCACTCCTAAAAATCTGCCAAAATCCGTCCAAATCATACCGACCGATATCGGTCGGAAGAGGAAATCGACTGAAATCGGTCGGAAAATATCTAGACAAAATAAAGAAATAGTATTTTATCTCACACATATAAATATTTCGACAGTGCTTTATCTGACACAAATAAATATTTAGCGTTGTTATTATTGTTGTTGTTGTTGTTGTTGGTTAATTGTTGTTGAAAGACAACAATATAATATGTTGCCATTATAGGATGATTATTGGTTGTAATTGGCAGATGATGTAGCCTAAAAGCAAGCATATCCTGCCAGGTTTTTACCCAAAAAACCAACCGATTTCGGTCGGAATGCTCATATTAAAACCCAGAAATTCATAATTTCTGACCGACTTCGATCGGTAATTTCACTATGCAATCTGCAGAAATTTGAAATTACCGACCGAAGTCGGTCGAAAATAACTTTTTATTTATGTATTTTTTAATTATTCCGACCGATTTCGGCCGGCCTGTTAAAATTTAAAAAGAAATGCAAAAAATAATTTACATATTATCGACCGATTTCGGTTGATCGGTCGGTATATTTATTTTTCCAACAAAAGCTGTCAGTCAAAGTGGTCAACCAAAGGTTGAATTAACCGATTGACTTCCGACTTGCGACCGTCTTCGGTCGCCACACCTTAGCGACCACTATTATTTCGACGAATTAACATCGGTCTGTTTTCCTATATTTTCGACCGATTTCGATCGGTTTTCTTGGACGATTTTTGACAGTTTTCTAGTGTATATCACGAGAACTAATTGAATCCCTTTTTTTCTTGCATAATGTGTTTTGACTGTTTCTGTATTTCATTATTCAGCTGAAAAGGACGGAAAACCTATCGGTACACCGGTATTTTGCCTCTCTTTCTCTCTTCTCTTTTTTAATCTCACTTGATTTTGGATTGATTGGAGTATGAATGTACAACATGCTTATTTTGATTAATCTTGCAGACTGCCTTGAATTGGCTTTACATTTATCCAAGAGGAATATATGATCTCATGCTTTACATCAAGCAAAAGTACAAGAATCCTCCCATCTACATCACTGAAAATGGTATGTTTTTGTTTTAAATAAAGTTGCTTTATCGTATAAATTAGTAAATGTCATATTTTATTTTTCTTGAGCCGAGGGTCTTTCGGAAACAACATCTCTACTCCATTAGGATAGGGATAAGGTTTGTGTACACACTACCCTCCACAAACCCTACTTGTAGAATTTTACTGGATCGTTGTTGTTATGTTGTTGTCGTTATCTTTTAGAAAGACCTCTACATCTAGCTTTATTCTTTTTTTTTTTGTTCCGCCAATTGTAAATAGTGTTAGAGGGTATTTGACTGAGCTTATAAGCTGGTCGAACTAGCTTATAAGCACTTTTCGGTCAGTGTTTTGTAACTAAAGCCATCTTAATGTTGACATCAAATTGAAGGAATGGCAGATGCCAACAATAGCACATTGCCACTTAAACAAGCCCTTAAGGATGATTTAAGGATAAGGTATTACGAGGGACACCTATGGTTTCTGTCAAAAGCCATAAAGTAAGATTCTTCTTTTTCTTTCTATGTCATTTCTCCTTTTTTTTGTTTTTTCTTTTGGGAATTTTTAAGTTACTGCTACATTATTGGCAGGGCGGGGGCAAATGTGAAAGGACATTTTGCATGGTCATTCTTAGATGACTATGAATGGGATGCTGGTTTCACTGTCCGATTTGGCATCACTTTTGTTGACTACAAAAATGGACTTAAAAGATACCTCAAGAAATCTGCTTATTGGTACAACAAGTTCCTCTTGAATACTGGCAAATAAATATGAGTCTGACTTGGCACCTGCCTCTTCAAATTTCAACCCAGCCATTCTTCTGCAATTTATAATTCACTTCTGTTTTTTTTTTTTAATATGTTCTTTTTTCCTTAAAGAGTATTCTTGTGAGGATCTTCTCTTAGTGTCATGCGTTAAGTGTCATTGAGCTTTATTTATTGAAAATAAACTGAGGAATGCCTCATTATCATTTGTATTACTGCCATTCATAACCTACTAGCTTACAATGGGATTGTACTCTCCATAGAAATGAGGTTATTATCTGAGTTGGTGAGCATTTACTTAATTTCGTCCTAGATGGAGGACTGAAACGCTTTATATTATACTCTCGCCGTTGCCTCATCTTATGTGAAAACAAGTAGGAGTATTTGGGGAGTCAAAACTTTTTAAGTATGATTTTTTGAATTCTTTTTTATATATTTTGAATTATTAACTATGGTGATTTTATAGTACTTTTTACTTGATTATCAAATGACAAATATGTAGCTTTTGTTCCTAGTTGAAGGCCATTTTAATATTCACTTACGCCTTCCAATCCACGCTTTAGCGAAATTGTAATGACCTCGCCAATTGTTTTGAGTATTGTAGCCTCATTCTCCCATTTATTGCTTATTCTATATTCAATTGTAGTTATGTGACTTGCCGGGGTGGTTGGTTTGGTTCCGGGGATGTTTCGGAATAAATTGGGACACTTAGTCCCAAGGTTGGACGCTTAAGTTGAAAGAGTTGACCAGCTTATGTGTAAATGACTCCGGAATGGAGTTTTGATAGTTCTGATAGCTTCGTATGGTAATTTTGGACTTAGGAGTGTGTCCGGATATTGATTTGGAGGCTCATAGGTCGTTTTAGCTTTAATTGGTGAAAACTGAAAAGTTGAAGGTTTGGAAGGTTGAGAAGTTTGACCAAGAGTTGACTTTGTGGACACCAGATATGGATTTTGATTCGAGAAGTTAGAATAGGTCCGTTGTGTCATTTATGACTTGTGTGCAAAATTTGAGGTCAATCGGAATTGGTTTGATAGGTTTCGACATTGGTGTTAGAAGATGGAAATCTAGTAGTTTTAATATGCTTGAATTAGGGTGTGATTCGTGTTTTTGATATTGTTTGATGTGATTTGAAGTTTCGACTAAGTTCGTATGATGTTTTAGGATGTGTAGGTATGTTTGGTTGGGGTCCCAGCGACCTCGAGTGAGGTTCAGATTGATTTCGGATTGAGTTGTGGACTTATGAAAAATCTGTTATGTTTCAGTTCTAGTGCAGCAGCACTTGCGAGGTTTTGGCTGTAAAGCGGAGCCGCAGATGTGGCTGATGATCCCGCAGTAGCACAAATGCTGGGCAGAATGATATAAATGAGGGTTTAAAGATTAGAAGGTTCATTGATGGACTCAACTATAGATAGCGCTTCATTATGGCTGGGGAGGTTGCGACGGGTGCGAGGTTTGATGAGGCAGTTGATATTGCCAGATGCTTAGTGTTGGTTTGCATGCAGGATCATGAGGAACGGGAGACCTAGAGGCCTCGTAGTTCAGGTGGTTTCAGTAGTGCCTCATTTGGAGGCCAGTCCTACTACAGCAGAGGTCGTTCTTCTAGATCCGTTTAGGTAGCTCTCCATGTTCCTCTAGGCTCTTCAGTTAGCCACAGTTCCTATAGTGCCCGCCCAGCTCAGTCATCATTCAGTGCATTGCCAGCATAGAGTTCTTACTGTGACTCATCTGCTTAGGTTTCCACAGGCAATTCTTTGGGCTATTAGGCTTAGCAGTCTGTCAGGAGGGGTTGCTATGAGTGCGGAGACTCGAGTCATATCTAGAGAGATTGCCCCAGACTATTGAGTATAGTTCCACAGCAGAGCTCTCAACCTATGATTTCAGCACCAACAGCTACACCACTCGCACATCCAGCTCGGGGTGGGGCCTAGTTAGCTCGAGGCCTCCCTAGAGGGGAGGTCGATCAGGTGGTGGTCAGGCATGTTGCTACACATTTCTAACCAGGCTAGAGGCAGTCGCCTCCGATATCGTGATCACAGGTATTATTTTAGTATGCCACAGGGGTGCTTTAGTATAATTTGACCCTTACCCACTTATTCGTATGTGTCATCATACTTTGCCGGTTATTTGGACATGTCCCGTGATTCTTTAGTTATGCATGTTCATGTATCTACGCCGATGGGTGATTCTGTTATTGTGGACCGTGTGTACTAGTAGTATATAGTGACTATCGGGGGATTAGAGATGAGAGTTGATCTTTTACTGCTTAACATGGTTGATTTCAACGTGATTTTATGCATAGATTGGTTGTCACCATGTCAAATCGTAAAGGGTATTCCTCCACACAAGATTAGGCAAGATACTTACCTCAAACAAGGAAAATCAATACTCTAAAAAGCCTTTGCCTCTCGAATCGGCCTCCGAAAGGGTCAATTATAGCCAAAAATAACTCAATAACATCAAATACGGCTATAGAAATTGATTTCAATTAAGAAAGGTCCGATCTTTATCAAATATCAAAAAGTCACCAGGGGCGCACCTTTCAGAACCCGATAAAAATTACAAATCTCGAGTACCCATTTGAATACGAGTTCAAATATGCAAGTTTTATCCAAATATCGACTCTGAATCGGGGTTAAAATCTCTAACTTTTTTTTATTTTAGAATAGTTTTTTCCAAAATTCCTGATTTGCTCACTTTGATTAACCAATCAAAAGCCAAACTCAAGGATGAAATCATGAACAATAATCAAATCCGAGCCAAGAATACTTACCCAATCCAAGTGGGTGAAAATCGCCTAAAATTTGCCTCAATTTGAGCTTTATCTCAAAATATGATAAAATACAAATCTTCAATTAAAATACTCTGCCCCAGTGATTTCCGCTTCTATGGGCCATCCCATCTGCAATACCGCTTTTGCGATCCCACTCTCACATTTGCGAAGTTTAGTGATTCCCCGACCCTCTGCTTCTCTGACACTATTCCTGTTTCTACGTCCAAACTAGTATACCTGCGCCCAAAGTTCCACACCTATAGGCAATGCTTCCTTCCGCTTCCCTTCACATCTACAACCCCCTTGTCCGCATCTGCGGACCCAAACTTGCTGGTGCGAAAACACCAGAATCCGAAGTGCTGCCATAACATCAAAACAATTTGAAATTATTCCAAAACACACCCGAGGCCCCCGGGATCCCATCCAATCATACCAATCAATCTCAAAATATAACACGGACCTACTCCAGGCCTCAAATAACATAAAATAACATCAAAATCATAAATCACATCACAATTCAAGCTTAATAAACTAACTTTCAACACTTATGCCGAAACACATCTAAACAACTCAGAATGACCTTAAATTTCACACACAAGTCCCAAATTATGTAATGAACCTATTCCAACTTTTGGAACAACAATCCGAATCCAATAGCCTCAAAGTCAACTCCCGATAAAACCTATGAACCTTCCAAACCTTTAAATTTCCAACATTCACCAAATAGAGCCAAATCAGCCTATGAACCTCCAAATCTAAATCCGAACATATGCCTAAGTCCAAAATTACCATACAAATCTATCGGAACCATCAAAATATCATTCTGGGATCGTTTATATAAAATTCAAACACCGGTCAACTCCTACAACTTAAGCTTCCAACCTTGAAACTAAGTGTTCCATTTCAATCTAAAACCTTCCCAAAATCAAACCAATCATCCCCACAAGTCACATTAACAACAAATATACATACAAGGGCATCAAATAGGGAAATGAAGCTCAAATACATAAAACAACCAGCGAGTCCTTGCAAGGCATGTATGAGTATTTAAGATCAGACATTATTTAATGCATATCTTTTTGTGAGCAGGGTTGATGCAAGTTGTATTTACTTGAAATGTTAAATTGGGAGAGTTTCTTGTTACCCCTACCCCAGCTATTGTAATGATCCGATCGGTCATTTTGAGCATTTTCACTTTACTCGATAATTTGGGGGTACGAGTAGCTCCGTATGATGTATTATGAATTGTGTGAATTTTCGGCATTGGGTTTTAGGTGTTTCGGAACTTGTTTGGAAGAATGGATTTCATTGTTGAAGCTTTAAGTTGGAAGAGTTGACCAAGTTTGACTTTTGTAAATTTGAACCCGGAACAGAGTTTTGATGGTTCCGTTAGGTTCATATGGTGATTTTGGACTCGGGTGTATTTCCATATTTGCATTTGGATATTCCTATAAGGATTCGACACTAATTGGTGAAAGTTGGAAATTTGAAGGTTTAGAAAGTTCATAAGTTTGACGGGGAGTTGACTTTGATGATATCAGATTCGGATTGTGGTTCAAGGAATTGGAATAGCTTAATTATGTCATTTGGGACTTATGTGCAAAATTTGAGCCCATTCCAGGTTGATTTTATATGTTCGGCGCGGGTTTTGGAAGTTGAAAGTTCAAAGTATATTTAAGTTCGAATTGAGGTGTGATTCATCGTTTCGATATTGTTATGTGTGATTTGAGACCTCGAGTAGGTCCGTGTTATATTGTGGGACTTGTTGTTATATTTGAACATGGTCCCAAGGGGTTCGGGTGAGTTTTGGACGTAGTTTAGTCATTTCAAATGGTTTTTGCATTGCTGGTTTTCTGCTATTACCTGTTGCTTCTGGTATTCTTCGCGATCGCGAAGGTTTGGACGCGATCGCAAAAGGTGTTTTGGTCTACTGTGAAATTTGCTCTTCGCGTTCGCATGAGTATGAACGCATGCACATAGGTAGGGGTCTGGTCTTCATCGCGTTCGCAACTACTTCTACGTGTTCGCCTAGTGTTATGGGAAAAGTTGGCCAGGAGGCAGGTTTCCTCTTTGCATTCGCGATGTTGTTCCCGCGATCGCGTACTTTTGTGTATCACATTCGCGAGGCTATTGTTGTGATCACATAGGGTATTTTCTGGGGCAGTGCTTTTCCTTCTTCGTGATCGCGAATCATTAATTCGCCTAATGATTATAAAATACTCTATTTCGGATGTTTCGACCATTTTAGCATATAACACGATACCATGATCCAATTTCCATTATCATACAATATCATAATCTTTTCATATCATATTCCGTCCTTATTCTTCATATCATATCATTTCCTATTCTGTTGCGGCATGCAACCCGATCCCCCAATATCAATATATCAACATAAACAACTCAACACTAATATTTCCGTAATATCAATACCCATCGAGCTCCAAATCAAATTTTGTGATATGAATTTCAAACCCTCGAAATCCCCTTTTCTGCCCAGCGATTTCCGCTTATGCGATCCCAGGACCGCATTTGCGGCCCCGCACCTGCGGAATTTCCATCGCAGGTGCGGCTTTTCACTTAATGCACCTCGCCCGCTTATGTGATCAAGAGGCCGCACCTGCGGATCATTGTCCGCTTCTGCGGTCCCAGACCGCTCCTACGTTCTTCACTATTCACCCCGATCCTGGTTATGTGATTTATTTTGAAATCCGACATCAATTTAAGGCCTAAATCTCAATTTTTCAAAATCCCTAAATTCTCCCAAAACTCCTAATTTCTACCTTGGAATTAATGGATTTGATGATAAAATTTATGGAGAAGTAATTAAAATTGATTAAAAACTAGTTAAAGTTGCTTACCCATTAATTTGGAAAGAGAAAGTTCTAAAAAATTGCCTCAATGGAGTCTAGGGTTGAGAAATTATGTAAAATGAGCTAAGTCCATTTTCCCCATCTTTTACCCATCTACAAATGTCGCAATTGCGAACTCTTGTGTGCAATTACAAAACAAAGATCGCAAATGCGATCAGTGCAAACCCTCAGAAATCGCAATTGCTACAAAAGCCTCGCATTTGCAACTGCCCCTATGTGCACAAATGCGATCAAAGTTTCGCATTTGCGAAGCTAGCCAGCATTCCCAAGTGTCGCAAACGCAATAGGAAAATCGCATTTGCGGAGCTCCCCCAGTCCGCATTTGCGATCCAAACTTCACAATTGCAAATGAAAAGTACCTATTTCCCCAAACCCCTTTGAAAATGCGAGCAGTCACTCGCAAAAGTGAGGTTCGCATTTGCGGGATCTACATATTTACATCAGCAATAGCTATGCATCAGTTGTTCCAAAACATCCTAAAACACATCCGAAACTTTCCCGAGCCCCTCGGGCTCCAATTCGAGCATGCACAAAAGTGTAATAATATCATACAAACATGCTCGCTACCTCAAATCATCAAAATAACATTAAATAACAAGAATTGATCATCAAAACTCAAGATTTCAACTTAAAAACTCATTTTTCACAATCTTTCACATAATATGCCGAAATGCACTCTGGTCACCCGGGACCCTAACTAAACATGTGCACAAGTCCAAAACATCATACGAACCTATCGGAATCGTTAAAATACCGATCCGAAGTCGTTTACTAAAAACATTGATCGTGATCAACTCAAACCTCATTTTAAGTCAAAAATTATTTTATCTTCAAAAATTTACGTAAAAGCTTTCCAGAAAATGACACGGACCACGCACACAAACTAATAAATATCATATAAAGCTATGAAAGGTCTCAGAATATAGAAATTAAGGCTAGTACTCAAAATGACATATCGGGTCGTCACCCATATAGAGATGATATGCATAACAAGGCATATATATATATCTATATATATTTTAGAACTAGCATATAGAGAAGATATGCGATAAAAGTATGTATACACCAAAGGTGTTTGCATAGATAGAAGATATGCGATAAAGTTATGTATACACCCAAGGTATTTGCATATATAGAAGATATAAAAAAATCAAACACTGATAAGTTTTTCTTATATCGTGTGTACATCATCAAGAGAGAAATTTGAGAGAAGTACCTTAGGGGAGTTCGAGGAATCCAATTCTATGGGGAGAGCTTAGCGAAACATACCTTAATCAATTGTCATTAGGGTTCCTACTAGGTTCCACTACTTGTAATGCTTCAATCTAAATCACAAAAATTTAATTAAACCAACATTAGTGAGAGTTTCTATATTTTTAAGATTTTAGGCATTTTATCAAACACCTAAGGGCATAGCCTTTTACCACATCTAGTAATGATGATTTCTCATCCTTCACATCTTTTTCATAACTACATTCATATCCATAGCCACCATTGGGTAGTATGAGACCTTGAACAATACATGTATGGCCAACCATACTACACCCAACCAACAATTACATAAAATAATACTTTTTCCCAACTCTCCACAATACTCAATCTCAGGTTGGGAGATTATGGCTTCCAATCATCATCCCATAAGCTCCAATCCTCAAATTCTACCTATAATTAAATCATTCTAAAATGAATAAGAGTTTGGAATTAAGCCTTACCTTGATAGAAGAAGACCTTGTAACTTTCTCCCCTCAAATCTCTAAGAATTGGGCAGGGAATTGAAGTGTTGAAATGTGGAGCTCCTCCTCTCTCTCGAAGAAAATGAATTTCGTCAAGTTTTGACATTTTGGGATAAAATATGGTCCGAGCTATAATACCTGGTATTTATGGACTAGTACCATACAAGGTACCACATGGCCATGATAGTAAGGTGTGTTAAAAGTGAGTAGTATTTTAAGTAATTTGAGATAATTCCTAATTATGTGAATAATCGGGTAATTATTGATTTTTAAGTGGGAGATTAAATTATAATTAAGAAATTATTGGATTAATGAGGGAAAACAAAGTTAATTAAGGGATCTTGGATAAGCCTAAGGAAAGTGATGGATTTTGGGCAAAATTTTCATACAAAGTTACACTGCGTAATAGTAACGGGATTTGCAATTCTAAGAGAGCACGGTACAATCTTTCTCAAGAACATCATATGGACTTTTCGCTACTTTGATCCGCCGTTACGTGTTATCAAAATTGATATATGTTGGAAGGATTGTCAAGAGAATCGACTCAGGTATGTTAAGGATATCCCTTCTTTCTTTTGGCATGATCCATACGATACGAACGAAATGTGCAAATGCACAAATTCCAAAAATGACTCTATTCATAGAAGTATTAGAGATATCTATGTTCTTGAATTTTCATGTGTCATAATATTTTATCATCTATTCAAGGGTCTCAGAAAAATGCGACAGTTGAAAAGAGTTTACTTTATGATATTACTCAAAGGCAAAATGGTCTTATGACATTACGAAATATTTTATTAAGGTACTTTTCATGCCTTGCATTCATGTACATTGACCGTGACCAAATGGCGTTATATATATATATATATATATATATATATATATATATATATATATATATATATATATATATATATATATATATATATATATATATATATATATATATATATATATATATATATATATATATATATATATATGGGAAAGGTTATGGCGTTATAGACGCACCACCACCTGATCAGGTGGTATACGTTGATGATTTTGCCCACAGTGGCCAATATGATATGATGGGATGCCCTCAGAGGCTGATAATGTTATGAAACATGTACCTATGCACGACATGACATTCATACGCATATTCATGACGCTAAAAGTATTTCATGATTTACAGAGTTATCCAGACTTACAAGTTGAGTCAGTTACTCTATATTTCTTCCATGTCTGTTATGTACTTACTTATGTGCCTTACATACTGGGTACATTTTTTGTACTAACGTCCCTTTTGCCTGGGGACGCTGCGTTTCATGCCCGTAGGTGTTGGTGCTATCAACACCTCCAAGTAGGCTATCAGCTCAATGGAAGATGTTGGTGCTCTCTATTTGCTTCAGAGTTGCTTGTTTGATTAGTATGATTTAGACGTGTATTGTTTGGTATGGCGGGACTCTATCCCGACTTTTATGACATTTATGTACTCTTAGAGGCTTGTAGACATATGTCGTGCACGTGAAAGATTATACGACCTTGTCGGCCTATGTTTTGAGTTTATAAATGATCATGTTAGCCTATTAGGCTCGTATGTCACATGTATATGATGATGTAATAAGAAAGATATGTTACGTTGGTACTCGGTTGAGTAAGGTACCGGGTGCCCGTCACGGCTAATCGGTTTGGGCCGTGACAAAAGTGGTATCAGAGTTGTTCTGTCCTAGGGAGTCTACAAGCCGTGTCTAGTAGAGTCTTGTTTATGGGTGTGTCGTGCACCACACTTATAAGCAGGAGGCTACAAGGCATTTAGGATTGTCACTCTTTCTTCTTACTCTAGATCGTGTGGTAGAGCTCACTTATAAGAATTCAAATTCTGATTTTTTGTTTTCTCGTAATAAGATGATATCTACATCTGGAAAGAAGGATTGGAAAGAGAGATAGTTGTGGAAGAGTTGAGTCAGAGGAATTGGATTTTTGTAAGATGTCTACGACAAGAAAATGTGAGGTCTTTAGCTGATCATGGGTATACTAAAAGGTGTAAGCTTCCTGATAAGAAGCCTTAAGGCAAGAATGTTTATCCATCTTTATGGTAAAAGACAATCAGATATTAAGAAGATAAATACAAGTTTCAACAAGCAAAAGAAGCAAGATGAAGAATGGTACGAGGCGCCCAATTAATGAAGGTTAACAACGTTTATAATTGAGGCAGAGGAACATAAGCTTTTTGAGTTATATTCAATAGTAATAGAGGTATATACAATTGGTCACACCCATTCCAGATATGCCCTATGGGGGTTAACAGAAGTAGTATACGAAGATATGATGGATGAATCATTTGCGTCAGTTGACATTTCCGAAGGATATTGCAAATGTGCTAATAGATCTCTTTATGAGACACCCAGATGGTGCACTCTAAAATAGTACAGCACGATATGAGTACTACAAAGATAGGCACTGGAAGCCTTAAAGGGATAAATATTACCTTAGTATGGCTCTCATCCCTAGTAGAATGAGAATGCTTGGCAACTCGAAGAACCAAGGGATGGAGCAAGGGGAGCCAAAAGCAAAAGAACATTTTGCTCAAGTTTTCAAAGTAAAGCAATGGACCTAGATGATTAGCGGAAAATAAGAAGAGAGTTAATGAAGCATTATGAGTAAGATGTGATACATGGATGACATAGGTAGGTCAAAAAAATGATGGCGACAGTATTACAGAGTCTACTGTCAAGTGAAGGAAAAGACAAAAGATGACAGGCCTTGAAAAAAAATATAGCCAATAAAGTCATATCCTCATTTTGAGAAATAAGTTCGCAACTCTAACGTGATTAATAGAAGGAAAAGTTAGACCCTAGATTAATAGAAATCAATATGGACTGGTAAACAAGATAAACTAAACATAAATTAGGGACTGAGTGATTTGATAATAGTCAGCATCATGAGAATTCCAGATTGCGTTCCGGCAATAATAGAATGGACAACAGAAGAAGATCCATGACGAATTCAGAGGATGGTCATTCAGGAAAACGTTTCCCTAAAGCAAGCAATGTAAGCAAAGTTAGGCTTAAGGGACTATATGTGCCACTACGCTAAGTGCCACCATTGCGATTGAGGAATTTTGTTATCCTTGGTACATAAGAATTACCGCAAGGCGAGTAAGGGTCATTGAGGATGCGAAAGGACGCCAAAGATGGAGAGGAAAAAAATCTATAGGCAGATCATCGTAGCTCCAAGTCTTAGTAATCCCCTAAAGGGGGGAATATAGAATGTTAAAGGAAGAATGCGATAGAAATGAGAAAGGAATGAGATTGCACTTATCCGAATCCTACATTTATTCTATGATTCCATAACGTTACGTAAGCGATGTTAGAAAAAGGAAGTAAGGTTTCTTGCTCGGAAGGTTATTGATAAATAAGAAACCAGTGCAAGAGGTAAGTTAGACAAAGGAAATAACCTAAGAGAGATTATGCGGAATATGGATATGAGAATGGGTCAATGAGTAGTTAGTAGTTGATTCAGGAAGAGCCTAGTCATGGTTAGACAAGAAGTTACAGACAAATTAGCAGATCATGCAAGATAAATGTAGTAAACCCCAACATGGAGATTTCATCCTCGTAGTAATGTTATTATAATACTTGAGATATATTCAAATAGGAGTCGGGGTAGTTAGAGATACCGTATGAGTTTTACGGGGATAAAAGAAAGTGTCACTGGGAAGGCAATCAAAATATCAGTTGAAGCAACCCTACAAGTACATGGGCACGGAGGTAAGCAACTACAGATAATTATAGGCAAGGAAGGACATCAAAAGGTCTGTAATAAGCTCACAACTTTACGAGGATCAAGGGTTCTCCCTAAGTGCTATAACGAAAGACTAGCTGAGGAAATAAGGAAGAAGGCTTCAACTTAAGTACAACGACCTAAAGAGAAAATGGTCGTGTAACAACAGTCTCACAACAACATTATAAGCACTCCAAAGGAAAGTGCACCTACCGTGACTAATGAACGGGAAGTAAAATTAAAAGTAATATTCGAGATCATATGAGTTGCACGAAGACTCTGGCATGTATGGGCACTAAGACGAGCTAAGTATGGACGCAACAAAGGGTAGAAGGACCAGGAAAAGTAATAGCTTACGTTGAAAGAAAGCTAAAATGGAACAAAAGAAATTATTTGATCAATGATCCAGAGTTGGTTACATTATGGACTCACATAAGGGTTCAGAGTTTTATACATGCAGCATATACATCAATAGAAGGTTCTGGTATATGTTAAAAGAAAGAATTAAGCCAGGTCATAAATGAAGGATTAAATTATTAAAGGGTTATATCATGCATATTTCAAGCCCATAACTAATACCATGAACCATAGATCGGAAGATAGTTTAAGCCTACATAAAGGTTGATTAGAGTGAAGAGGAAATTAAAGAGTGACATCAACTAAGTAAATCAAGAGTCTAATTACTGGACCTGGAATATTATAGATGTAGTGATTGAGAACACTGCAAGATCACTCTTAATATCAGAGCTACATGAGATAAAGTACACCAACCATAGTCTATAACGGCTCTACGATAAAGCCAGTTAAAAAAATAAACAGCCTCATAAGAAGTCAATATGAAGCTCCCACCGGATTGTAGTATTATAATAGAGCTTCAGGTTATGGTGTGAATCATACCTCTGTGGAAGGGAGATTATGAAAGAGATAGAAGATATGATGCGAGATTTTAAGTAAATAAGGTAAAGGTGAATAACGTACAAGATACTCAAATGCAGAAAGTTGTGAATAGTCCATACATCGGGTAGAAGGCTAGAAGCGCGGGGATCCGATAACTGGGAATGATAGCGGCATCGTCGGCGGCATGTCTTCCAGCCTATTGTTTCTAAGTACTGAGAAATCTAGCTAAGAGTGTAGAGAAGGGTTAGAGACGATGTGATGTCTAGCTTGACATTCCAGAATAACGTAAGTAAACCTATGGTGCAAGCAAGTTGAAGGAAAGTTGCGAGTAGTATAAATAGATATGTATAGGTCGCAAGCTAAAGTATAGTAAAGCAAAAAGTTTTATGACAGGATGTAAGAACGAGAAAAGGCGAGTGAGAAGGTGATAATAATGGATTAGTCCTCAGGATTAGGCCTATGAAAATAAGATGACTAATGGCTTCTCTATGTTATAGTAAGCTCAGTATAGCCTGAATGGACTCAAAGGAGTTACTCTTCATAAGTAGCATTTAGAAGAGATGGAATACTACCCTAATAGCAGAATAAGAGTGTAATTGTGATAGATAAAAGATGACGGTTGTGCCTTCGATTGAGTAATGATTTGAAAAAAAAGGGGATTCATGAATTGTACAAGATTAAAATACTCACGTAAGAGAATCACCTTGGGATGCTATAGAATACGGTTATTTAAGTACAGTATCGCCGCTAAGTGGATAAGAAAAATTACTTTGAATATTCCTTTATGTAACGTAAGCCCTAGGGGCAAAGTATTACGTAAGAAGTTTCAAGTTATCAGTGGCATATTGTAGATAAATATTGAGGTGAATCAACAATGGATGGACAAAAGTCACAAATTATGAGATGAGATTAGGCCATCATTCTAAAGATGAGAAGTAATGAGGAAGCATTAAAAGACTTAAATTTATACATATAGAATAAGCAACGAGAGTAAGCTGGGATTTGGTAGCAGACCTCAGCAACGATAAATTAAAGTAAGAGTTATAGCAGTAAATTCATACGGATGGCTAAACAAACCTATGCGATGAGATATAGCAATATTCATGAATTCAACAAAGTACCAAGCGAAGAACTTCAGTATACCCATAAATGCCTAGAGGGACATCTTGTCAAGCTCTGTATATGTTTACAAAGTAAGTCCTAGAGATGGGCTAAAAGCTGGAGGAAAAAGAAAAGAAGAGTCGTATAGGCGAACATACAAAGCTAGAGTCATAAAGGCTGCATGATAGAAGGTAGGAACAGTTGCGAGATTAGAATGATTCCAACTACAAGTCGTGGCATGAGAAAGAGTCTTAAAAGGGGGAATGCCCTAGTCTTTGGGATTCATTCACAGAACAGTCGTCTAGATGGCAAAAGGAGTACTAAAGTATTCACAAGAGCTATGTGTTATGAGAATGATAAGTGCATCAGTCAACATTCGAGGACGAATGTTTCAAAAAGGGGAATGATATCACACCCCATGTTTTCGTACATCGAAGTAAGCCACAAGTAAATTGATATAAGATCAGAAATGAGATGTTACGCCCCGCATTTTCGTATGTTGAAGTTTCATCGTAAGTTAATCGACGTAAGTTCGGGAATGAGATTTATTTTGGGATTATAAGTATTACGCTATTTCAAACGAGTGTTGAGTAAATTCGTGAAGGTGAGAGAGTAAGCAAATCGAAGAAAATGAATTTCGTTAAGTTTTGACATTTTGGGATAAAATACGGTCCGAGCTATAATATCTGGTATTTATGGACTAGTACCATACAAGGTACCTCATGACCATGATAGTAAGGTGTGTTAAAAGTGAGTAGTATTTTAAGTAATTTGAGATAATTTCTAATTATGTGAATAATCGGGTAATTATTAATTTTTAAGTGGAAGATTAAATTATAATTAAGAAATTATTGGATTAGTGAGGGAAAACAATGTTAATTAAGGGATCTTGGATAAGCCTAAAGAAAGTGATGGATTTTGGGTAAAATTTTCATACAAAGTTACACTGTGTAATAGTAACGTGATTTGTAATTCTAAGAGAGCATGGTACAATTTTTCTCAAGAATATCATACGGATTTTTCGCTACTTTGATCCGTCGTTACGTGTTGTCGAAATTGATATATATTGGAAGGATTGTCAAGAGATCCGACTCAGGTATGTTAAGGCTATCCCTTCTTTCTTTTGGCATGATCCATACGATACAAGCAAAACGTGTAAATGCACAAATTCCAAAAATGACTCTATTCATAGAAGTATTAGAGATATCTATTTTCTTGAATTTTCATGTGTCATAATATTTTATCATCTGTTCATGGGTCTCAGAAAAATACGAAAGTTGAAAAGAGTTTACTTTATGATATTACTCAAAGGCAAAATGGTCTTATGACATTCCGAAATATTTTATTAACGTACTTTTCATGCATTGCATTTATGTAAATTGACTCATGACCAGATGACGTTATATACGCATATATATGTGTGTATATATATGTATATGGGATATGGGATATGGGAAAGGTTATAGCATTATATACGCACCACCACTTGCTCAGCTGGTATATACGTTGATGATTTTGCCCACAGTGGCCGATATGATATGATGGGATGCCCTCAGAGGCTGATGATGTTATGAAACATGTACCTATGCATGGCATGACATTCATATGCATATTCATGACGCTAAAAGTATTTCATGATTTACAGAGTTATCCAGACTTACAAGTTGAGTCAATTACTCTATATTTCTTCCATGTCTGTTATGTACTTATTTATGTGCCTTACATACTAGGTACATTTTTCGTACTAACATCCCTTTTGCCTGGGGACGCTGCGTTTCATGCCCGCAGGTGCCGATAGACAGGTCGAGAGCCCTCCAAGTAGGCTATTAGCTCAACGAAAGATGTTGGTGCGCTCTATTTGCTTCGGAGTTGCTTGTTTGGTTATTATGATTTAGACGTGTATTGTTTGGTATGGAGGGACTCTGTCCCGACCTTTATGACATTTATGTACTCTTAGAGGCTTGTAGACATATGTCGTGTACGTGAAAGATTGTACGGCCTTGTCGGCCTATATTTTGAGTTTATAAATGATTATGTTGGCCTATTAGGTCTGTATGTAACATGTATATGATTATGTAATAAGAAAGATACATTACGTTGGTACTCGATTGAGTAAGGTACCGGGTGTCCGTCGCGGCCCATCGATTTGGTTTGTGACAAAAGGGACCTCGAAATGGTCCTCCAAATTTTCAAAATGATCTGGTCGGATATGCGGTGATTCTGTGGTCTGTACTTTTATTTTGCGGTCCGCATATTGGACTGTAGATTCTCCTTCAAAAATTTCCCAGGTGGCCTGACCATTTTCACGATGGATATGCGGTTCACAAAACTGCCATGCGGTTTACATGATCACCGGAAAAGACCCCCAAACCGGCTCGCTTCTAACTCATTCTGCAACGATTCTGTGGTCAGTAAGCTGATTCACGATCCGCATAACTGACCGTAGAATCATCTTCTCAAGCTAATTCTTCTGCCAGCTTCGCGACGCATTGTGCGGTCCACAAAACTATGCTGCATATTAGCTTGTTCTTGGCACTTTAAACCCTTAGATCCCGGGTGAACTTTTGCGGAACCTTACATTTGACTAGTTGACCTGAGAATTAACTTTGAGTTGATCAACTGTTGACTTTGATTTCCGTGTATCCTAAAATTCTAGGACCTAGTCTAATATGTATGCTTATCTGATGGTGCGTATTTTGCATAGATTGAGGACTTTGGAGCGCATCTTGGTGGATTGGATGTTTTGTCATCTCGAGGCAAGTGAAAACTTTTACTATTAAATTATTTGCTTAAAAAAGCAACTTATTTATGTTGTATGTATGCTTGTTAACTATCTAGTTTGGGTGTGCAGCAAGCATAAGCTAGATTAGTTAATTTCAGAGTATCTAACATAGATTACAAGGGTTCTACTATGTGTATTTATACTTTTATGATACTTTTAGCAGTTTATGATTGTGATATTTGTTTAACTGCATAGCATACAATATCACTTGTTTAGCACTATTCCTAACTTGGGTGCATTTTATGCAATATCTTAGCTAGCAGCTCTATATTATTGAGTTATTATCGGGTAAGATGGGTAGTTGATGCACCACACCAGGTTGGTCAAACATACAATAACGCTCCACACACTAAAAGAAATTTGATTTTTAACGACCAATATGCACTATATTTTTTTCTAAAAACTTGTCCCTAGGATAACATGAGAGGGTGAATCAGTGATCTTGCTAGGTCTAGTTAATTCACAGTTTCTTGTGTTATGCAGATCCTGTCGACAGTGACACACCAGTTGAGCAGTGATTCTAGCTTGATCCAGTCCTTCCAGTTGAGGTGAGCCATCTACTAGTTCGTGGAGGCAATATCAGCTTCTATTTTTTCTTTCAGTCTTGTCTTTTATTTTTTCGGGTTGCATCATGTATAAGTTGTACTCAAATTCATAGTAGCTCCATGATTTAATTAGTTCAATATTCGGGTACTGTAGGCCAATGCTCAGACGGCTGTATTTCCATTTTCATATTTATATCTTTGAGACATCTTTAGTATTATTGTTATCATATTTATTTCATTGGTAATAGCATGGTTAGCTTATATAGCGGGGCAGTGGCTCGTTGAGTGCCTTGTTGCAGCTTGAATGCCAGATATGAGTCATAACATTTGAATCCTTTGATTCATAGGTAAATGATATTTGATGTCATTATTGGGTTCTAACGAAGATTTGGAGTTCAAATTCATGAGTTCTCCACAATAGACCCTTAATTCCAAAATTTTATTGGGCTTGAAATATTTGTTGGACTTTAAGCCATTGGGCTTTAAAGTAGAAGAAGTGTGAATTGTAAATGGAGGGAAATAAAATAGAGGGAAAATAAAAATTTGAAGAAGTGAACCTGTGTCTTGCACTTTGTCCCTCATTGGTGAGGGACAATCACATTTGTGTGCTTATATATAGATTCACTTCTTAAAGCTCTTAAAAGGAGTTGAAGAGAATGAACCCTCGCGCCGTCGTCGTCGCTCGCTCGGCTCGGCTTCGGATTTGGATTATTTATTTAATTATTTAATAATTAATTAAATGCCAAATCACTGTTGAAAATACGCCAGAACCCTGGTGAAAGTTCAGAGGGCCTCGCTGGCTGCGGTTCTGCCGCGACCGCGGTAGAATCGCGGCAGTCAGGTTCAGAGGGCCTCTCTGGCCGCGGTTCTGCCGCGATCGCGGTAGAACCGCGGCAGGCCGCATATTTTCTGAAAAGGCACCTTTCCAGACACCTCTTCTGATATTTGCCTATAAATTCTGAGGCAAGGCTGCATCTTCTAGATACGAAAAAACACTCTAGAACTTCTTTCTTTCTGAATATACTGCATCCTAATTCGCAGTCTCTCTCTCTCAAATTCATAAGTGTGATTTTGCTCCGTTCTTTGAGTTCGTTGGTATCCTGCAGTTTGTATTGCCACTGTTGCAGGAAGGTTTATTCCGTTTTATCCTGGGTGGATTTAATCAATTACCTTGGCAACGTGTGAGGGGGTTAAAATTCCTTAAGGACGCACAAGAAAATTTTGGACTCGGAATATTTCTGATTCTTTACTATTTTATACATTTCTTTATTCTTCTAACAGTTTTTCTGATTTTTTGTTTTAACACAGTAACGCTCACAAGCTTAAGGAATTTTAATTTACTAACGTTTCTGTGTTGATTATTAAACTGTTTTCTATATACTTTGTTGGAGACTAAAGCCTTGTTGCTTTCTACTCCTATAATAGTTTCTGTCCGGTTTAAAGTTCATAAAAACTTTGCCGGAATAATAAACGTACGGATTTGAAGTATATAAAAACTTCACCGTTGTTACGTGTTCTATGTTTGGTTTGGTATTCAGTTTGAAGATATCAAAACTTCACTGATTTAACAAGTTCTGTATTGTTTTCAACTTTACAGAAATATGATGAATGAAAACCAAACTAATGGAAGTGTTGCGGGAACGATTGCTACTGTTACGAGTGTTGCTGCCTCATCAAGTCGTTCTACTCTTGCTCATGCTATGGCACCGGCAGAAAAACCTAGAAAGTTTTCCGGTATTGACTTCAAACGCTGGCAAATGAAGATGCTCTTCTATCTTACTACGTTGAGTTTGCAGCGTTTCATCAAGGAGGATCCTCCGGTCATGGCTGAGAATACTCCGGATGATGAACGACTTGTTGTAACTGAAGCATGGAAACATTCTGATTTCTTGTGCAAAAACTACATATTGAGTTGTTTGGAAGATGGCTTGTACAATGTCTATAGTGTCATGGAAACTTCAAAAGCGTTATGGAATGCACTTGAGAAGAAGTACAAGACTGAGGATGCCGGACTTAAGAAGTTCGTGGCTGCAAGGTTTTTGGATTTCAAGATGATTGACACTAGGTCAGTCATAACTCAAGTCCAAGAATTACAAGTCATTGTGCATGACCTCCTGGCTGAAGGTATGACCCGAGTCAATAATTTTATTAATAAGATTTATCTTATTACTAATTATGAGTTTGTTATTGAAGGTATGGTTATAAATGAGGCCTTTCAAGTCGCTGCTTTCATTGAGAAATTACCTCTGTTATGGAAGGATTTTAAGAACTATCTTAAACACAAGCAGAAGGAAATGACACTAGAAGACTTGATTGTTCGTCTGAGGGTAGAAGAAGACAACAAAAATGTTGAAAAGAAGTCACGTGGAAACTCAACAATTGTGGGGGCAAACATTGTTGAGGAGGCACCACAAAATAAGAAAAGGAAGAAGGCTTCTGAACCAAAGAATTACCCAAGCAAGAAAAAGTTCAAGGGTAATTGCCACAATTGTGGAAAAACTGGGCATAAGGCAGTGGATTGTCGTGCGCCAAAGACTGATAAGAAGAAAAAGAATCAAGCCAACATGGTTGAAGATGAAATGGAAGACTTGTGTGCCATGTTGTCTGAATGCAACTTGGTAGGAAATCTGAAAGAATGGTGGATAGATTCTGGAGCCACCCGCCATGTGTGTACTAACAAGGAGTTATTTTCTTCTTATGCCCCTGCAGGTCCCGACAAGATAATCTTCATGGGAAATTCATCTACGACCAAAATTGAAGGAGTTGGCAAAATGGCGTTGAAGATGACGTCGGAAAAAATAGTGACTCTAAACCAAGTCCTCCATGTTCCAGAAATTCGCAAGAATCTTGTGTCTACCTCACTTCTTGTCAAGAATGGATTCAAATGTGTTTTTATTTCTAATAGTGTTGTACTTAGTAAGAACGATGTATATGTAGGAAAAGGTTACCTAAATGAGGGCCTTTTTAAGCTAAATGTAATAGCAGTTCCTATCAATAAAGTGAATGTTTCTTCTTACTTACTTGAGTCAAACACTTTATGGCATTCGCGTTTAGGTCACGTAAACTTCAAAACATTGCGGAAGATGATAAATCTAGAAGTATTGCCAAAATTTGATTGCATTAATTCCAAATGTCAAATATGTGTGGAATCAAAGTATGCTAAGCATCCTTATAAGTCCGTTGAAAGGAATTCAAGTCCTTTAGACTTAATTCACACAGATATTTGCGACATGAAGTCAACACCATCTCGCGGTGGGAAAAAGTATTTTATTACTTTTATTGACGATAGCACGAGATACTGTTATGTTTATTTACTTAATAGTAAAGATGAGGCAATTGATGCTTTCAAGCAATACAAGAGTGAAGTTGAAACGCAACTAAACAAAAAGATCAAAATGATAAGAAGTGATAGGGGTGGCGAATATGAATCTCCTTTTAAAGAAATTTGTTTGGAAAATGGCATTATTCACCAAACAACTACCCCTTACTCTCCACAATCTAATGGAATTGCGGAGAGGAAGAATCAAACGTTGAAGGAGATGATGAATGCATTGCTAATAAATTCTGGCTTACCACAGAACTTGTGGGGGGAAGCTATACTTATAGCTAACCGGATAATCAATCGTGTACCTCATAGTAAAACACAGTCCATTCCTTATGAAAAGTGGAAAGGAAGGAAGCCTAGCTTGAAATACTTCAAAGTGTGGGGGTGTTTAGCTAAGGTACAAGTTCCTAAACCTAAAAGGGTTAAGATAGGTCCAAAAATGGTTGATTGTGTGTTTATTGGATATGTAACCACTAGCAAGGCATATTGTTTTCTGGTTCATAAATCAGAAAATCCTGAGATTCACATTAATACGATAATAGAATCAGATAATGCTGAATTCTTTGAAACTATTTATCCGTATAAAAAGGAAAGTGAAGTGACCTGCCAAAAGTCAAAACGACCTCGGGAGAAAACAACAGATGGTATGCCTAATGAGGAAAATCCGAGAAGAAGTAAATGTCAAAGGACATCTACTTCATTCGGTCCAGATTTTCTGACTTTCTTGTTAGAAAATGAGCCTCGTACCTTCAAGGAAGCAATGTCTTCCTCAGAGGCACAATATTGGAAAGAAATTGTCAATAGTGAAATAGAATCCATATTGAGCAACCATACTTGGGAATTGGTTGATCTTCCTCCGGGTAACAAAATGTTGGGTTCTAAATGGATTTTCAAGAAGAAAATGAAAGATGATGGTACTATTGAAAAATACAAGGCAAGACTTGTTGTCAAAGGATTTAGACAACGAGAAGGTCTTGACTATTTTGACACATACTCGCCGGTAACAAGAATTACATCTATTCGGATGCTAATAGCGTTAGTCGCCTTGTATGGTCTTCAAATCCATCAAATGGATGTAAAAACAGCCTTCTTAAATGGTGATCTTGAGGAAGAAATTTACATGAACCAACCTGAAGGGTTTGTGGTTCCGGGAAAAGAAAAGAAGGTGTGTAGACTTGTTAAGTCTCTTTATGGACTAAAACAAGCACCCAAACAATGGCATGCGAAATTTGACCAAACAATGTTGTCAAATGGTTTTAAGATTAATGAATGTGATAAATGTGCTTACATTAAGAACGTTCAAAATCATGTAGTCATTGTTTGCTTATATGTTGATGATATGCTAATAATGAGCAAAGACATTGTCGACATTCAAGCTACTAAGCGTATGCTTGCTAGTAAGTTTGATATGAAAGACTTAGGAGTTGTCGATGTAATTCTAGGAATTAAAATCCAGAGGACTCCTCAAGGTCTAGCTTTGTCTCAATCACATTACGTGAAAATGGTACTTGAAAAATTCAAACACTTGGAATTTAGAAGTGCAAGGACTCCAATTGACTTAAACCATCATCTTATGAAGAATAAAGGCGAAAGTACGTCTCAATTGGAGTATGCTCGTGTGTTGGGAAGTCTAATGTACATCATGAACTGTACACGACCCGATATAGCTTGTGCAATAAGTAAACTTAGTCGATTCACAAGTAATCCCAACAAGCATCACTGGGTGGCTATGAAACGAGTTCTGGGATATTTGGAGTATACCCAAGACTACGCTTTGCACTACAATAAATATCTTGCGGTTATTGAAGGATATAGTGATGCTAATTGGATAACCGGCTCATCAGAAATAAAGTCCACAAGTGGATATGTGTTTACTATTGGTGGAGGAGCAGTATCTTGGAAGTCTTCCAAACAGACATTTATCACTCGCTCTACAATGGAATCAGAGTTTATAGCATTGGATAAAGCCGGTGAAGAAGCTGAATGGCTTCAGAATTTTTTAGAAGACATTCCGTTCTGGCCAAAACCTTTGGCTCCTATTTGCATACATTGCGATAGTGAGGCTGCAATAGGACGGGCAGGGAGCGTTATGTATAACGAAAAGTCTCGTCATATACGACGAAGACATAATACCGTTAGATAACTACTTTCTAGTGGAATTGTCACTATTGATTATGTAAGATCAAAGGATAATGTTGCGGATCCACTTACAAAAGGCTTAACTAGAGAGGGAGTTGAGAAATCATCTAAGGGAATGGGACTATGGCCGAGGACAAGTCAACATGGCGGTAACTCTACCTAGAATTTTGGATGTTCCGAGATCTAGGTTCAAGGAGCTCAAACAAAGTTGTGATTGACCGGTTCAACATTGTCAAAATAAAATCTTTGGTCCATTCTCGTGATGAAGACAATGTTCAGTAACAAGGATAGAACTTTACACGTTCTTTAATGATTACCAAAGTTTGATGAGGTATCTATCAAATAGTGTCAATCTAAAGGATTGCACGTTTAGGAATCACCTACGTAAGTGTGAAGTGTAAGCCGCTTCAAGGAGAATTCTGTAAGGCCAATTCTCTACGCACTTATGAGACCAGGCGGTGTTCATGGCTAAAACGAACACAACAATGAGAACTAAAAGACGGTTAAGGGTTGGTTGTGTGACATATGGATGTCTAGGTATACACTAAAGTTCGACGGTTCAAAGATATCAAATCTACCGATTGACCGAGTATATCCGACATATGTTCACTACGGAAAGTTCAAAGGGAAACCTACTTATCCAGATGCAATTAATCTTTACTTGCAAAATCACATAGCTTTCATCTATGATCTTTCTTGATACAGCCATTCCCATTCATGTGGGGGATTGTTGGACTTTAAGCCATTGGACTTTAAAGTAGAAGAAGTGTGAATTGGAAATGGAGGGAAATAAAATGGAGGGAAAATGAAAATTTGAAGAAGTGAACCTTTGTCTTGCACTTTGTCCCTCATTGGTGAGGGACAATCACATTTGTGTGCTTATATATAGATTCACTTCTTAAAGTTCTTAAAAGGAGTTGAAGAGAATGAACCCTCGCGCCGTCGTCGTCGCTCGCTCGGCTCGGATTCGGATTCGGATTCGGAAAATGATCGATAAGATTATTTTTTGGACAAAATTTATTTAATTATTTAATAATTAATTAAATGTCAAATCACTGCTGAAACTACGCCAGAACCCTGGTGAAAGTTCAGAGGGCCTCGCTGGCCGCGGTTCTGCCGCGACCGCGGTAGAATCGCGACAGTCAGGTTCAGAGGGCCTCTCTGGCCACGTATTTTCTGAAAAGGCACCTTTCCAGACGCCTCTTCTGATATTTGCCTATAAATTCTGAGGCAAGGCTGCATCTTCTAGATACGAAAAAAACACTCTAGAACTTCTTTCTTTCTGAATATACTGCATCCTAATTCGCAGTCTCTCTCTCTCAAATTCGTAAGTGTGATTTTGCTCCGTTCTTTGAGTTCGTTGGTATCCTGTTGTTTGTATTGCCACTGTTGCAGGAAGGTTTATTCCGTTTTATCCTGGGAGGATTTAATCCATTACCTTGACAACGTGTGAGGGGGTTAAAATTCCTTAAGGGTGCACAAGAAAATTGTGGACTCGGAATATTTCTGATTTTTTACTATTTTATACATTTCTTTATTCTTCTAACAGTTTTTCTGATTTTTTGTTTTACACTGTAACGCTCACAATATTCTCATTATTTCTTGCCTATTTGTTAAATGGGGCGTCCCACGAAACTTTTAAGACGTGAGATGCATTGCATTATTTGGACTTGAGTTTTGTGTGTGACATGAGCACTTGAGGAAGCATAAGTTTGAGTACAATATTTGCATCTCTTAACGACATGATACTTTTCATATTGCCACGCGCACGGATTTTGCCGCTACAAAGCAAAGAAGCCTAGGATAGCTTCTAAAAGTTTAAAAGCTATCATACCATATGAAACACGATAAAAGGAGAAAAAAGAATTCTAATAGAATTCCCAGAAGAAGAAAAACTACACTAACGGAATTAGTGATTAACCACATACGAAGGACCCTTATATAAAAATTTATATTACATGAAACGAGGTCTCTCATTATCACATGGACTATTAAGAACAATATTATTTGTACGTTTAACCTAGTATGTTCAAAAAGCATTAAACAAACATCTCGCAGACCGCATAATTGTTCAGCAATCTAATAGTAAAATTTCTCCATTTCATCCACATAATTATCATTCGTCAAACTTTGGGCTTTTCCACTCGATTGCCTCAAATTTTTCACATAATTATCATTCGTCAACCTTGGGCTTTTCCATCAAATTTTACATGATATATTAAATAGATATCAAACACTTCTTGGAACATTTATCGTTCTGGTGGAAACGACATTACATTTCAAGTACCCCATTTCTGCAGGGCTAAAACTCATAAATTACATATGAAAAAACACATCCAATTGCCAATTGTCGAATGAACCAAGTTCTTTAAGAAAACAAAAGGGAGGAATGTAGACAACAAAATGGGTGCGCCTGATCACCCCAGATGAACATCATTCCTGAGAACTATTTATAGGGTTATACTAAGCAATGGATCAAGAACTGCAGAGGTTTGCGTCTCCTTTGGCACCAGAAAAATGATATGCTGTTGATAACCGAATAAGAAAGGGTAGCATAAGAAACCATTGCTTAAATGTGCATATTACTCCAGATATCAGCTAGAACTGGAAAGTGAACAGCTAGCAGATTCTGCAATCCGACTGATCTCATTTAGGACCTTCTCATTGTAGAGACAGCTCTCAGTTATAATTAAAATTTTGTCAACGACAACCATGTCTGGATCTTTCACATCCCACAAAAAAGGGCTGTAAGAGAATCCGGACCAGAAACCCGCAGAATATGGTTATAATGCTCCTCCAACAATTCAGAAGTGAAAATTTCTTCAGGAAGCCATATTCAGAAATTCTGCTATCAATTATCTTTCTGACTATATTATGCAAGTCAGTGGCACAAAAAGCAAGTATTTACTTGACACGCCAAGCCTGGTTTGTACCACTAGCACCAGTCCACCATAACAATGACTCGACTTTTGGTGCATTTAACTACCATTAGCAACAAGGAATTGGAAAAGAAGAAGTCAAGCTATCTCTCCTTCCTCCAATTCTTCATCCACGAGTAGAACATTACTCAAATATGTATAGTCCTGTTTTTCCCCCAGATCCTTCTCGTTCATAGATGAAAGAAACAAATCAAGATCTGAGTATGTATCATCACATATATCTTTGTCATTTTCATTAAGAAGTCCACTTACAAATGATTTGGAACTTTGGCCTTCTGATAATACAGATTTGTTAGTCTCCCTTTTTTCCGTAGATGACTTGAATGCTATCTCTCCTTCCTCCAATTCTCCTTCCACAGGTAAAACATCACACAAGTATGAACAGTCCTCTTTTACCCCCAGATCCTTTTCTTTCATAAATGAATGAACCAGATCAAGATCTGAGTATGTGTCATCACATATATGTTGGTCATCTTCATTAAAATGTTCATTTACAAATGATCTGGCACCTCTGCTCGCTTCCAATTTGTTGGTCTCCTTTTTATTGGCAGATGACTTGGATGCCACATTTAAGTTGGTATAAGTGAAGAGATCTGAAACGTGTGGGTTTAAAGATCCACCATCTTCTATATCCTCCTCCCTGAACATTACTCCCTTGGGACTTCGGCTATCACAATCGAGCTCATTTTGCTCCACTCTTAGAGGGACAGAATATTTGATTACTTCAAAATCACAGCTGTGCGATGGCAGGAAAACATAAATGACAGGGTACTCTAGGACAACCTTAGTGGCTAGTTGTTCACGCAGCGAAGCCTTTATATCCAACTGATAAAAAGGTGATTGTGTGCCCTGCCACCAAACAAAGTAATCAGACTCCATACACTCCCTTTGGCAGCATTAACTAAAAATAACCCATTTGAAGATATACCCATATATAAATAGTTATTAAAAAATAATAAGAAAAGCATGTCTCAAAAAGAAGAAGAAAGAAACAACGAAAAAGAAATTACATAAAGCACACTAATTGTTGTTTGGCATTGTAAACAAAATTTACCCCCAAGGATAAGATGGAATCGGCCTATCCAAAAGAGCTGAAAACAGCCACGAACATAATTATATGAAACAAGATCCAAGAAATCAGAAGAGACCTTTGGATTTTTGCGGATGAAAAGTTTAAGAGAATCCAGTGGCTCTTCAAAGAATTGCCTCAATGGATGATTCCAAGGGCCTGGTTTCAAATGATTCTCAATCACAGAGCAGAGGCTTGTGTCTTCATGTACTCTGCAACAAAAGCAATTAGTAAGTACGGGAAAGTTCACCAAGACAGTGTGTAGATCAATATTATGTAGGTCAAAACAAAAGATGAAAACTTCAGGAACCAAAAGGGAAAATATAATTAGTCATGAAGGGTGTCTTTTTCTTTTTTCTTTTTTTTTTGAGAAAGGGTAAGCATAGTCAAGAAGGATGTTTACCCATGATCAATCAACACAATATCTGTCGAGTGAAAACGCCATTCAATTGTCCAAGATATGAACTTTTTCCTGCGGAATAAATAAGAATTTGTTAATCATAAAAAACATCTCAAAATTTCTGATGCATAAGATAACAAAAGCCCAGATGGTATTTTTAAGAGCAAAAAGGGGGAAGCACGTTATAAAGATAAAGCTGAAGATAAGTTTGATGATAGAGTAGTAACAATAATAACAAACAACGCAAACTGACGTGGCTAACAATGAATCTAGAAGTAAGGAAAAATGATTAACGGAGGCTCACATTTAAACCAACTGGCTATAAACAGAAGCCTTGTATTTCTCATGAAGTCCAAGATGAGAACAATGAGAAATCCACAGGAGAAAAGGAGATATTTTCCAAAGGCATATGCCATATGGAATAATTTTATGGATAAAAAAAAAGTTGAAGCAGGAACCAATTCACCAAGTTGTTGGCTTAGGGAATGCCAAACCAAGTAATGTGAAGGGCGCTTGCTTCTGTAATCTAGCAAGCCGTATAATGACAACAACTACTATTACTAGGCCTCAATCCCAAACCAGCTGGGGTCAATTGTATGAATCCTCACCGACCCTGTTTATCCAATTAAATTCATCCCAGGTCAACATCATGCAACATAAAAATAGAAATAAAATGTATTAGAGGTTCTCTATATTTAACTGGCAAAAAAAAAACTACACAGGCCTAGAACACTCCTAGAAAGCCGTATAATCATAGCACAAAAAATATATATTATGTGCACAATGAGATTATCCAAAGCATGCATTATTACTGCAACTTTATGGACTTCAGACTAAAACAAGACTGAAACAAATATAGGCCTCCTAATTTCAAAACAATAAAGGATATCCATATGCCAAGCATTCCGCCATTATACAAATGAAATCTATGCATCATTAACTCAAAGCACAAGCCAACTCCACGAGACCAAACCTTTCATTGTAATAAGTTTGATTTTTCAATCTTCTCGACATTCCGCTTGATAGGAAGAGTATTTTGGTCCTACGATCAGAAGCAGCTCGCAGAAGATTCTTCAGATGTAAAGGAAGCCTAAAATGAGAGTAGCCACATAGCTTCTGTCTCATTCTTTTAGCTGATTCAGCAACTCTCTTAACATCCTCAAGCATGTTATAATCTGCCAAAAGTAAAAGTTTCAAAAAGCATTCATCAATTGGGAAAAAAAAAACAGTTTCCAAAAGCATATCATAACAGAAGATTTTCACCATCGTTGAGAGACTTCTTCCCAACTAATGGAATTGTCAAAGGCTCATTTAAGGCGCGCTTAAGCCCTGAAGCTCGGAAAAGCTCGGGAAGGACGCTTTCGCTTTGCCTTGCTAAGTTGCACTTCAGTGTAGGCAAAGCACTAAGGCGTGTGTATTCATTGCGCATGAGTTCTATCTTGAATCAAGTGGTGCTAAACAACAAATATAACCGGCAAATTAGTTCATTAGTTGTTAAGAAAAACATTATGAATGAATTTGTTACTTTTTCTTAAGACTTAAATTACATATCTATTTTTATTTTTATTTCCCATCACGCTTTTTCTTTACTGAAGCCCACACTTGAATTGTGTTTTGCGCTTAACGCGCCAATAAACCTAGAGAGCTTTTTAGAGCTTTTCGCCAACATAGACAATGAATTAATGCCTCCTCAGGCAGAGACGGAGCTAGGATCTGAAGCTTTGGGTTAGGAATTCTAGTCCGTTTAGGTTACGTCTAAATTAACATACATATTCAATGGATTTCTTAAGAAAAATACACGATTTGGACCAAAGTTATTGGGTGCGGCCGAATCCGTAACTCTTATGCTAGCTCCACCCCTGCTCATAGGTGAAGTAGATAGATCCCACTGAATGAAGCATATTTACAAGACTGAAGGGGACGTTTAACATAAAACTCTTAGCAAAACCTCCAAATTGGAAAAAACAAGGCATATAGAAAGATTAATAAAACTGGAATACGCAAACCTATCATTGTCAAAGGGAAACTAGTTTATTACAGAAACTTCTTATAAACTTGACCTTGCGCAACTTTTGGAGGGAATTTTTATTACTTTGGAAGCAAAAGTTAGCAGCATGCCAAGGGTTCCACTTTGGCAGAAAAAAGAAAAATTAAAAAGAAAGAAGAAAGGGTATGTGAAACCAAACTATCAGGCTCCTATCGCAAAGCTTCCAATATTTTCAGTAATAACTTCCTTTTTACACATTCTCCGCCTATTTCAACAATTTCAGTAACTTTTTTTGCACTCATGTTCCTACTGCAAGGATATCTTCAACCTTGATGAAGCAAATACATCCTACCAAAGCAGTGGCAGAGCCAAAAATTTATACATGGGGATCCAAAAAGAATCTAGAAAATCACAATTGGGATTTGAATATATGACCTAAAGCAACTTTTGAACCCCATTTAACACTACATTTTGAACTTTTTGTCATGCCGGGGGGATTCAAAGTGAGACTGAACTAAGAAATTATATTGTATAGACTTTCATGCAAAAAGCAAACATTCATAAATGCAACGAGTTCCATTGAAAATCCTAAGCAATCATAACAAGTACCAAAATGGGGGGGGGGGGGGAGGGAAGAAATTGGACTATAGAGGATGAAAATTCATTATTAAGAGTAAGATATAAACCTGATAAAAGAATGTTATCGTTGAATTGGGATAAAGGGACGACATCAGTGAGCGATCTTTTTCCAGTACAGCCAGTTCTTTCCTTGTGGGATTTGACACAAGGAAGGCTACACGTGCGTATAGAGCAAGCAGGGCATTTGTATTTCCATGAATTTGACTTGCACTCTTCGCATTCACTTGATTGTACGGGGTTAGGGTATGGCGCTGAAGCTGAAGCTGATGCCGATGCTTCTTTCTCATCCATTGCGCAGATTAGCCTCTGAGGGTTGTTGGGTTTAGGGTTTATCAGGGTTTTGGTAATGCAGCAAAGGAAAGAAGAAGTTCTGGCTCAAGCAACAGCGTCTTTTAGATTTTTAGGCCTTCACTAAAACACCGTCGTTTAGGAGCGAAAAATGGCTTTTTCCTTTTTTGTCGCTCTCGGTCATACTCCGAGTTGATATGAAATAATGAAATACAAGTACTTTAAAGCCATAGTTTGGACATAAGAAATTTTTTTCTTTTTCTAATAATTTTTTATTTATTTTTCTAAAATCAGCGTTTGTTTATAAAATTTATAATTTTCATTTGAAGATGCATTTTGAAAATTTAAAAAACTCAAAAAAGTTATTTTTCAAAATTTTCACTCAAAACTTAAAAAACAATCCAAAATTATATTCTTGTCCAAACACAACTCTTTTCACTTGAAAAAATATTTCACCGTATTTTGGAATTTTACTATTCTTATGTCCAAATGCCCACTAAATATATACTTGCGTAAACTTACAAAATTTGATTACTTTTGGGGTGTGTTTGGCAGGAAGGAAAATGTTTTCCTGGAAAATGAGTGCTTTTATAATTTATTTTCTCTCGTTTGGTTGGTGAGTGAAAAAAATTTTGCGAAAAATATTTTCTAGTTATTGGTTAGAGAGTATAAAATATTTTTAAGAAAATAATTTTTTATGCTACTCTCCTCAACTCACCTTCCCCAAAATCCTCATGTTTTCTGTACTCCCCCTCCCCCGCCCCTCCACTCTATTTTCTTCAAAAATTTAATTATTTTTTCTTAAAGTTCACACAAACCCAAAGGAACTAATGTGCTACTTTACTTTTTCACACAAGAACAACGTTAAAATTTGAGCTTGATAACTAAAAAGAAACTACTTTATTTTGTTGAAAAAGAAAGTATCTTTACTACAACATAAAAAAAATTACTCATTTTGTTGAATAAAAGAAAATACTTTTTCTACATCATGAAAAAAAAATTCAATTTGTTGAAATGGGAAAATATTTTTCTACATTATGAAAATAGAATTGTTTACCGTGAAAATGGTAATAACAATTAAATTTGATTATGTGGTTCTAAAAATATGTGATTTATTTTTATGCTAGTTGTTAGGCAATAGGTGCTAAGTGAAAGACTAGAAAATAGAAAGAGCCTGAAGGTAGTATGTTGTGCGAATCGAGAGGCTGAGGATCGGGGCCTCGAGCCTGGCTATACGGGGCCTCGGGATCGAGCTGGGCGCTAGGCTGGGGCCGATAGATGGGGGACTAACAGTCCTAAGAGATTTAGCGAGGGCTCTTTATGATCAACGATGAGTAATAAATGAAGGACAATCAATGAAACGTAATAAATTTAAGTAATGAATTAAAGTAGAGACAATAGAGAATGCTAAGGTTAGAGAGCAGAGAATGTTCTTGTGGTTGTATTGAATATTATGTGTGCAAAAAATAACAAGGGTCCCCTTTATATTGGAGGGGGAATCCCAACATAGTACAAATGTATTTATTACAAAGATATGCGGCTGGTACAACCATTTAATACCACGGTACGTGCTTGTACTATTCTTATGGACTTGGTCAGCTCTAATCACTCGCCCTGGGAATCTCCCACTCATTCATCATAGCCACCGATTTGTACTGCCCCGAGGTCAAGCTATGCCTCGAGCCTTCTAGTTCATAAAACCTCGAACTGTGCCTCGAGCCTTCTGGTGATGAGCTACGGAATGCCTTGATGACCCCAAATCGGACTCTCCAATTTTAGCCATATACAGATAGTCCCCGCGTTTCTTAGAGTAAAATGATAAGAAACGAGTTTGACATCGATCTCCTCGAGCCTCTCATGATGACATCATGCTTATGACGTAAGCTTTTGTGATAACTGAAACGTCCCATCGGTTCATCTTTCCAGAAGCATTCAATGTATCGCTAGTTTATTTTCCCAAAAGTGATAATATCGCCGCCGATCTGTTTCCCAAAAAACATTGATTGCGCCTGTCGATACGTTTCCCAAAGGCGCTGATTGCGCCGTCAGTTACGGTACTGCCTTTCTATAAATGGAAGGTTTCTTGACCCAAAATTCCACTCAGCCATCCTTTAACAACCTTTAACCCTTTTCTTCTCTTCATACTCATCCAAACTCTAACTTTCATGGTTCAAGCTCATGACCGTAAGGTCACACGGCAGCGGTTTTGCCAGTTATGCCATGGCTCCTTTTTAGAGCTTTTCCTCACTGAGTGGGATCGTACTGGTTTGTTGTTGTTGGCCTGAAATAATGAGAGGGGGGCTACGAATTATCCCCGTATTAGAGGATATATGGACCATGAACTACCACTCATCTCCCTTAATTTCAACCTGGTGTCGTGCTTCGCTCCTTTTGCTTTCCATGGAGTGAGGTGGTGTCATCTACTAACCTTTGCATCCTACACCGGTGTAATGTCTCAAGAAGTGGCTTCCCAATAGTAGTGTTGGCGAGACCCATACTCGCCAAAGTTTCCACCAAGGCACAATTTTCCCCGCTTGTTGAAAGTTTTTGCTCTTTGATAGGCTACAACATCTTCCTTATCTTTTTCTGCTTCGGAGGAGATTCTCGAAGACGTCGTTTGGAAGATCGAAATGGGGTTCCCGAGGAAATGGTTCTCGCAGATGTCTCTCCCGAGGTTGTACCTCCGAAAGTAGACTAGGCTTTTAGACTGTTGTTTTCTACTGCTTTATTTCCATGTAAGGACCCCTCGTGGGCTTTTGTAATCGTCGTTTAATTAATTCAAAAATTTCTTCAATTTGCTTTTGACTTGTGTTGGATTCCCTTTCGCCTGTGTTTGTGAAAAGAGCCAAGTATGTGACTTTATCAGTCGATCCGAATACTGGACAAGGACATAGGAATTTCTTTGGTGCTCGAGTGGTTAATACGATGTTCTTTAAAATTCCCTGTCAACCTTTGGACCAAGCCTGGATTGATCCGATATGAACCTAGGTTGCCGGAACCTCTGAGTTCGAGTTGAGTGAGAGCAGGGTCTCGATTCTCTTTGGAGTGAGGCTTAGCCTCATTGGGCCTCGTTGCTAGTCCTCGAGCAAGAGCTTGCTCGATCATCTGAAAATAAAGATAACCCTTAGGCCAATAGTCCCCGAGTGAGAGTTTGATTGCACTCGGGTATCTTCCAGCTGAGCAAAAATTGGCCTTGAGTTTAAAATGAAAATAGCCTTAAGGCGTTATAGATAGTTCCTGAACGCGGATGCATTCGAACTCAGGTGGCCCTCGAGTGGGAATTGGCTCAAACTTGGGTAGCCCTTGAGTTTAGTAGTCGAGAAGGCGTCGGTTCGAGCTCTAAGTAGAGATAGCCCTGAGGCTTTATGAATAATTCTCTAGTGAGAACTGACTTGGACTTAGGTGACCCGGGGGCCGAAGGATCGGGTGAAAGACCCGCACTTGCAATAGTTGAGATCCTCGAGATAGGGTACTACCTCGAGGCTAGGTTTATATTGACAACTCTATAGAGCTCATAGTTATAATACTAGAGATCCTCGAGATCAGGCACCATCTCGAGGCTAGACTGTCTTTGATGGCTCCTTAGAGCCCCATTTTATATCGATATAGATCCTCGAGATCGGGCACTATCTCGAGGCGATATAAGTATTGATGGATCCTTAGAGCTTATCTTAGCGGTAGCAGAGATTCTCAAGATCAGGCACCATCTCAAGGCTAGGTTAACTTAGGAATCTCTGACCCCTCGAATGTTGTACGACATCGTCATTCATATGACATAGTCACGAGATGACTGGGATGGTCCTACCGGTATACTTCCTCGAAAGTGATAATGGCTAGTTAGAATTAATTGGCCTTTAAAGTAGGCGGACAGTTGCCTATCTTGATCTATATATGAGTTTGCTCTCCCTTTATTTGGGGGTTCCGCTACTTTGAGCAGCTATCCTTTTTACAGTGTTCTCCTTCCTCACGCCAGCTCTTTCATCATTTTAACTCAGAGTTTTCACCTATGTTTTCATTTCCCTTCTCTTGTTTTTCCATAGCTATGTCTGCTACGCCCAAATTCGTTTACCAAGAAGAGGAGGGTTCCACCTCTGCTTCCCGCTCAGTTGGTGGTACACCGTCGGCGTCTGGCGAGCTAACCTCGATATGCTTTGTCTTGAGAGGGACCTTTCATTAGAGACACCTCCCAATGTTGAGGGACATTGGGATCATGCATCGAGGTTCACTTCATCAATAGGAGAGGGACACCTCGAGGTAGTGAGGAGAGACTGCGGATGGGGAGAAAAGGTGGTACTACAGGTACCTTCCCTAGAAGAGAACATTACGGCTCACGTAGAGGGGTTTTTGAACGTATACATGTACTCCTTCACATTGGGCCTTCTCGATAGAGTCATGCTTGACTTCTGTCGAAGATATTGGGCTACCCTGGCATAGGTTCACCCGTCGTTCTAGAGGATAGTATTGATGATGAGGTTCTTTGTGGAGGAAGCCGGGCTTGAGTTCACCCTTAGCCATCTCATCAGATTATATCGTCCCTTTCATTTCCGAGGCCTGATATCTTTACGATGCTGATCCACCAGGACCTTTGCTGCCGACGATGAAGAAAATGGGAACCGAGGGTAGATGAATCGATTTGTCTGAGTGCAGATTGTCGATATCATCCATGTGGAGTTCCTGCCATTTCCTGAGAAATGGAATTTCAGACGTAAGTGGTACACTTGCATTTTTGTCATTTTGTTCATGGTGGAGGCGGACTCCGTAAAGATGTTTTCCTTTTCCTTTGTACAATAATCGCCTGGATGCCATACGAGGTCCCCGACCTGGCGGATTGGACTCGGAAACTAGCAGCTTGCTCAACTTACGATGAGCGCAAGTGGCGAGATCTGTCCAAAGGTAGATGGGAGGCCAAACACCATGATACATGTTGTGTGGCCTATTTTCTTTGAAAGGTACTTTCTTTTATGTGTATTAACTCCGTCATCGTAGGTATTGAAGAATTTTCTGAGATGAGACTGTGCCCCTTTGGAGAGGAGGAAGGATCGTCAGTTTCAGGGCTGAGGAATGATAACAAATGGAAGGAATCTTCGAATGACGAAGAGCTCATAGTAAGGCAAGCCCTGCTCGGAGGCTCAAAAGGGATGTATCGGCTGAGCTTGCAGCTACCGAGACTTCTAGCCTCAGAAGAGTGGCTCCTCCTTTGACGTCGTCTTCTTTTCCCGTCGAAAGTACTTCGAGGGATACTGGTGCATTGCCCTCGTCTTCTTTTCCCGTCAAAGGTACTTTGAGGGAGACAGGTGCATTGCCGTCGTCTTCTTTTCCCGTCGAAGGTACTTCGAGGGATACAAGTGTTTTGCCGTCGTCTTCATCTCCTGTCGAAGGTACTTCGAGGGATGTTCGAGGCCAGGGGTCGCCTAAAACAAGCGAGGTCTTGAGCGACCATGTCCCTACTGAGATCGGTTCAACTAGGTCCAGTGAGACAAAGCGAGTAGATGCACGTTCAACTTTTGAGGAGGCTCAGCGGCTTTGTATTGCGGTGAGCTTTTGGTTGACTTTGTTGGTTTTTTTATTTTACATTTTCATTTTCTTATCGAGCTTCTTTTTCATAGGCCTTTGAGAAGCTCAAATCCGAGTTGCTCCGTCGTGAATCCAGGATGCGGAAGGCCATGGACGAGGAGAAATCCCTCATGATTCTTTGTAATAAAAGGGGAAAGTAACTGAGGCACCTTCGATATGAGGCGATTCGAAGCCTGAACTACGAAAGCCACCTTGAGAAATAGGTAACCTTTGCTCCGAGTGGGTGCATGTTTCTTCTTCTATCCCCGGAGGTTAATATTTTGATGTTTCAGTTGCAGAGCAAGACAGAGGATCTGGAATGCCTTTGGGGCAAGGTTGGCCAGGCCAAGTATAAGTGTAACGATCTAAGGGCTCAGATAGATGCCCACATTGCCGCCAAGAAGAATGCTTTGGCCAAGGCTTCTGCCTTCGAGGTACAGCTCCGGAACGCCCATAAAAACAGCTCGATCCAGATGAGCAGGATTGCAAGGCTCAAGTCCAACTTTTTGGAGATGAAGGCCGAGGTTGTGGATGCCCGAGCTGAAGCTGAAGAGATTCGGGCTAAGGCTGACAAGAAAATGGTCGTCTATTTGAAAGATGTTGCTGATGCTCGAGCTAAGTTGAGAGGGGCTTCCAATCGGGAGAGCAGAAGCAATGAGTATGCCCAGTGCAAATCTCGGAGGGAATCCCTCAGAGAGATCTACGCTAGGGGCTTCGATCTCTCGGAAGAGATAGAGCAGGCCAAGGTGGATGAACACGACGCTGAGTTCCTCATTTCTAATTCCGAAGATAATGAGGAAAAGGCCAACTAAGCCGTAGTTCCCAAGGGGAAAGTAGATTAGGCTTTTGATTCTGTGTGTAATGCTCTTAGAGAACATTTGTAGATGAAGCCTTGTATTATTTCACGGATACATATATAAAGAAACCTTTCGGTTTTCTCCTTTCATGAATTTCCGTTTGCTTGCGTATGTCTTTCTTTGTCTTGAGTTTTGATGTTTGTCAATGATTAGCCAGATGACTTGGCCTTCGAGGAAAAACCCTTCGATTTACAAATCGGCTCTGAGGCTCGTTATGCTGGCCCGTAACCTATGGCACATTCGGTCGGTACAACCTTTAATATGGGCAGGCAACAGTGGCTCTTACGCGTTAGGTCGGTACGACCTTTTAATTTAAGCTAGCGACGATGGCTCTTACGCATTAGGTCACTACGACCTTTTAATTTAAGCTACCGACAGTGGCTCTTACGCATAGGGTCGGTACGACCTCTAGTATAGGCTTTATTTTTCCCTCGTTGAAGTTTTTTGTGTTCGTCCGACTCTTTGACGGTTCGATAAGAACCTCGATTATGAGTCATTATATGACGATAAATGAGCACCTCATGAGGTTTCACTCAATGGCTGAGTTGTTTCGAAGCCTTTTTGTTGTTTGGAGCTGATATGATCGAAGCTTTTTTGCTTATGCCGAGGGTATCCTGATTAACCGGTTCTTTTTAAATTTTTTCGAAGTAATTGAAGGCCTGTGATTTTATTGCGACGGTCGGGCATCCCCAAGTCATGTTAGTTTAGCTGGTACAGCCTTGTGACCGTAGTTATTGTATTTGACCATAGCCTTTTATTCCCCGAGTGAGGTAGCCTCGGCGTCTATATCGAGGGCATGCCTTTTTAGGGGTCTTACACGTTCGAATATATATCCTTGACTTTAAGATCGAGATTATGCCTTTTGTAAGGTCTTATAAATTTGAATATGCCTTGCTTGAGGTGTTACAGATGAGTTACTTGGCACAAGTATAGATCATGCCTGGCTTGAGGTCTTATAGACTTGGGCACACCCGGAGGTCTTATAGCGTTGAAGATGTCTCATGGAGGTCTTATGAGCTCGAGGTTTCCCGCACGGGGTCTTATAGCCTCGAATTTTTGATAGCTAGATGGGGCGACAGTCCCCGAGACATCGAGAGTTCTTAGCTCTGGAGCCGTTTTTTGATGTTTCCTCATTGAGGGGCCGTTTCTTGTAAAAATAGCAAACTTCTTTGAAGCGCAGAGTTATTTGATGGTAAAAATCAAAAAATATTCCTTGATTACTTGGTACAAGTATACATAGTCTTCGCCGCTGAGGGTTCAATTGTTATATGCGGATATGGTTCTTTTGTCCGTTTGGCCTGATGCATCATTTTCCTATTGAGGCCCTATTTGGCTTATCTTGATTTCTCCAGGGAGATGATGTTCCGAGAGGTTGCCCCTAGTATTCGAGGTTGATTGAAGAGAAGCCTTGAATACTTGTTGAGTTCTCCTTAGGTAGCACATAGGTGTTGCCTTGTTAAAAACCTTGCCGGTAAAACCCTTATTAGGATAAAACCCGATTGAAGGAAAAGAGTGCAACAGATGCTTTAAAACCTAAGGTCTTCAAGTTGGAAGGTGCTTCAATTCTTCTTAACCGGACACCTGCACAAAGGTTAGTGTAAAACATAAATAAAAAGGAGACGGTTATACCTTAGTTGCAATGGCGTTTCGATCCTCGATATGCTTTAACTGTTTGCTCTGGAGTTCGTTCACTCGGGTGCAGCCAATGATGTAGCTCGTGATTGCTACTTTGCTATATGTTTATCTTTTGGCTCCTTCGATATTGAAGGTGTCGATGTTGGTGCCACATCATGCACTGCGAACATCCCTCTTGCAACATGTTGCTCCCTGTATACCATTTTTATTCCATCCTTTGTTGGGAACCTCATCATTTGATGAAAGGTTGATGGTACTGCTCTCATGGAGTGTATCCATGGCATTTCGAGCAAGGCATTGTATCTCATGTCTCCTTCGATGAGATGAAACTTTTCATTTTGGGTTGTTCTGGCCACGTTGACCGGAAGGGTGATTTCCCCTTTAGTTGTCTCGCTCGCCATATTGAATCCGTTGAGGACTCGAGAGGCGGGCATGATCTGGTCGAGCAGTCTGAGCTGCTCCACGACCCTTGACTTGATAATGTTGGGCGAGCTACCTGGATCCACAAGTACATGTTTAATTTGAAATGTATCCACTAGAAAAGAAATTACTAATGCGTCATTGTAAGGCTGACATAGAGTCTCGATGTCCTCGTCACTGAATGTGAGGGTATCCTCGGATATGTAACCTTGAGTTCGCTTTTCCCTAGTGATGGATATTTTTTTTCTTTTGATAGTGGGTTCCTCTGGAATGTTGACTCCCCCAACAATCATGTGGATGACATGTCGTGGTTCTTCTGCTTCATTTTTTATGTTTGCCTCTTTTTCCCGAAATTGATGTTTGGTTCGGTCGTTGAGGAACTCTCGGAGGTGCCCTTTGCTAAGTAGTCAGGCTACTTCTTCTCGGAGCTGTCTGCAATCTTCGGTCCTATGATCGTGTGTGTCGTGAAATTCGCACAACAGGTTGGGTTCCTCTACGACGAATCTGATTGTATGGGCCTTGGCCACCTGGTGTATTTGATTTTACCCATGGCTGATACGATGTCCGAAGCATCGATGTTGAAATTGTACTCAGAAAACTGGGGTGCCTCAGTTAGTCCTGTGTACCTATCGAATCTGGCTTTATTCACAAGTCCCAGAGGATTCTGTCCTCGGTCTGCCCTTCGGTCATTTCGGGGTATGTTATGCCTTAGGGCGTTTCTTCAATCTTTGGTGTATGGTTGGTACCTTTCCTTGTTTGGTTTTGGCTCCTTTGCCAGAAGCCTACTAGGATATACTAAGCCCGAGAGGGCTCTCAGTTGGTCGTCCTCGACCCTAATCTTTGATTGGTATCGATTGTGGACATCCGACCAAGTCACGGCGGGATATTCAACCAAGTTCTGCTTCAGCTGCCTCGAAGCTGCCGAGCTTCGTTCATTCAGACCTTGGGTGATGGCCTACACTTCCTAGTCATCGGAGACTGGTGGTAACTCCATTCGTTCCATTTGAAAGTGAGATACAAACTCCCGCAACATCTCATTTTCTCTTTGTTTGATTTTGAAGACGTCGGACTTCCTTGTAGGAACTTTGATGGCACTGGCATGTGCCCTATATAAAAGAATCTGCCATCATGGCGAATGAGTCTATCGAATTTTGGGATAGGTTGTGATACCACATCATGGCCCCTTTTGAAAGTGTTTTCCAAAATTTCTTCAACAGGACGAATTCAATCTCGTCGTCCCTCAGGTCATATCCTTTTATGGCACAAGTGTAAGCGGTGACGTGCTCGTTGGGTCCAAGGTTCCGTTGTACTTCGGGAGATCAGGTATTCTGAATTTCTTCGGGATGGGCTTCGAAGTCGCACTTGACGAGAATGGCTTTTATACGAATTTCTTTGAGTCGACACCCTTCAGGATCGGGGTTGCGCCCGGGATCTAATCGACCCTTGAATTGTAGGTCTCCACCTTTTTATCATTAGCTTCTATCTTTTTTTCGCCCGATTCGATCCTCTTTGTGAGGTCCTCGAGCATCTTCATAATAGCGGGGTCGGTTGCTGACCCATTGTTGCTCGATCTTTCTGGCACCTGTTCGGCTCGAGGGGCCGTTTTCGGTGTTGTTGTGCTTGGAGTTTTTTGGTGGCTTTGCAGTTGAGTAATCGCCAGCTGTTGTGCCTGCAACATCTCAAAAATAACGTGAAGGCTAACCTCTTGTTCCTACCGAGTTGGGGTCTTCTGAGCTTCTTGTTGGTTTTCCTGGCGTATACTCCTGTTAGTGTGGGAGCTTATATCAATGTACTGGGCGTTGCGCGATACCACGCCCACAAGAATTGGTTCCGGTGCGTCCTCAGAGATTCGTAGTGGTACACCGACGCCTGAAACAGCTACACCTTCTCTCCATGGTCATCAAGACCATTGTTTTCATGTGCATTCACAGAGTTAGACATTTTGACCTGAAATTAAAGATTCTTGGGCAAGAAAAAGTGCAAAGAATAACTTGTGTTTTTCACTAAACTAGCACAAAAACAGTCACTATTATTTTTAGTCCCACGGTGGGCGCCAAACTGTTTATCGTAAAAATGGTAATAATAATTAAATTTGATTATGTGGTTCTAAAAATATGTGATTTATTTTTTATGCTAGTTTTTAGGCAATAGGTGCTATGTGAAAGACTAGAAAATAGAATAAGAGCCTGAAGGTAGTATGATGTGCGAACCGAGAGGCTGAGGATCGGGGCCTCGAGCCTGGCTATACGGGGCCTCGGGATCGAGCTGAGCACTAGTCTGGGGCCGATAGATGGGGGACTAACAGTCCTAGGAGCTTTAGTGAGGACTCTTTATGATTAATGATGAGTAATAAATGAAGAATAATCAATGAAATGCAATAAATGTAAGTAATGTATTAAAGTAGCGACAATAGAGAATGTTAAGGTTAGAGAGCAGAAAATGTTCTTGTGGTTGTATTGAATATCATGTGTGCAAACAATAACAAGGGTCCCCTTTATATAGGAGGGGGAATCCCAACATAGTACAGATGCATTTATTACAAAGATATGCGACTGGTACAATCAATTAATGCCACGGTACGGGCTTGTACTATTCTTATGGACTTGATCAGCTCTAATCACTCGCCTTGGGAATCTCCCACTCATTTATCATAGCCACCGATTTGTACTGCCCCGAGGTCGAGCTATGCCTCGAGCCTTCTAGTTCATAAAACCTCGAGCTGTGCCTCGAGCCTTCTGGCGATGAGCTACGGAATGCCTTGATGACCCAAAATTGGACTCTCCGATTTTAGCCGTATACAAAAATACTCGTTTTATTGAATTGAAAGAAAATACTTTTACTACATCATGAAAAGAATATACTCATTTTGTTGAAATAAAAAAAAGTACTCTATCTACAACATGAAAAGAAAGTACTCTTAATAATATTTTTATTTAGGGTGGGTGGTGGACGAGGTTGAGGTGGTAGAAACATTTTCCCTCTTTTTGATAGGGAAAATATTTTCCTCCAATTGGAGGAAAATGAGTTGATGAGGATAATATTTTCCAAAATATTTAAGTCATCAAACATAGAAAAATTAAAAAATATTTTTTCCAAAGCACACCCTTGATCTCTTTAATATTTATAGCAGACCATCTATTGTTACATTTATTTGAATTGACTCGTAATGAATGATTTCCCTCAACTTTTAACCTTAGGAGAAAATAAAGGGTACTATTGCAGATTCGAAGTAGATATAAACATTTATTCATTTGCTATTCTATATGATTGAAGGCTATAATATATTAATTTGGCTATTCTATATGATTGAAGGCTGGAAAAAGTGAGTGATATATTAATTTGGCTTGAATAAAAAATTTCTTAAGATACGAATTGGGTTAATGAATTCATAGAAGTTCGTCCTGGCAATTTTTTCAATTTGAATAGCTCACATGCTTTCACAAGTCAATTTCATCAAAAAAATAATACCATTGTGTATTTTAATAACAATAATAATAAATTATTCTTACTTCAGTAAACATAAAGACTAAAGCTATTAAGTGTATATTAAAAGAGCCATCCTAGACCAACCCAAACACTAAAAACTATTTTCTTAATTTTCTCTTTAGGAGGAGGTAGTCGTTGTGTTTTTCACCTCTAGCAATTCTTTGTTTTTCTTTTTTCTTTTTCTGAGACCTGTGAGCCGTTTTGATGTAATTAAAACTTTGACCTATTAAGTTTTTTCTGTTGCAAATAGTATGTGGTTGAAGTCCATGTATGAATAGTTTATGGATGGATTTCCACTTTATATCCCTCCCTTATACTATTTTACTATAGTGGTCTTTACTTTTTATGTCTATAGAAGGCTATGTAAATGACATTGTAAAGACACACCAAAAGGGAGTGAAATACTCCTTCTTCTATCTTTGTTTGTTATTTACATTTTACTAAACTGCTTTTATTTTATAACACGTTATTTGCACGAGTGTCGCGCCCCCTTTTTCCTCGCGGAGTCCGGGTTTCGACATTTGTGATGATCCAAAAGGTCATCACTTGTTTTGAAAGTAAATTCTGTGTTCCGAGGCCTTAAAAACCTTTTCTTGCCTCACCTCAATTTGTGCGCAGTCCGGGCGCGTTTTCGGAAAGTTTTTATGTGGAAACTAAGTAAAATAAGGAAATTGGCTTTTAAAATTTAATAAAGTTGACCTTGGTCAACATTCTTAGTAAACGGACGCGGACCCGTGATCCGACAGTCTCGTAGGGTCCGTAGTAAAATTTGGGTCTTGGGCGTATGCCCGGAATCGAATTCCGATGTCCCAAGCCCGAGAAATGAATTTTTGAAAGAAATTGTTTAACTGAAATTATAAGAGTTTTTAGAAATGAAAAGAGGTTTGAAATTGATGGTATCGGGCCCGTATTTTGGTTCCGGAGCCTGGTACAGGACTTACATAATAATTAAGTTGAATCTGTGAAGTTTGGTAAGAATCAGAGTTCGTTTAGTATAAATCGGACCTTTATTTGAGAATTTGGAGATTTTGATGTTCTTGAGTGATTTCATGAATTTGAGGTTTAATTCATAGTTATTGATGTTATTTTGATGATTTGATTGCACGAGCAAGTCCGTATGATGTTTTTAGACTTGTGTGCATGTTTGGTTTGGAACCCCGAGGGCTCGGGTGAGTTTGGATAGGCCACAGAGTGAAATTGGACTTAGGAAAATTGCTGTTGTGTTGCAGGTCTGCAAGCTTTGCAATTGCGAAGCCTGGCTCGCAAATGCTAGCTCGCATTTGCGAAGAAACATCGCAATTGCGATGATGGGCTGGGGCAGGGAACCTTTGCATTTGCGAAGCTTATGTTGCAAATGCGACATTAGCAGGCACCACAATAGCGAACAGTTGCTCTCATTTGCGAAGAAAGCAGAGGCAGGTCTTCCTTCGCAATTGCGAAGCTTTTGCCGTAATTGCGAAACTTTTGCCGCAATTGCGAATTCGCATTTGTGAACATGTCATCGCAAATGCGATATCTGCGCCTGTGTAAATCATAACTTAGCCGAAAATTCTTCATTTTTCAAACTCCCTCAAACCCTAAGCTCTCTTGGGCGATTTTCTAAAGAAAAGATCTTCTCCAAATCAATTGTAAGTCATTTCTAACTCATTTTCTTTGACCTATAACATCTTTTCACATGATTTCAATTCAAAATTAAGGGTTTTCATGGGGGAAATTGGGTGTTTTGGGTAAAATTTAGGATTTTCAAATTTTGGTGATTTGGACCTCGATTTGAGGTCAAATTTCAAAACAAATTATATATTTGAGTTCGTGGGTGAATGGGTAATCGGGTTTTGGTTCGAACCTCAGGTTTTGACCATATGGGCCCAGGGTCGATTTTTGACTTTTTGTGGAAAACATTAGAAAACATATTTTCATGCATTAGAATTGATTCATTTAGCATTTATTGATATCGTTAAGTAAATTGTGGCTAGATACAAGCAAATTGGTGGTGGAATCAAGAGGTAAAGCGGTAGTTGAGGCTTGAATTGTGTTCGTCACATTGAGGTAAGTGTTTGGTCTAACCTTAGCTTGAGGGATTAAGAGTTGTGTCTTATTTGCTATGTGTTAATTGTTGAGTACGACGTATAGGTGTGGTGATAAGTATCTATACGTCGGTGTCAAGCATGCCCGTGAGTCTTATATTATGATTAATGTGACTCCATTTTGTATTGTTCATGTTTTATATGATGATTTCTATTGTTGAACAAGGCTTGTGGAAGTATTATTGGTAATTGAACATTGTAGAGCGTTGCTCAAGTTGAGAATTGAGTTGTGAAATAATTGTGGAAAAGAGAAGAGGTTTATGATATTGTCTCCCTTGCCGGGATGTTATTGCTTTTGATATTATCTCTCTTGCCGGGATGTTATTACTTATGATATTGTTTTCCTTGCCGAGATATTGTTGTTATGCTATTGTTCCCTTGCTGGAATTTTATTGTGATATTATTGAATCTCTTGCCCAAATTGCTTTGTGATTGTTGCTTGGGTGAGGAAGAGTGTAAAGCACGAAGGGTGATGCCGTGCATGATTTTGAATGTGTTAATGCACGAAGGATGATGTCGTGCCGATATTGTGAGGTAAAAGCATGAAGGGTGATGCCGTGACGCACGATGTACAATGTCGTACCATGATATGAGTGATAATGCACGAAGGATAATTCTGTGTCATAATTATGTGAGGTAAAAGCACGAAGGGTGATACCGTGCCGATTATGTTGATTCTTATGGTGAGGACGAGAGTAAAAGCACGAAGGGTGATGCCGTGCACTTGTCTTTGATTTCCTTATCCTTGCTTATAGTTGAATTTTCATGTTCCTATCACTTCTTTACTGGAATTTTGTTTGTACATGATATTCCCCGTAGCATGTTTTCCCCTTCCCATATTTAACTACTAGTTTCCGTCATTATTACTTACGGTATATGATATAACTACACATGTTTATTTGGTAGTCTTGTCCTAGCCTCATCACTACTTCGCCGAGGTTAGGCTAGGCACTTACCAGCACATGGGGTCGGTTGCGCTGATACTACACTCTGCACTATGTGCAGATCCCGGTGCTGCAGCTTTTGGACCACAGTGAGGTTGCTGCCTTTAGTGCATTAGACAACCTGAGGTAGTCCTGTAGGCGTTTGCAGGCCTTGGAGTCCCCTTACTATCTAGTCTTTTCTTCAGTTTTTTTCTATTTCAGAGACAAACATGTAACTATTTTGTTCGGACCCCATTTGTAGTATTCCTAGATAGTCTGTGAGATTGTGACACCAGTTCTGGGTAGTTTATGTTTATGGATTTGTATCGGTATTATTTTAAATTGTTACATTTCATTCTTCCGCTTTATTATTTACGCTGTTTATAAAATGTTAATTAACAATTGTTAAAGGATTAAAAGTGAAAAAGGTTAAATAATTGGATTAATTGGCTTGCCTAGCTTCAACTAGTAGGCGCCATCACGACTCCCGAGGGTGAAAAATCCTGGTCGTGACAAGTTGGTATCAGAGCTCTAGGTTGCTTTGGTCTCACAATTCATGGACAAGCTTAGTAGAGTCTGAGGGATCGGTACGGAGACGTCTGTATTTATCCCCAGAGGCTACAGAGTTAGGAAAAACTTTACATCAATTCTTTTTTGTCGTGCGACTTGATTTCCCAATGCTAATCGAACTTCCACTCTGTTCTTTCGCAGATGGTAAGAAGACGTACCGCTTCATCAGCTGACCAGCAGCTCGAGCCCCGAGTAGCAACTCCTATGAGGGGCAGAGGTCGAGGCCGTGCTAGGGCCCGAGGTAGAGGTAGGGCTCAGCCTAGAGCTCGAGTAGCAGCACCAGCGACAGAGCCTCAGGTTGAGTTTGACGATGAGGTTCCAACCTGGGCAATTCTACCAGGACCAGCTCAGGTCCCAGAGGGTTCATCGCCACCCTGGTACTTCAGGATGTCTGGTCCGTCTAGTGGGCCTTATGGAGAGTGGCGCCCAGGCAGGCTTGCTTCCTGTAGCACCAACCGTCTCTCAGGCTGGAGGAGGAGCCCAGACTCCTGCTACTCGCACTCCAGAGAAGATGGCTCCCCAGTTTCAGACTCCAGCAGATCAGCCAATTGGGGTAGTTCAGCCTGGTATTGTCGCATAGACCGAAGAGGGGCCAGCTATGTCTGCTGATGCCTTGTGGAGATTGGACAGGTTCACCAAGCTTTTCACTACTACTTTTGGTGGTACATCTTCTGAGAATCCCCAGGATTATTTGGACAACTGTCATGAGGTTCTTTAGAACATGGGGATAGTGGAGACTAATGGGGTCGACTTTGCTGCTTTTCATTTGTCTAGATCCACCAAGATTTGGTGGAGAGATTATTGTTTGGCTAGACCTGCTGGGTCACCATCTTTGACTTGGGATCAGTTCTCTCAGCTATTTCTGGAGAAGTTTCTTCATATCACTCAGAGGGAGAACTATCGGAGGTAGTTTGAGTGTCTCCAGCAGGGTTTTATGACTGTTACTCAGTACGAGACCAGATTTATTGACTTGGCCCGTCATTCTCTTCTTATACTTCCCACTGAGAGGGAGAAAGTGAAGAGGTTCATTGAGGGACTCGTTCAGCCTATTCGATTGCATATGGCTAAGGATACGGGGAGCAAAATTTCTTTTTAGGATGCAGCCAATGTGGCCAGGAGAGTTGAGATGGTTCTATTATAGGGGGTAGTCAGGGGTCTGACAAGAGGCCTCGTTATTCAGGCAGGTTAAGTGGTGCCTCATCTGGAGGCAGGGATTCTTTTGGTAGGGGCTATCCTTCTAGGCCGTTTCATTCAGCACTTCAGGCTTCTCATGGTGCTCCAGGTGGCCGTGGTTCTCATATGCAGTATTCAGATCAGTTGCCCTATAGTGCACCGCCATCTCCTATCAGTACACCCCGCTCCAGAGTTTTCAGAGTGGTTATTTAGTCCATCAAGGTCAGCAGTCTCAGCAACCGAGGTCTTGTTATACTTATGGCAATACGAGGCATATTGCTAGATTTTTCCCTTGAGCACCGAGCAGCTCTCAACATCAGGTTTCCCATACCATGGTTCAGGCAGCCCGCACAGCCAACTAGAGTTGGAGGCAGAGGTGCTAGAGGTGGAGGTAGAGGTATTAGAGGTAGAGGTCAGGCCGCTAGAGGTGGAGGTCAGCCAGCAGGTGACCGTCCCAGAGATGTAGTTCAGAGTGGTGGGGCCCAGCCCCGATGTTATGCTCTTCCAGCCAGGCTTGAGGCTGAGGCTTCTGATGCAGTTATCACAGGTACTGTTCTGGTTTGTAGTAGAGATGCTTCAGTTCTATTTGATCCACGGTCTAACGTACTCCTATGTGTCATCTTATTTTGCACCATATCTGGTTATGCCTAGTGATTCTTTGAGTGCTCCTGTATATGTGTCTACACCGGTGGGTGATTCTATTGTGGTAGATCGTGTCCATCGTTCATGTATAGTTGTGATTGGGGGTCTTGAGACTCGAGTAGATTTGTTACTTCTGGATATGGTTGATTTTGATGTCATATTGGGGATGGGCTGGTTATCACCTTACCACGCTATCTTGGACTGTTATGCTAAGACTATGACCTTAGCTTTGCCGGGTTTATCTCGTTTAGAGAGGAGAGGGACTCCTGGTCATTCTACCCGTAGGGTTATCTCATGTATGAAGGCTCGACATATGGTCAAGAAGGGGTGTTTGGCCTATTTGGCATATGTTTGTGATTCTAGTGCCGAGGTTCCTTCTATGGATTCTGTGCCTATTGTTCGTGAGTTTCTTGAGGTATTTCCTTCAGACCTGCTAGGTATGCCACCCAACAGGGATATTGACTTCTGCATTAATTTGGCTCCGGGCACTCAGCCCATTTCTATCCCGCCGTATCGTATGGCCCCGCTTGAGTTGAAAGAATTGAAGGAGCAGTTGTAAGACTTGCTTGATAAAGGCTTTATTAGACCTAGTGTCTCGCCTTGGGGTGCGCCAGTGTTGTTTGTTAAGAAGAATGACAGATCGATGAGGATGTTTATAGATTACCGGCAGTTGAACAAGGTTACAATAAAGAATAAGTATCCATTGCCGAGTATTGATGATTTGTTTGATCAGCTTCAGGGTGCCAAGGTATTTTCGAAGATTGACTTGAGATCTGGCTACCATCAGTTGAGGATTAGGGCATCTGATGTCCCTAAGATAGCTTTCCGCACTCGGTACAGGCATTATGAGTTCTTGGTGATATCCTTCAGATTGACAAATTCCCTAGCAACTTTTATGGATTTGATGAACCGTGTGTTCAAGCCTTACTTGGATTCGTTCGTGATAGTCTTCATTGATGATATTTTGATCTATTCCCGCAGTCGGGAGGAGCATAAGTAGCATCTGAGAGTTGTTCTTCAAACTTTAAGAGATAGTCAGTTGTATGCTAAGTTTTCGAAGTGTGAGTTCTGGTTGAGTTCAATTGCATTCTTGGGTCACGTTGTTTCAGTAGAGGGTATTTAGGTGGATTCGAAGAAGATAGAGGCAGTCAAGAACTGGCCTAGACCCACATCAGCTATTGAGATACGGAGTTTCTTGGGTTTGGCAGGCTATTACCGTCGGTTTGTAGAGGGGTTTTCATCTATTGAAGCCCCGATGACCAGGTTAACCCAGAAAGGTGCCCAGTTGAGGTGGTCGGAAAAGTGTGAGGCGAGCTTTCAGAAGCTCAAGATAGTTTTGACTATGGCGCTGATGTTGGTTTTGCCCACAGGTTCAGTGCTATATGTAGTTTATTGTGACGCATCTCGTATTGGACTTGGTGCGGTGTTGATGTAGGATGACAAGGTCATTACTTATGCTTTGTGACAGTTGAATATTCATGAGAAGAATTATCTAGTTCATGATTTGGAGTTAGCAGCCATTGTTCACGCGTTGAAGATTTGGAGGCATTATCTGTATGGCGTGTCATGTGAGGTGTTCACGGATCACAAGAGTCTGTAGTATTTGTTCAAGCAGAAGGAGATAAATTTGAGGCAGAGAAGGCGGTTGGAGCTATTGAAAGACTATGATATCACCATCTTATATCATCCGAGAAAGGCCAATGTAGTGGCCGATGCTTTGAGTAGAAATTCAGCCAGAAGGGGACTCTTGCGTATATTCTGGTCAGTCAGAGACTGCTTGCTTTGGATGTTCAGGCTTTGGCCAATCCGTTTGTAAGGTTAGATGTGTCTGAGCCTAGCCGTGTGTTAGCTTGCATATTCACTCGTTCTTCATTATTTGAGTGTATCCGAGATCGGTAGTATGATGATCCTCATTTGCTTGTCCTTAGTAACACAGTGCGGTACGGAGATGCCAAGCAGGTTACAGTTGGAGATGATAGAGTTTTGATGATGCAGGGTCGTATTTGTGTGCCTAATGTGTATGGACTTCTAGAGTTGATTTTAAAGGAGGCCCATAGTTCCCGGTACTCTATTCATCCAGGCGCCGCTAAGATGTATCAGGATTTGCTGCAGCATTATTGGTAGAGGAGGATGAAGAAGGATATTGTTGCATATGTGGCTCGTTGTTTGAACTGTCAGCAGGTAAAGTACGAACATCAGAGACCTGGTGGTTTGTTTCAGAAGATTGAGATTCCTGAGTGAAAGTGGGAGCGTATCACTATGGACTTTGTTGTTGGAATCCCACGGACTCAGAGAAAGTTTGATGCAGTATGGGTTATTGTTGATAGGCTGACCAAGTTAGCGCATTTCATTCATGTGGCAGTATCCTATTCTTCTGAGAGGTTAGCTGAGATCTATATCCGGGAAATTGTTTGTCTTCATGGTGTGCTCGTGTCTATCATTTTGGACCAAGGTACGCAGTTTACCTTAGATTTCTGGAGGGCAGTTCAGTGAGAGTTGGACACACGGGTCGAGTTGAGCACGACATTTCATCCTCAGACGGACGGGCAGTCTGAGCGTACTATTAAGATTTTGGAGGATATGCTCCGAGCTTGTGTCATTGACTTTGGAGGCTCGTGGGATCAGTTCTTGCCTTAGCGGAGTTTGCCTACAACAACAGCTACCAATCGAGCATCCAGATGGCTCCTAATGAGGCTTTACATGGTAGTCGGTGTCGGTCGCCAGTTGGATGGTTTGAGCCGAGAGAGGCTTGGTTGTTGGGTACGGATCTAGTTTAGGAGGCCTTGGACAAGGTCAGGATCATTCAGGATAGACTTCGTACAGCTCAGTCCAGGCAAAAGAGTTATGCCGACCGTAAGGTTCGTGATGTGGTATTCATGGTCGGCGAGCGGGTGTTGATTCGGGTGTCGCCTATGAAGGGCGTGATGATATTTGGAAAGAATGGGAAGCTAAGCCCTAGATTCATTAGCCCGTTAGAGATTCTTGATCGAGTGTGAGAGGTGGCTTACAGACTTGCGTTGCCGCCGAGTTTATCAGTCGTGCATCCAGTGTTTCATGTGTCCATGCTTCGGAAGTATCACGGCGATCCATACCACATGTTAGACTTCAGCACTATCTGATTGGACAAGGACTTGTCCTATAAGGAGGAGCCAGTAGCTATTCTAGACCAGCAGTTTCGTCAGTTGAGATCAAAGAGTTTCCCTTCTGTTCGTGTTTAGTGGAGAGGTCAGCCTGTTGAGGCAGCAACCTGGGAGTCGGAGTCCGATATGCGGAGCCGATATCCCCATTTTTTATCCGACTCAGGTACTTCTTTTCTATGTCTGTTCGAGGACGAATGGTTGTTTTAGAGGTGGAGAATGTGATCACTCATTTTGAAAGTAAATTCTATGTTCCGAGGCCTTAAAAACCTCTTCTTGTCTCACCTGGATTTGCATGCGCAGTCCGGGTGCGTTTCCAGAAATCTTTTATGTGGAAACTAAGTAAAATATGGAAATTGGCTTTTAAAATTTAATAAAGTTGACCTTGGTCAACATTCTTGTTAAACGGACCGGACCCATGATCTGAGAGACTCATAGGGTTCGTAGTAAAATTTGGGACTTAGGCGTATGCCCGGAATCGAATTCCGAGGTCCCAAGCCCGATAAATGAATTTTTGAAAGAAATTGTTTAACTGAAATTATAAGAGTTTTTGGAAATGAAAAGAGATTTGAAATTGATGGTATCAGGTCCATATTTTTGTTCCGAAGCCCAGTACAGGTCTTATATAATAATTAAGTTGAATATGTGAAGTTTAGTAAGAATCGGAGTTCGTTTAGTATAAATCGGACCTTTATTTTTGGAGATTTTAATGTTCTTGAGTGATTTCATGAATTTGAGGTTTAATTCATAGTTATTGATGTTATTTTCATGATTTGATCGCACGAACAAATCCGTATGATGTTTTTAGACTTGCGTGCATGTTTGGTTTGGAGCCCCGAGGGCTCGGGTGAGTTTTGGATAGGCCACAGAGTGAAATTGGACTTAGGAAAACTGCTGTTGTGTTGCAGGTCTGCAAGCTTTGCAATTGCGAAGCCTGGCTCGCAAATGCGAGCTCGCATTTGCGAAAAAACATCACAATTGCGATGATGAGCTGGGGCAGGGAACCTTCGCATTTGCGAAGCTTATGTCGAGTTTGATATATATGTAGAGCCATGCTAGTTCCTTTAATTATATTGGGCCACCTGTCCATTTCATCAAAACATGGATATATATATATATATCTTTCTAATGTACAATAATTGGTTGATAATCATTAACAAATATTATAGATATAAGATTAATGATCTGATGGTACTATTAATCTTATGTAATGGGGTTATTGTATCACTACTTTGAGATTATTCAATTTGTTTCCATTTTACGATTATCCTTATATTTACTTTTACAATTTTTTTATTGTAGTTTTTATAATGTCGACTTTGTCAAAACTTGAATTTGTGGCACTTGATATCACGAGGAAGAATTATTTGTCATGGTTTCTTAATGCTGAAATTCACCTTGACGTTAAAGGTCTTGGAAATACTATTAATAGAAGGAAATGAAGCATCAAATTAGGATAAAGCGAAGGCAATGATTTTCCTCCTTCATCATCTACATGAAAGGTTAAAAACTGAATATCTCCTGTGGTGGATGCTATCACGTTCAGGTATCTTATAACTCTGGCAGTGCATGAAAAACTTGATATGCATCTAATGGATGTTGTCACAACCTATTTGTATGGCTCATTAGACAATGCAATCTTTATGAAAATTCCTGAAGGATTGTATGCGGTAAAATCAGGGGAGTCTATTTCTCACCGTTAAGGTACATTCGGGAAGTCATATTGGCATATCGAGGCTGCATAATTATGATCGAGCTTCCTCCCTCGGGGGTTCGTCCGCGACCCCGCAAAGATTCTGAGGATAGGGAATTTGTCTGCGACCCAACGAAGATTCTTAGAATGGGGGATTCCCGATTCGAGCAACTAGAATCAGTAAACACTAGTACCATGCCTAGCCGTTCCATCCCCGTATCTTTACATTCAATGCGCTTTGTACTATATGTTATTCCTTCCCCTATTAAGGGGGATCCATGCCACTTTGTAAAGGGCTGATGTTGCTCCATTTCTCCACAAGATCAATAATCTCTCTCTCTCTCTCTCTCTCTCTCTCTCTCTCTCTCTCTCTCTCTCTCTCTCTTTTCTTTCTAATTTTCTCATTCTCACTAGCCCGAGGCCGCTTTAATATTCATCGTTCTCTTACTTGTTCTTCATCTTATCGCTCGGTATTGGCCCTAAAGAGCTTTATTTAGTCATATCTTAACTGTTATCCCATTCCCATTCGTCCCCGATTGCTCGAGATCGACCCGAACATCGACCCTGAGGTCCCCCATCGACGAGTCCTGCATCCGGGTAACAGGCCTCTCGGTTTGTTTACTGCCTCATTTTAGCTTGCATTTCATTGTTAAACTTCACATTCTTAGCATCAACTGCTCTAACAACTAGCTCGAGAATATATAACGTATTTTTAGAATCCTATTTACAAATTTAATTATTGTTACCATTTTCATGGTAAACAATTTGGCGCCCACCGTGGGGCTAAAAATAATAGTGATTATTTTCTTGCTGGTTTCATTGCACAAATGCACATTATCTTTCACACTTTTTCTTGTCCAAGACCCTTTGATTTCAGGTCAAAATGTCTGGCTCGGTAAAGGGAGTTGAGAACGACAACCTCGAAAACTACGGGGAAAATGGCGTGGCTGTCTCAGCCGCTGGAGCACCACCATAGAATCCTGATAATGTGCCCGGACCGATTACGGTGAGAAAACTTCTCACACCGACAGGAGCACACGTCGCATCGACCGATATGAAGCTCAAAAAACCCCTTCCCGGGAAGAACAGCAAGTTAGTCTTCATGTTATTTTTGAAATGTTGCAGGCCTAGCAACTGGCCATTGCCTAGTTGCAAAGCCATCCGAAGACTCCTAGTACAGCAGTACCAGAGGCAGCTTCCCCCGCTGAGCAAGTACCCGAAAGGTCAAACAATTATGGGTCAGTGGCCGACCCTACCATAGTGAAGATGCTCGAGGACCTCACCAAAAGGATCGAATCGGTGAGAAAATGATTGCAGCCAACTATAAAAAGGTTGAGACCTACAACTCTAGGGTGGATCAGATCCAGGGAGTATCCCCGGTCTTGAAAGGTGTAGATTCGAGAAAGTTCGTGCAATGGCCGTTCCCGGAGGAAGCGGCTCTAAAACCCATTTCAAAGAAGTTCAGAATGCCAGAACTCCCTAAATACAGCGGGACCATGGATCCCAATGAACACGTGACCGCCTACATGTGCGCGGTGAAGGGCAACGACATAAAGAACGATGAGATCGAGTCAGTCCTGCTGAAGAAATTTGCAGAAACTTTCTCGAAGGGGGCCATGATGTGGTACCAAAACCTGGCTCCCAATTCCATAGATTCGTTCTCCATGCTGGCGGACTCTTTCGTAAGGGCGCACGCTGGTGCCATCAAGGTAGCAACAAGGCAGTCCGACGTATTCAAGATTAAGCAAAGGGAGAACGAAATACTGCGAGAATTCGTGTCTCTTTTTCAGACAGAACAAATGGATCTCTCCCCGATCTCAGACGATAGGGCAATGTAGGCCTTTACTCAAGGCCTGAATGAACGAAGCTCGGTGGCATCGAGGCAGCTGAAAGAGAACTTGATCGAGTATCCCGCCGTAACTTGGTCCGACGTCCACAACCGATACCAGTCAAAGATCAGGGTCGAGGATGACCAGCTGGGAGCCCCTTTGGGCTTAGTATACCCGAACAGGCTTTTGGCGAAGGAGTCAAGATTGAATAAAGAAAGGTACCAGCTATCGCACCCCCTTCTTCTCGCAAAATCGGGTTTACGACATTTGGAGGTACAACTCATTCCTTTTGGGAATTGGGTTTGCATTTGAAGAATCGCCACCTAATAATTTAAGGTGCATTAGGACACCAAAAGAGTTTGATTTGAATAACCAGAGATAGGGTAAAGGCTTGAAATTATTCTAAGAGGAAGGTGTTAGGCACCTCTCAAAATTTACTAGTGTGGTTCCCGACCAGACAATTATTATGAATTTGGTGCAATTAACATGTAGACAAATAAGGCTCAAATAAGAGGGAATTTCACATAATGGTTTGAAAGTAAACAAAGTTTGAAAGACCAAATAGAAAAGTTGATTTTTTAAAAGAAAGAATTTAAATGCTAAAGAATAAAGAGAAGGGGGGGGGGGTCCTAGGTTTATTAAAAATATGGATCACCCCACACAATGTCCGGTAATCACTCCTCAATGAGGGGCTACACGTGACATTATCGCGTGGTCATCATATCCATATCTACCCTTCCCACCCCGTTAAGGTATTTAAAGCGCAGAATGATCTCGATTACTTATTGCATGCTATTACCTGTCCCAATCCTATTAGTCCCGGAGGCACTTAGGACTACTAATCCTAAAAGGGAGGGATATTAGGCTTATTTGTAGTTTCAAAAGTAAAAACTCTAAGGCGACATACAAAACACATATTGCATTTTTTGGGGAAACATATAAACAAAACAAGGCTCAGGTATACCTCCTTGAACAGAAAAACACATAATAGCATGTCTTGCACATACTGTTTAAGTCTGATTAAAATTAAAGACGAAGGAGATGAGATTGTTGAGGCAGTTTTAGTTTATTGCATAACTCAGATAAGAAGTCCGAGTCAGGCCTGCCTACTGATTGTAGTGATTAACAGAAGCGGATTCAGTTTATAGTTATTACCCTAAGGCTTGCCTAAGTGTTTGGGCAAGGGTCCTATAGGCATGGTATCTACTGGATTCATAAGGTGGTAGGACAGTAAAACTTGAAATGAACTATTTGGATCCTATAGGCATGTTTACTAAACTTTGTTAAGTAAAGGACTCAGATTTTTAAAAGAGTTGCAGAATATACAAAGTTAACTAAATTGGTTACAGGTTCTGTGGGTGATAGCATCTAACATTACTAATTTTATAGCTAACACTGAGTGAAGCGAATCAGATTCATTTAGAAACTCCTATAGGCATGCTTTCTATGCATTGCTGATTTTAAAGCCTTATAGACGTAGTGTCAAAATGCAGAAAACCTTGTAGACATGGTATCTATATGTAGAAGCCTTATAGACATGGTATCTATATGTAGTTGAATACGTAGAATTAGAATAGTCCTATGGGCATGATTTCTATATGGAGTTGAATGTGCAGAATTAGAACAGTCTTATGGGCATGATTTCTATATGGAGTTGAATATGCAGAATTAGAATAGTCTATAGGCATGATTTCTATATGGAGTTGAATTAAAACCACCCTATAGGCATGATTTCCATATGTAGTTGAGTATGTAGAAATTAAAACATTCCTATAGGCATGGTTTCTATATGTAGCTGAATATGCAGAATTAGAACAGTCTTATAGGCGTGGTTTCTATATGTAGTTGAATATGCAGAATTAGAACAGTCCTATAGGCGTGACTTCTACCCTTTGCATGCATAGTCACCCACCCTTTGTTTTACTAGACAACCCCAAGTGTTTATTACAACTTATTACAGGCCAAAATGAATAAAATTACATCAGAAAAAGTAAAAAAAGTACAACCAGAGGAAGCCTGATTCTTGACTTCCTCTCTGAGTTATGAGATAGACCAACTCAAAAGACCATTGATCTAAAGCCTTTCTCAACTTGAGTGTCTGAAGGTTCCCTAAGAGCCTCAATGGGACTCCGGGCAGTGCTCACACCCAAAATGTATTACCAGAATAGGGACAAGTGCAGTGTGGAAGGGCCAACCCTCAAGTGTCCAAGTTTAGAGGGAGCTCAGAGGGTCCCAAGGCAAGGCTCACAAGAGGGGGACATAACTTAAGTCTAGGAGAGAGTGCAAGTGATGAAACAGAATTCTGAGGGGATAAAGGAGAGGGAAACAACCACAAACAAGTTGATAGTTTCATAAAAAAGGGGTTAAGGGGGATTGGGAAGTTGCAAAGAGCCTATGCTTAGGCAAGGGTAAGCTTTGGGCATGCATAACAATAAACAATGCTGGCATGCCTATAAGCCTACTAGAACATACAATACCAGAGAAACATAGAGGTAGGGGATCAAGCTTGAGTCATGGGCAGTAATATTCAGCACTGTTATGCCTCAAGCAAATCATAGCATCAAACACATTGGGGTGGGGGTTTGGGATTCATAGTAGATTCAGAACAGGCAGAAGGAAATTTTAGCATGTTAAAATAAGTACTGAACTAAACACAAGCAGTAGACAGACATGAAGGTAAAAGTATTAAGTAAACACATTATTGTGATGCTAGAATTTAATCAGAACATACCAGTTCAAAGAAGCAAAATACAGTAAAAGCAGGTAGCAAGACTTTGAAAATAGCTTTGGCTTTCAGCCAGCTAAATGGGTCGCAGTAGTAGTAAAGCAGGAGAGAATGTTTTGGAGTGTAAGAGATTTTAGAACTAAGTGTTTTCCTGTGTATGTGTTAATGAAAGAGCATGGTATTTATAGTGTGAAAACAGGTAGAAAAATAAGGCAAGAAAATAATTATGGAACTATGTACCAATTAAAATCAATCAATATAAGAGTTTCCTTTAATTAAGGAGATTAAACTTAAACGGTAATGGACAGAAAACTTTTAAGGAAAGAAATCAAGTAAGCATCTTGTGCAAAGTGGGCAGTTAGGGGTAAATACATAGGGGTTTAATTAAGGGAAGAATCTTTGAGATACTCGGTTAACCAAATAAGGTAAGAAAATAGAGTAAAGTTGCAGAATATAGAGGCAATCAGTACATAGTAAATCAAGGAGTCAGGAATTTGAAATTACTGATTTGGGGAGAATAACAGGGGTTCGCATGAATAAACAAATAAACCAAGTCAAAAACAGGAGAATTGTAAGTCTAAGAAAAGTTTTCAAATCAACCCAAGAAACAGGAAAATCAGTTAGGCGAAATAAGGAAAGAGTCAATCACTTAACACATGAATGCAATCAAAATTACACAAGGAGGTTTGAAATCAATCCCAAAATTGAAGGTCATTTTAGAGGGAAATTCAGCATTTAAAAGAGTACATAAGTATTAGGCATGCAAGGCTGAATTTAGGACAAAGAGAAGCATTATGCAATCACAAAGTCTGCAAGTAGTGGACTATAGGAACATAGTAGTCCCATAGGTCAATATTAGCAAAAGGGGTAAAGTAAAAGACCTTATAGAGTTTAGCAGGAAGTTAGAATCATATAAAGAAACAAAATATTTTGACATTCAGTCGAGCAACAAGTGAAGCAACTTCAAAAACTTGAATAGGTTCGAAGGAATTAGGATTTTGAAACCCATCAAATTCAGAGTATGACGAACGAGTAAATCACATAGCAAATAGTCTCAGGACTCGAATGAACCCCAAATTTTTGGGTTTTCACCATCACTCGAGTATAGAGATGAAAAACAAGTAAATCAGGCAAAAGTATCAACAAAATAAAATCAGAAAACTCAAGAAGGAACTAAGACTTTTAATCTTGCACACTCCAATAGGAGAACAACATGAAGAAACATAGTAGAACATGCTAAAGATCAGAGAAAGCTTCTAAATAACTTAACCAAACCCTAAATCGGAAAAGATAAAGGTTCTGAAGGTAAAGTTTTGAAAGAAATTTTGAGAAAACGTTTAGAAGTTTAGAGTAAACACAGATCTACAACGGATCTAAAAGAATCGGAAGAACCTCGAAGGTTAGGGTTTCAGAAGAACCTAAACGGTGAGAAAGGCTTGGAAAGTCATTGATCTAAGCAAGAGAAATCAAGATCAGGCTCGAATAGCCATGGCTGGCCGGAGCAAGGCCGGAGACAGCCATAGAACTGAAATCAACCTAGGTCTGCACCAAAACTTCTTCAAGGTCTGGCCTTGAAAACATGATAATCAGGCAGGTAGAAGTCATAGGAGGTAGATACAGGCCTTTAATGGCTTTGGAAGCCATTGATTCAGGCGATTTTAGGGTGGTGGTTGAAGGTGGCGGCTAGGGTTTGAGAGGGAGTTTGAGAGAGAAATGGGAGAGAAGGGGGGTTCGAAGGCGGCTGCAGATGAGAAATGACTAGGGTTTGGGGGTAATGGGGAATTAAAAAGGAAAGGTTAAATGGTGGTCGTTGATCATTTTGATCAACGGCCTAGATTGAATGGGGATCCGGGCGGGTTGTTTAAAAAAGGGTCGTGGGTCTGGTAGATTAGGATGGGGTCAGGGTAATTGGGCCTCGGGTTGGGTTTAATTGGGGTGCCAAATCCGGCCAAAATTGAAAATGAAAATGGGCTAACATTTAAATAACCACTTTTCCCTTATTTATTTTATAAAAAATAATAACAATAATTTCTGAAAATAAATTAAAAGTACTAAAATGATTGAAATACATAATTATTAAATTAAAAATATTGGAGTTAATTTTATAAATACAAACACAATTAAATCTTAAAAGAGGCTAATGTTGCAATTATATGTGATTTAGCTTTAAAAATGCTAAATAAATTTGTAAAAAAATGAAAAAAATTATGCTAGCTATATTTTAGTATAAATATGAGAATCCAACAAATGAATCACCCAAAATAATAATTTTGAGGATAATTATTGGGTTTTTCTTGATAAAATAGGGCAATAAATTGATTTTAAAAATCTTTAAAAATTAAGGAAAATTAATAAAACATTGGGACACACTTATATATGTATATACATGCTATTTTGAAAGTATTTTGCATATAAAAAAAATACAGGAAAAAATTGGGTATCTACACTAGCCATACCCCGATGATAGGAGAAACGCTCCAAAGCGTAATCCACCCCGCAACGGCCGACTGGTGAACCAAGGATAGAACCCTCGGGGACCTCTCAATCGGGGTGACTTCAACGGATATGCAGGGCCAACGGGGGCTCCCCACCTATAAGAGTATAACTTCAACGTCGATGTGTTAGACATTGTGTTCGCCATTAGCAAAATCAGAGATGCCAGATGGCCCAGACCGTTACATTCGGATCCTTCCCACAGGAACTACAATTTGACTTGCGAGTTTCTTAACTTACACGGGCACCGAACCAAAGATTGCAGGTAGCTCCGAGAGGAAGTGGCCTGATTGCTCAACAACGGGCACCTTCGGGAACTTCTCAGCAGCCGAGCTAAAAATCAATCGCGAGAAGGAGAGACAGAAAAAGGGAACAAAACAGATGAGCCTCAACACATCGTCCACATCATTTTTTGATGATCGCCCCGAACGCGTTCAAAGAAAGGACCACTTAGCAACCGCCGAATAAGTGCCAGAACTCGAGAAACACCGTCGCCACCAAGGTATAATCGCCCATCCCTCTTCCCATATTTTACTTCATGTCTACTCTTGTGCAAGACAATGACCAAGGTAATCAGGACGATACCCCAGCTTGAAGATTCTGAGGCTTCAAAGTGTCCGTTGCACTCTTTTCCCTTGATCGGATTTTTTAACCCGAAACGGGTTTTTACCGGTAAGGGTTTTTAACGAGGCAACATTAACGCACTTCCTAAGAAGGATTCAGCAAGCCTACGGGACTTTCTTTACAACCGACCCTACACCGAAAAATGATGAATGAAGCCCCAATAGAGAATAATGCACCGGACCAAACGGTTCGAGGAGCCGCGCCCGCGCGAGCCGAGCTCGCAACAACAAAATAGCATGTATTTACAACATATATCCATGCCAAGAAATAAAGAATATCTTTCGGCATCTCGTACTCTAGAAAGGGGGATTTCAACATGCTCACGGCGAAGGCCTCTCCACCAAGCGCGTCCCGAGATACTTGGAGACTTAGGGTCAACAATTCAACACCCACATGACCCCAGGGTCGAAACTTCGGGCTCATAAAGCCCCTACAAGGAAACTCCGAGCTCACGAAAAGCGACCTTCGAGCTTTAACAAACTCGATGACTCAGAGAGTATCATTAATCGCCAAGCACTAGAAAACCCGAAACTGTAAGACCCCTATCGGGAAGACTCGGCATAATCAGATCTATTCTACATTACAACAAAAACTGTAAGACCTCAATAGGCATGACAATTTGTAAGACTCAACGGGCATGAAAATCCCGAAGTTTAGGCTATACGTTACATTTGTAAGAATCTCGAAAGTACAGGTGTAGACGCCTAAACTACCACTCGGGATAAAAAATGGCTATGGCCAAACATATATGACTACGGTCAAAATGGCTGAGACAGCCAAATTAACGCGACTCGGGGACGCCCGACCGTCGCTAAACAAAAATCGCAGGCCATTACTTTGAATATACTTCGGAAAGAACCGGTTAAAATAGGCTTCCCTCAATTGGAAAAAACGAGCTTCGACCATGTCAGCTCCAAATCACAAGGCTTAGACCTACTCAGCCTGTGAGCTATGAACCTTCCGAGGTGCTCAAACATCGCCGATAACGACTTAAAATCGAGGTTCTTCCAGAACCGATGACGGGTCAGGAAAAATTATTTCAAAAGACCTTAACGAGCGGAAAACAAAGCCTACAGGCAAAACAACATAAGAGCCATTGTCGCCAGCCAAACGAGCCTCCGGGCCTCATATTAAAAGGTCTCAACGACCAGAACAACGTAAGAGGCACTATCGTCGATCTGAAAATCGAAAGTACTTAAGGGTCAATTAAAGCTCGAATTGTGTTGACTGGACCCGAAATAGTTAAACTGTAATATGCTTAAGGGCACAACATAAATGCCACTATCGCCAGCCGAGTGAGCCTCCGGGCCATGCGCCTGTAAGGTCACTTCGACCCGAAGCACAAAAGGCCATCATCGTCCGCCCATGTAGGCAGGAAATAACTTAAGGGTCAATTAAAGATCGAATCACAATGCGACTCGGAGACTGGACCAAAAATAGTTGAAACGGCAAATGCCCAGGGTCAATAAATAAGAAAAATCACTATCTACCCGCACCGGCACAAAACATTGAAGGTCGGGCAAGCTCGAGGCAAGGCCTGATTCGGAGACTAAGCCTAAACAGCTGGGCAAACGCAGAGGCCCCAACACCTGCTCACGTCAAGGATCGTACTTAAAAGCCGCCGGGCCTGCCTGATCAGTTCCAGACCTACGAGGTTCCCGCCAAACACCGAAACCAGCCCTCCTGGTCAAAAGCAATACATAAGGAAATGCAGGAGAGATAAAGCTTCAAGTTTCCTCTTATCTTACATACGCAAAAAAGGTGCACTCTCCATCTACAAACATGCTCCACAAGTATCAAATACAAAGCGGAAATACGACAAAATCGACACTCCGCTCCAAATGGCTACAGCGTGCCAGACTCGCTCTCCGCGATGCCAACAGGAAGGAAGCCATCTCTTAGGGGGGCAGAACGCCAAACACCTACCATGATGCTTCGCCTCCCATCTCCCTTTTGATAGATCTCACCACCGGCGCCTATCATAAGTCGAGCAAGCTACCAACTTACGAGACCATTAGGTTAAATCAGGGACCTCGCCTGGCAACCAATGAGTTGCTATAAACAAAGAACAGAAAGATACCGTTACGGGGCCAACCTCATGTTAAGATAAAGACAGTTTGAACGGAGCACTTATGTGTGAAGTTCCATTTCTAAGGAAACGACAAAAATTCTCCAGGGATAACATCGATTGTCCGGATTTGAACGAACCGATTCATCCATCCACGGTCCTCATCCTCCTCGCTGTCGATTACAGGAGCTCGGGTGGATCTACGCTGAATAGCAATCAGGCCCCGATAGTGCAATGGATGGTACAACCTCCCGAGGTGGCTGAGGGTGAATTCTATCCCGGCCTTGTCAGCAAAATATCTCATCGACTACACTATTCTCCAAAGAAAGGGATGAACCTACGCCAACATTACTTGATATCTTATACAGAAATCAAGCACGACCCGGTTCGAGGAACCTGACACAAGAACATGAATATACACACTCAAGAATCCCTCAACATATGTCATGACACTCTCCTCGGGGGAAGGTGCTTGCAAAATCACGCCTTCCCCCCATCTGCATTCTTTCTTGATCATCTCGAGGTCTTTCTCCTTCACCGATGAAATAACCCTCGACACAGGCTCTCAATGGCCCGAAACATTGGGAGGCATCCCCGATGTGATAGCCCTCTTTGAGGAAGGGCACCCCGAGCCTCGCTCTCTCGACATCAGAGGCGAGCCACTGGTATTGACCAAAAGCGTAGCACAGAGGGACTCCCCTTCGCCCGAGGATCAGGCGACGAAGCGGCGGCCATGATTATTGCAGGATAAGAGGAAGAAGATGAGGATCCAGGCAAAAACTTTCTGAAACAGGGAAGCGGAAGGACTAACACAAAGCTCTAGGCTCTGCAGAGGAGATAGGCTTATCAAAAACTACAAAATCGCCGCTTAAGAGGTGGATGAGCAAATATATAGAGGCTAAGCGACAACTGCTCGTTTTCCCAAGAGGTCCAATTAATTCTGGTCGCATTAATGCCGCCCTCTCCTTGGGGAGTGTACTGGCAGAATCACTCCAGGTTCCCACATAACTCATAAAACTGTGGGACCTCTGGAAATCCCTGACGTCATAAATATTAGTTCGGGAGGAGATATCGATTCAACCTCGGGACATGGCCAGTCTCGGGGCCCCCAGTCTATCCCACAAAAAGTCCTCGAAGGGCCGATGCCGGAATGCAAAAGCAAAAAAGTAGGAAGAAGGGCTGACAGAATAAAAGCTCCTTTTATACATCGACAAAGAGAAAAAATGTCTTTACACTATTCGTCTTCCGAGGGGGACACTTGAAGCAAAAAGGAAGGCATACAAAAAGGACTCAGAGACTACTCCTCGCCACTATCGTCTTCACCCTTTTCAGGGGCAATCATGAGCGCCAATCTTCCCTCTGCCGCACAGGCCTCCTTTAGATCAGCAAACAGCTCGAAGCCTCTCGCCTCGAGTTCTTCCAGGGTCTCCCTCTTCACCTTCGCTTTGGCATGCTCGATAGCTCGGATTAGTTTCTGTTTAGCTGCCATGGATATGTCACAAACCATTGTATGTGTTGTGGCCATATCCTCCTGATAAGTGGCAATATCTCGTTCGGCTTCAGACTTAGCCACGGCCAAAGCAACAATCTCCCTGTGAGTGTCCAAGTGAAGATCCCGGGATGTCACCAATTCCCTGGCCACAATCTCGTTTCGCTCTTTCAGCCCAGAGATCTCCGCTTTCAACTGACTAATCCGCGAGTCACTCTGCTTGACCTACGGGAAAAGGGCAAGTCGATGAATATATGAATCCAAAATATATGTGAATATGGGGTAAAAGGTTGGGTATGAGCAAGGCATAATACCTGAACAGCAAGATTAGCCTTCTCCTAGAGCGCCGTCTCCAAAGCGACCCGAAGTTCTCCCAGCTCTTTATCTCCCCAAGTAGAGCGAGCCTCCAAATCCTGTAGCTTCAAAGCAATTTTCTTATGCTCCTTGTCGTGGCAAGAAAGTTCCCCGCGGAGTAGAAGAATGGCATGGTCATACATCTCCTTACACTGCAGCATAACAAGAAAGTTAGAAAGACGACGAATAATTCTTGAGAACGAAAGAAATACGCGAGGGAAAACTATCACCTGCTGCATAGACTTCTCTGCCGCTTTAACGGCGCTAGAAATATCGAGATCAACCCTGTCGATTACGCCATCAAAAATGTTGGCAATAAAGTCTCCCCCTTTGGGAGGAGTCCCAGCTCTGGCGCCGATCATCCCTTCCGCATCCCTTAGTTCCCCTGATGAAACCGGAAAGTTCGAAATGAAGTCATTTGGTTCGCCGATTTCTCCAAGTGGCAACCTATATTCCTGGAAGGCCCCGAGCTCCGATTCCTCAGGATCAACGCCAATGATCCTCCTAACAGAAGCTACACCGAATCCAGCTGTACGATTCGAAGCTACATCAACGTCCTCTTCAAGGAACCCCTGGCTCACGAGCTCGGCCAGAGCAAGCAGTTCCGGACTCAGCAGCCTCCGACCAGGGCACCTTCAGATCTCTCGCATTGGACCTTGTTCCCCTCCTTATTGGACTTCCATCATCGTACTCCCCTTCAATATTAGAATTCGACCCGGAGGGTAGAGTGGCAGTCCCATTGGACAGGCAACGTTTGCCCTGCTTTTCCTCTTCTTGTTCATGCCAGGCTCCAAGGCCTCTGCTTCACCATCAGGGGGTGGCCTCATCTGTATATTCTCGCCAAGACCTGCACCAGCATAATAACCGCGATAGGTTTTCGCTAAGGGCTCAGAAGGAAACACAAAATGCGAAGCACGGGCAGTAAAGGAACCTCACCGTGATTCTTGGCCACCCAATACTTCTTAGCAAGGACGGTCCAAGACCGAACGTGGTACGAGAATTTCTCGCTCAACTGCCTGATCTATCCCGACAAATCTGGGACCACCTCCGGATGCCAAGCAGTGGCTGCAGAAAGCACAAAGAGGTTATTATGACAAATGAAAGAGTAGTCGAAAAGCAGGTAAAGGGAAAATCGCTTACGTCGGGCGTTCCACTACTCCGGAAAGGGCATTCTCCGGGCCGGGATGATGTCTGAGGTCCTCACCCGGATAAACCTACTCATCCATCCTTGGTCCTTCCCCTCATCAATGCTCGTGAAAAAAGATTTTTTTGACTGATGGCGGAGCTTTATTAAGCCTCGATAAAGTCGAGGGCGGTATAATCTAATCAAATGATTAAGGGTAAAAAACCTCACCTTCAACGCCTTCAGTGAAATGTCTAAGCATCAACACTATCCTCCAAAAAGAAGGGTAGATCTGACCAAGTGTCACCTGATATTGGTCGCAGAAGTCAAGAATAACCGTGTTGATTTCCAAGGAAGGAGATTTGACGGATTTATTAGGGCCCAGGGTGAATGGGTAAGTGTATACATAAATGAAGCCAGCCTTAAAGTCAGTAATATTATTGTTAGGGCCGGGAAGGGATAGACACGTGCTCATACCGGCCTGGCATAGACAATGAAGTCTCGATGTCAAAATCCTTCGACTTGTCAATATTGGTGGGGTAAATTGTTCCAAAGTGGGAATCGATTTGGTTTCTTCCTCGTTAATCAGGAAGACGATATAGTATCATTCCGTTGGGGAACCGTCCTAGAAGTCCTAGCCATGTAAAATGGTAAAAACCCTTCTGTGAAAAGAGGAAAGAGTGTCAAATACAAAATTCTGACTCACGGGCTTGTAAGTAGGGTGAAATTGGGAAGTATCTAGCAACCGGTGCATTTATAGGAATCACTGGGGAAGCAGAAGAGACGAGCCGATGATAGTTCATGGGTTTCTCGATTACCGCATCTGACGGTAGCCCTGCACTGTTCTCTGGGGCATGACATTTAGTGCTCTTAGACGGTTGACATCATGGCAATAATGGCCTCGAGATGATGGCTCAATATCGTTTACTATTACTTCATTCTAGGAAATGCGGAGACTATCTGTATGCGGTGAAATCAGGGGAGTCTATTTGTCGCCGTTAAGGTATATTCGGGAAGTCATATCGGCATATCGAGGCTGCAGGATTACGATCAAGCTCCCTCCCTCGGGGTTCGTCCGTGACCCCGCAAAGATTCCCAGGATAGGGAATTTGTCCGTGACCCAACAAAAATTCTGAGGATGGGGGATTCCCTAGGAGAGCAGCTAGAATCAGTAAACACTAGTACCATGCCTATCTATCCCATCCCCGTATCTTTACAGTCAATGCGCTTTGTACTATATGGTATTCCCTTTCCTGTATAAGGGGGATCCATGCCACTTTGTAAAGGGCTGATGTTGCTCAATTTCTCCACAAGATCAATAATCTCTCTCTCTCTCTCTCTCGCTCTCTCTCTCTCTTCTTTCTAATTTGCTCGTTCTCACTGGCCCGAGGCTGCTTTAATATTCATCGTTCTCTTACTTGTTCTCCATCTTATCGCTCGGTATTGGCCTTAAAGAGCTTTATTTAATCATATCTCAACTGTTATCCCATTCTCGATCGTCCCCGATAGCTCGAGCTCGACCCGAACATCGACCCCGAGGTCCCCCATCGACCAGTCCTGCATCCGGGTAACAGGCCCCTCAGTTTGTTTACTACCTCATTTTAGCTTGCATTTCATCGTTAAACTTCACATTCTTAGCATCAACTGCTTTAACAACTAGCTCGAGAATAGATCATGTATTTTTAGAATCCCATTTACACATTTAATTGTTGTTACCAGTTTCACGGTAAACAAGGATTTAAAGTACTTGAAGCATATAAAAGTTTCAAGAAACTTGTTCAATAAAGCTTCAGAAATCCTTATACGAATTGAAACAATCAGGGCGCATGTGGTATTATCGCCTGAGTGAGTACCTGTTGAAAGAAGGGTACAAGAATGATCCAATTTGTCCTTGTGTCTTTATATAAAGGTGCGGATTTGAATTTGTTATAATTGCTGTGTATATTGATGATTTGAATATCATTGGAACTCCCCGGGAGCTTCCAAACGCAGTAATCTGTTTGAAGAAAGAATTTGAAATGAAAGATCTTGGAAAGACGAGATTGTCTTGGTCTACAAATTGAGTATATGAAAGATGGAATTTTTGTTCATCAATCAACATACACTGAAAAGATCATAAAGCGATTCTATATGGATAAAGCACATCCATTGAGTAGCCCAATGGTTGTAAGATCACTTGATATAAATAAAGATACATTCCGACCTCATGAAAATGATGAAAAGCTTCTTGGTGCCGAAATACTATATCTTAGTGCAATTGGGGCGTTAATGTATCTTGCTAATAATTCCCGACCAGATATTACTTTCTTAGTAAGCTTGTTAACAAGATTTAGTTCTTCCCCAACACAAAGACACTGGAATGGTATTAAGCATATATTCAGATACGTGCAATGGACCATTAATATGGGTTTATTCTATTCAAATAAATCCAAATCAGCATTAGTTGGTTATGCAGATGCATGGATTTTATCTGATCCACATAAAGCTCGATCTCAGACGTGATACTTATTTACATGTGGAGGTACATCCATATCTTGGCGTTCAACGAAGCAAACTATTGTTGCTACTTCTTCAAATCATGCAGACATAATAGTCATTCATGAAGTAAGCCGAGAATGCATTTGGTTGAGATCAGTAACTCAACATATTCAGGAAACATGTGGTCTTTCTTTGAAAGGAAATATTCCAACAACATTGTATGAAGACAATGCTGCATGTATAGCTCAACTGAAAGCGGGTATATTAAAGGAGACAGAACAAAACATATTTCATCAAAATTCTTCTTCACTCTTGATCTTCAAAAAAATGGTGAAATATATGATCAACAAGTTCGTTCAAGTGATGATTTGGCAGATCTGTCTACTACGGCATTGCCAACCTCAACATTTGAGAAGTTAATATACAAGATTGGAATGCGGCGTCTCCGAGAGGTTAAGTGATATATTAATCATGGGGAGTAAAAATACGTGTTGTACCCTTTTTTCCTTAATTAAGATTTTGTCCCATTGGAGTTTCCTGGTAAGGCTTTTAATGAGGCAGCAAGTAATGCGTATTGCAAATAACTATATAATTCCTACTTTTTTTTCCTTCTATTAAGCTCTTAATGATATTTTTTTACATGGTCATCCAAGGGGACTGTTGTAAATAGTATGTGGATGAAGTCCATGTATGAACAGTTTGCGGATGGATTTCCACTTTATGTCCATTCCTTACACTATTTTACTATAGTGGTCTTTACTTTTTATGCCTACTAGTTTCTGGACACGTGCATTGCACGTGTATCCCAAATTATTTTTATAAAACTTAGATAAAATATATAAATTTAAATTACATACGTATTGTTCAAAGAGTATTTTTGATATACTATTACAATTATACATATTAATAGTTTTAGCTCATTTGAATGAGAATACATGCTACAGTGACCATATCTCAAATTCAAAGTAATTCAAATTTTAATTGAAAACCTTCTCTATATGAAAAAAGATGAACAATTATATTGACTTAGTTATTATTTATAATCACATTATTTTAGTTTATGAGGTAAAAATATGTCACTTGGTCTTGACTTACCTAACATTTCCTCACATATAATATTTTTTGTGTATATTTAATTATATTATTTTGGTTGGATTTTTTCGTTATTGCGTAGCTACAATATCAAATTGCTCATTTGTTATTCTCCGGCCCTTTTAATGATCGTCTTAGATTCTTTTACATGTGTAGTTGAGGGAAAAAGTTGGTCATAAGATTATGTTTTTATCTAGGAGCCAAGAAAACTAAAGCAAAATATAAATTATATAAATTAGTCATCGACGAACCAAAAATACACTTCTAAAAGTACAATATTGCAAGAAGTTCTGCCTTGTGCCCATTCTATTGAAACTCGCCACATGTATGTTCCACAAACTTCAACCAGAAAGACCATACATGAGAGGGTTATAATGACAATAGATTTGAATTTAAAAAATACCGTTGATAGCGAATTAACCATAAGATAGTCAGAACTCAGATATATATGACAAGATCTTTTTACAATACCAACTACACAATCAAATAAGAAATTATCCAGAAAAAAGAATTTCAGTAGCCGAGCCAAAGAATAAAAATTCAAGTTAGAAAGACGCACACCTCATTTGTATCGATGCACATCGCAGTAAAGCTAGCCCCGAGAGGTCTGTTCAATTGTCTACAAAAGCATCACACTGACCAATTTTTCTCCGGAAACAAAAATCTCATAACCACAAACTTGATGAAAACAAAACTCTACCAACTAAATTCATGTGCTAGAGAAAACTCTTAAACTAACATGATTTACACGATAAGTAAGTAGCAAGAAACAAAAATGAAGAAAGTTGAAAATTAAGAACATGCACGAGAAGAACAATCATTCTTTGCTATCTAAAAAAAATCACCCAAAAGCAACAATTGGACTCAATATATCCTCATTAAGTAGTCCAGAAAAGAATTAAGGAACTCAACCAATATTAAAAAGTTCATTCTCGCCGGAAATGAAAAGAGCTAAGTGAATTTATCATCCACTCCTTACATAATACCTATATTTGTACTGTATTTGTTGAAAAGAAATAAAATTATACTATCAAAAAGGTAAACAATAATATATCCGAAGGGACAAGAATAGTTTAATTACATCAATAGAAGCAACTAATTTTGAATTATGTGAATAAAATATTTGGTCAGAAAATAGAAAACTCACTTTTATTTTCTCATCAGATTAGGTTTGCACCAAAAGCATGGCATCATATAACCTTGATATTACTCGTTCTTGAAAGTAGTGGAATTAAAATTCTATCAGACGTGGTCGAATATTAATCTTTTCGTCTCTGCTATTGCCACGAATTCTGAAAACATAATCTTACAACGTGGCTTTTCTAATGAAATCTTTAATAAATAGTCTAATTAAAAAAGACAATAAGTGAAATGAGAGAGATAAATTGAGCATGCAACATAGGGAATATAAAAGATGTTAATTCACGAATGTATTAATTATTATATAAACATGGCAAAATACATAGATTGCTACCTAAACTATGGACCAAATCCCTCTTACATACTTTCTGACAGCGAAAATTATCTTACACACTTAACCTTTCAAAAGTGCGTCCATGACACACCACTTTTGTAGTTGATCAGTTTCACAAAACATGTCTATGTCACGCACCAATGGAGTTTCGATACGTGTCCTTAACACAAAAAATATTTAGATTTACAAATATACCCTTATCTCCTTCCCTCTTAGATTTTTGGACTTTTTTTTCCGGATTAAAGTTCTCTTTTTGTTTTTTTTTTCTTTCAAAGCCACCCTAATCAATTTCAATTCATTCCAAACATCAGATTTAGCTTTGTGCTAGTGTTTTCATCAAGGACCTTGAATACCCACTTGAATTTGAACATGAAATTTCATATCCAAATTTTATTCCGACTTCAACCTTCGAAGCTTTGCCGGCAATGGTGATTTGAATATTAGTACACCCAAATCTCATCCCAAACAATGATTACAATTCAATTTTCGATCTCACAACACCACTATTTTTAAAAATAAATTGTTGATTCAAAACATATTAATTTTATTGTAATAGACTTGAGGTGAGTTCCATTGTTCGAGTCAAAGATAAAATTCAATTTTGAACTCGAATTTATAGTTGGCATCAATGGATAATAATTGTGTGGGTTGAAATTTGAAAGCAACCGCTGCTTTCAAAAGACTTCAAGGGCGAGCAGAATGCAAAAATAGTTACTGAGTTCTTGGTTGATGCTAATTTGAGATCTAAAAATTATGTAGATTGTTTGCTGTTTGGAATTGATTAAGAACTAATCCTTGAGCTTAAAATTATTTGAACGGAGTGATTTCACGAGGAATTCTGAACTTCCATGGTTGAGTTCTTATGACTTCAAAACTGAGTTAAAGTTTTAAGTTTTTTTTTTAAAATTTTTGGAGTTCACTCGCCCTTTTTCTGTGTATAACACGTGAGTGCCAGCTAAGCAAAGTGGTGTGTTATAAACACACTTTTGAAAGTTTGAGTGTATAAGTTAATTTTCGCCGTCAGAAAGTGTGTAACAGGAATTTGATCTATAATTTTAAGTGGTAACTTATGTATTTTGCCTATAAACATAAGTAATGAGATTACTGTCCTTTTATTTGCTCTCCAATTTAGTTAACCAAGATGATATTGAAATTCATATAAGTTAAACTTAAAAGATTACAAATAGCAATTGAAAAAGCATATATGTAGAATACGTTTTTGTACAAAGAAAGACCATTGAGATACAATTTGCATTTAAGAGAATTTGTGTCACGATCCTAACCCGGAACCCGGTCGTGATGGCGCCTCTCGTGAAGACAATAGGACCCGGTCGTGATGGCGCCTCTCGTGAAGACAAGGCCAGCCAGTCTAACACAATTCATCCTTCTAAGCAGTTAAATAGCATAAAAATAGTTCAAACATGATTTAATAGCATAATTAGCGGAAATAGAGATAACAAAGCGGAATTCCAACCCGACATAGCCCTAACCGGGATGTCACAAGTCACGAGCATCTACTAAGGTCTAAAATACAACAAAGTCCAGAAATAGGCTAAATACAAACTAATGAATGAAGAGAGAGGAAAGCAGTGCTGCGAACGCTGGCAGCTACCTTGCTAAACTCCGATAACTCTGCCTCCGATCAGCCAAAAATCGTTACCGGGTGTATAAATACCTGAATCTGCACACAAGGTGCTGGGAATAAAGTGAGTACTCCAACTCAGTGAGTAATAATCATAACTAAAGTCTTAATGGTAAGAAATTACGTAAAGCATATCAGGATATTGTATAGAAGCAGTTCAAAACCAATAAGAAAGCATTGAAGCTATAAAATCTCTTTAAACATCTTAGCTCAGTTTAAACTTCTTTGAAAATGACTTTCTCAACAGTTGCGTAAATGAATGCAAAACAATTAGCGCAGATAAACACAAAAATCCTCCCCTCGGGCACAAATACACAATTAAACAAGTACATGACAAGCAAACAAGAAAGACAACCACACATAAGGTTCGCCCTCGGGCAATATCTCAAAACAATACCAGCCTCTCGGGCTATATCTCACATCACAATGGGTACCGCGCTCACTGGGGGTATGCAGACTCCGGGAGGAGCCCCTTACTACCAAAGCACAATATCAAGCCACCTCGTGGAATCATAAACGGGCTCTCGGCCTCATATCAATATCAACAATCCACCTCGTGGCATACATATCTCACGCCCTCGGCCTCGTAATCAAATCAGTGTATTTTCGCTGCGGCGTGCAACCCGACCCAAAAGTATCCTCACAACACAGGCCCTCGGCCTTTCTCAGTCAAAAATCACATAAGCCACTGGGGCAACAGTAAAACATGATGCTCAGCCCAAAATATGATTTAAAATATCATTTCAAGTGTTAAAACAGAGTAAACATGGTTGAGTTTTGAAAACAGCGAAAAATAACATGACTGAGTTCAAGCATAAAAATCAGAACAGTGAGGAAACATCAATAAAAATCCCCCAAATGTCAAATAGTTGGCAGGAAGCCCAAATATGGCATTCAACCCAAATAATGATGATACCAAATAGATTTCAGTCAAATACGCGGTAAAATCATCAATCGGGACAGACCAAGTCACAATCCCCAATAGTGCACGACCCCACGCCCGTCATCAAGCGTGTGCCTCACCTCAATATAGCACTATGATGTACAATCCGGGGTTTCAAACCCTCAAAGCATCATTTACAATCATTACTCAACTTGAACCGGCTAAATCTCTAGCTCGCGACGCCTTTGCCCCTCAAATCGGCCTCCATGCGTGTCGAATCGATCCAAAATCAGAACAAGAACATCAAAATATGCTAAGGGAATAAAGCTCGCAAAAACAATCAATAACGGGCATAAATCCCGAAATTACCAAAACCCGAGCCCTGGGCCCACTTCTCGAAGCTCAGAAATTTTTACATCATTAGATTCCTCGTCTCCCCATGAGTTCATACATATCAACAACATCAAAATCGGAGTTCAAATGACCCCTCAAATCTTCCATTAAAAGCCTCTTAAACTCAAGCCCTAATCCTCCATTTTTAGCCCTTTAAACCCATTATTTACAGCCTTAATTCATGAAATTATACCATAAAAATGTGTTTTAAGTCCAAAATCCTTACCTCAACGAAGTCTCTTTGATTCCTCTCTTCAAAATCGCCCAAAGCTCCCAATTCTGAGTGCAAAAATGGTTAAACCCTTCAAAAATCGTGAAGGAAGACATATATACATTCTGCCCAGACATAACCACATATGTGGTCCAAAATTCGCTTTTGCAGTACCACATATGCGGTCAACACATCCGCTTCTGCGGAGTTCATTAAACCGGCCTAAGCCGCATCTGCGAACCTCCTCCGCATCTGTGCTTCCGCAAATGCGATCCCTTTAGTTGCTTCTGCGGTCCAGCTCAGCTGACCCATTTTCGCTTCTGCGATGAAACACCCGCATCTGCGGCACCGCATCTGCGGTCCACAAACCACAGATGCAGAAATACCAGAAGCAGCAAATGTGAAGCTGCAACACAAATTCCAATTTTCCCGCTAAGCATCCGAAATCACCCCGAGGCCCCCGAGACCTCAACTAAAAGCACAAACATGACCCAATATCTTATTCAAACTTGTTCCAATCATCAAAACACCTCAAACGACATCAAACTACCAAATCACATCGGATTCAACACTAAGTTTCCAAAATCTTCTGAAATATATTTTTAATAAAAAAACCCAATCAAACCACGCCCGAATGACCTGAAATTTTACACACACATCCCAAATGACACCACAAAGCTACTGCAACTCTCGGAATTTCATTCCGACCTCTATATCAAAATCTCACCTATCAACCGGAAAACGCCGAAATCTCAATTTCGCCAATTCAAGCTTAAACCTTCCACGGACTTCCAAAATGCATACCGGTCACGCTCCTAAGTCCCAAATCACCCAACAGAGCTAGACAAATCATAAAAATTTCGATCCGAGATCATATACAAGCAAGTCAAATCTTGGTCAAACCTTTCCAATTTCAAGCTACAAACTGAGAACTGTTCTTCCAAATTCATTCTAATTTCCCTGAAAACCAAAACCAACGATTTACATAAGTCATAATACATCACACCTGGCAAGTTATGCCGGAGAACTAGCGATCAAAGTGCAAAAGCTCAAAATAATCGGTCGGATCGTTACAATTTGGTTCATATTATATGATTAATTGTAACTCTTCAAATTCTTAATTTATTGCTGGTTGTTTTTCGTGTATTAACATTACATGAGTACTTTAGTAGGGTAGTAACGTAAATTTACTTTTTGATATAAAATTATTATGAAAATATTGTTTAAGAGAAGGGTAAAACTGTCACTTAATTTTAACTGGGTAATATAGTAATTTAACTTTCATTTTTGGTCTTCCTACTTATAATATAGTATGATAAAAGGCTATGTAAATGGCATTGTAAAGACACACCAAAAGGAAGTGAAATACTCTTTCTTCTATCTTTGTTTCTTATTTACATTTTACTAAATTTCTTTTATTTTATAACATTGTCAGCTATATTAAAGGCGAATTCAAAATTTCAAAAGGGTAGGTACACTATTTAGTAATATAAATTTAACGGGTTTAACCCTTAAGTTCTTACTATTGTAAGCATTATGCATTTGAAATTATAAGTCCAAAAATATTTTTTTATTAAAAAAAATAATGTTTTACATGTATATTTATAATTTGTATCGAAAATACTGAGATTAGTTTAACTCATTGAGAATGTGCTACGTCATCCACTGTTACTAGTTTTAATATACACATTTACTGACGAGCGCAAAACCGACATGTGAAAGTGAAGCTCGCTAGTCAAAATAATATAGTAATAAAATATCGTCTCCACAGGGATTGAATTTAAACAATCTTCAATTTTTGATATCCAGACTTGACTCTTGAATCCCAAACACGATCCCGCCTTAATTCCTTGGGCTTCTACTCAAGTTTCAAAGCTCCAAATTCATTCATTTTAGCTCCAAAATTGCTTCTCAGTCCGATATCACATCCTGCATAGCATAACACGCGTAATAAGTACAAAGTACTAATAATTAGGCTCAAACACGAATAAAGTGCAGTAATTGGAGTGCGAACTATAGCTAAAAACCTGTATTCCTAGCCTACCATCAATACCCCACATGTAGACCACTGCTCGTCCTCAAGAAATACAAACAACATTTCAAATAGAGGTTATTTTTTCAAGCAACTTTCCCAACTAATCATGCCAATACTGTTTAAAACAGACTAAGCAACATATCGTAACATCTTGGCCTCAAGACTTGACTCAAAAGTACTAATTTTTGAAAACTTGCTCACTTACTTTTACAAAGAAGCCAAAGACATTATATTTTCCTCGCAAGTCATGCGTCCCTCACAAAAACAACAAAGAGCAGTCCCACACACATATAATTCAAGAAGAAATAGGGAATCAGAATAGGTAGAATTAATTTACTCTCAGAAATAGAAGTCATGTGCCACACAAGATGTACCATAGGCTTGTCCATATTGTAACACTCTACTAATTCGAGCTCACTCAGTCAAGAATCAAATAGGACTTTATTTTTGTTGTAATTTAGGTTGCGGGACGTGTGGGATACAATTTGGATAATAATGACGATACCTCCCTAAGTACTTTATTACATACAATTTCACAATTCCCACACCCCAACCTTCACGAAATAGTAGCATCAAACTCCCAATTTTTTTAAGTACAAATAAGATGACATTAGAAAGGAATAAATATTTCTTTCTATTATATACACAAACTTCTTTTTTTCTTTTTTTTTTCCTCCTTCCTAATTTCTGATTTTTTCTCTTTTCAAGCAAATTTTCTTTTTTCCACTTCTCTACAAGTGGGTATCACAATTTGTTTTTTCAAACAATACCCCTTTCTTCACTTTTTCTAAATTTCACTCAAAAATCCAACCATACATCCGCTTAGCTTTTAACAAGCTCATAAAAACTTCAAGTGCTTAAGAGAGATTAAATGTTCAAAAAGATGGTCAATTCAAATAAAGAGAGTTAGACTTGTAATATAGGTGCCAAAGAAATATGATTACATGCACAAAGGGGCTAACTAGAATACACAATAATTAGGTGGATCAAAAGAATATATCTGGCTCGACAAAAAAAATATCTATATCACTTCCTAGATTGAACAAGACTATAATTTGCTAAGAACACACTTGTGAAAAGTTCTAGACATTAAGTATAAGAACAAAACTTTCAACAAATAACTCACACACATTGACACATAACTCACTTAGGACTCTCTAGTCAATGCAATTAAGCAAAATCAAGTATTTTAACCACTTCTACATGAGTCAAGAAGGCATCACAAGAAATTTTGCCTCCAATTAGCACTAACACACAAGATTCTATATTCATAAGAAAATAAAAAACTAACAACAATCGGTTCAAGTAAAATCCTTGAAAAAGAACCGTAGCTTAAAGAAAATATTACATCCCATGTTTTCGTACGTAAAAGTACATCGTAAGTCAGTTGATGTATGCTCAAAAATTACATCATTTTTGAAAGTACATAAAATAAGTTAACCATATTACCTTGGAGGTTATAATATTTAAGATCATAAATTACAATCCCCAAGAGGATTGGAAGGTTTAGAAGCTAAATGAATCGAAGAAAATAGGTTTCGCCGAAAGTCGGCAGGTTGGGAATGTTTTAATCCGTACTTTTGGGATGATACTAGGATGCTTAACATGATAAGGAGGTGATGTTATGAGGTATTTTAGACGTATTATAGTCATGGTTAAGTTTTGAAGTCAAACGAGTTATGAAACAAAAGTCGTCAAAAGTTGTCGCAAGTATCATTCATAATTTTATTTAAAATTTAAGTTTAATGTTACTAAGCTTTTCACACAATGTAATTTGAATTACGGGGTGATCCATCCACCAAATTGAATATCTATGAGTCTAATTTCCAATGTCTTAAAACGTTCATCTATACGACATCGGAGTGGAGAGATATTCGCGTTTTTGCGAGGTTGAGCAAGCAGGTCCCTTTGGGACCCACAAGGTCGGTTGAGGATTATCTTGCTATATAAAGTTGTAGCCTTCGTCTCTAAGCCTCATTTCGACTCAAATCAGACCTTAAAACGCTGTTTTAACCTCCTAAATACATCCTTAGGATTTTGAAGCAATTCAATCATCCGCAACACAAAATCAAGATGCGAACACATCAATGTAATCTTTACGACACAGGTAAGACTTTGCCCTCCCCCTTCTCTTATAAATCGTATTTTGAAAATGGCTCCATTTGGCCTATGCCATCTAGACTTTCATTTGTTCCATTCCTTTGATGTTTTTACGTATACCTAACCCCCATATGATCCTAACAGATTCATATAATATTACATAAGCTTAATTATCATGTGTTTATTCTTATATTATTCCTAAATAATATTTAGATTTTCATGTCACAAGTTAGCCACTATGAGCCAACATTAGGTTCATAATTCTGTTTTGTCAATCATTTAACACTATTGTGGATAACTGGATCTCCTTTGGTTTGATGTTATCATCGTGGTCGAGTATCCATTCTCGTGTATATTGTGGTGCTTGTTGTTGTTTTTGGGGATCATCCAGTTTTAGGAGAAACTCTGCCGAAACTTTTAAAAATTCCAAGGGGTGGATAAATCTTGAGTTCCTTAGTTCTAAATTGATAATAGAGGGATCCTAATGAGTTAATTAACCTTAGTATCTCATGTACATACTTAGTTTATCCCTAAAATGAGGATAGTCTCCTCCCTCCAACTTATGGACGACGAGCGTCAGATTACGTTTATGATTTTCTTCATGATCTCTTGAGTTCATATGATGTTGCCACATGTGTTATGCCTCAAAATGCTTACATTGATTATGATGGGGAGATATATCCCATAACACTAGCGAGGCCATTGATTATATGTTGGGGGAGATAGCCCATAACGCCAGCTGGGGGAGATAGTCATAGCACCAGCCGGGCATGTTGATTATATATTTACCTATTGGGGGATATAGTCCATAACACCAGCCAAGTAATTTATATATGTGTATACAACTACAATTTGTATTGCATGACTATACATGAGGCTAGTTTAGTCTTACAGTTACCTGATTGGGGGGATATATCCCATAACACCACATAGGTACCAGTTCAGATAGTTGTTCAGTTTCAGCACAATTTCAGCTTAAACTTCGGTTCAGTTCCAGATCAATTGCTAGTTCAGACTCTTGTTTAGTGTTCAGCTTATATTCAGATTTCCATCTTATTGTCATACTTTAGTATGCTTTACATATGCTTTACATCCTACATACTTTGTACATATCATACTTATGTCCCTTCCGGGGAACTATGTTTCATGCTGCGCAGGTACAGATAGATAAGCATTTGAGCCACATCAGTAGGCCATCCACTAGCTATTGCAGTCACGCCGCTTACTCCCAGAGTTACTTATCTTTTAGTATGTGTACAGTCAGCTAGTTTGAGTATGATAGGCCCTGTTTCATCCAGTACTTTTCAGTTCAGCACTCCTAAAGGCCTGTAGATATGCACCTGCACAGTTACTCCCTCCGTTCAAATTTATGTGAACTTGTTTGATTTGACACCGAGTTTAAGAAAAAAAGAAGACTTTTAAAATTTGTGGTCCTAAACAAGTCATAAAGGGGTCCATAGTATTTGTGTGATTATAAAAGCTTCTCATTAAGGGTATAATTAGAAGTTTAAGCTAATATTTTTAAATTTAGAAAGGGGTCATTCTTTTTGGAACAAACCAAAGAGGAAATAGATTCAAATAAATTAGAATGGAGGGAGTAGTATATTTTTATATGTCCGCTTGTGTTAGCCTTGTCAGCTTTCCAAATTGTACAGTTCTTATCAGTTATGCTTATGCTTGTTCAGTTTATCCGTTTATGTTCATGATTAGTAGATTATCAACAAGTTTAGTGATGATCAACACTTAGTGTCGGTTATCCATCGCGGCCCTAGGCTACGTTGTGACAGAGAAATCAAGGGGGAATTGTTACACTACTTGAGAAAATAAAATAAAATAAAAGATATATTATTATTTTTCAAATTGTTTTGATTTTTTTCTTCAAATTTTTAATTTTTTTTAAAACTCTTATCCCTAAAAAAATGGCCGAAGATATCTATTGTTGGAAAAAGTCTAATTTTTTTCATAAAAAATATGGCGATAAACACACGAAATAAAAGAATATACATATGTTTACATCTCTCAACTCACACTTTAAATTATGGCATATCCCCATGACACACAAGTAAAAAGCAAGAGGTAAAGGAAACTCCCTGATTTTTTTTCGAGAGCTTATGAATTTAACCCCTTATTCTGAATTTATTCCTTGTTTTTGATCTTTGGGATTGTTTATGGAGGTCATTAAGCCAAATTTATCTAAGGATATCTTTAAGAGTCGCTCTTTTCTTTCTTTCTTGGCCTCATCTTGAGTGGTAAATTATTTGTTCATGATGATCCTCAACTTGTTCTTGCATTATTTTACATGATTAATACATGCATCTTTCTGTAGATCCCCAAAAATAAAATCCACATGATCAAGGTTAGAATAAGAAAACAAAAAAGAAAGGTCATGAGAATATTTCTCTGGTACGTTTAAGACCAATTGTTTCTCATTCTCTTCTAATACTAGTTGTAAATGTGGAATGCTGACAGGGGGTCTGAACTCTTCTTCTGTTGCTTTACAAACAACCAAAGCCTCATCCTTAATCATCTTAATTGAATTAGAGTACTCTTGTAGAGAATCAACTTCTCTCTCCAGGTGCTCTTCCTCTTGCGTAGGCTTATTCTCACAGGGTATCTTCTTCATATATTCACCATCACAATGCAATGAGCGCTCTAAAAATGTACTTATTAATTGACTCATTTGTGTTTTTAGGGTCTTAATAGCTTCATCATTTTATATAAATCTCTCTTTAACACAATTTATGAACTTATACATAAGCTCTTCTAAATTACCATTCTCCTCTTGAGGTGGTTGTTTTACTTTGCTATAATTCCAGTCATAATAAGGGTATTCACTCAATCAAGAGTTAAGATTGTGGCCATATGAAATCTCATACCTGTAATGACTAGAAACAACGCGAGATTTTTTCAAAAGATGAACCATAGGAGGAATACTGCCTGCTTGACAATCAACCCATAAATGATTTCTACTATATTTAAAGTAAATAGCAGACTTGTGATAGTGTTCAGCTGCTAACTCTGCAACTGTTTTATTAGGTTGGTTATGCTCCATCTTCATAGCACTTGAGTTCAAACATCAATAATATTTTCTTCAAGCTTTTCCCTTGTACTTGTCAGGTACTACAAAGGAGATGTTGAAGAGGAGTTAACTAGTTAAAGAAAAAAATCTAATTCCCGAATTAGATCCAAAAATAATTTTAAACGCTATTAATTGCCAATCTCCAACAACAACGTCAAAATTTAATGAGCACAAACTGACATTTAAACTTAAAGCTCTGTAGTCAAAGATAGTATAGAAAAATATCATCTCTATAGAGATTAGATTTAAATAATGTTCGAGTAATTTCTGGCTTACTTGCTATTCAAGAGAATTAACACTTTGATTTGGAGTGTCTAACAACTACGATTAATGAACTAAACTAAGATTATGATTAAGGAGACTTGATCGGAGAGAATGATAACTGAGCTATGATGGTTAACTGTCAATATGAGAAGGATGGGTCATGACTAGACAGGTGCAAGATTACTTATCTAAGATCTAACTCTATTTAAATTCATTTTAAAGTTCTATTGATTCTCATGAATTCAACAAGTTATTATCTTACTCTTCTGATTTAGATTTCTCTCTTGGTTAAACCTAAACCTTTCAAATAAACTAATGTGAAGTGCAATGAAGATATGCAAGAATCTGTTGGTAGGAATGGTCTAAGAGAAACTTCTCGCAAATATTTCTCAATCTTAAATCAAACAATAAATCACAAAGTATTTTTTGATTACGTTAAAGTATCATCAAAATAAATTAAGGCATATGTTATAATAATATTCAATAAAGTGATCTTCTTTAGATTAGACAAGAGAGAATAAAATCACTACTAAGATTAAAGCTCCTCTAATTAATTCAAGCTATTAAACACGAGTTAAATACATGAACAAAAATCAAGTCACCAAATCATGTCAAACCCTAAGGTAAACTACTCCATAGTAATGGAAGAAGTCATCACAAGTAGAGTTAAAGAATAAGAAACATTAATCCAACGTTACAATCGAAACTCGCGTATTGAATTGATGGAAGGATGATGAAATCTTGTGTCTTGAAGTCTCCAATGGTCTCTCAATCCTCTTTAGGTCAAAAGACCCTTCAAAAATATGTATCTGATGTATTTATATTAAGTAGTAACAGGCCCAAATCAAACTACCATTTTAAAGCCGAAGTGGGAAAAGTTGGTCACTAGTTTGTACTAACGCTCCACCCACCCACTGCACCATGCGCCATTTTAGTGGAAAAGTTCAAAGGCTTAATTTTGTCACTCTACAAGAAAATTGTACTAGCACGACGCGCTCTGCGGCGCGCCATGCTGCACATTAGTGCATTATTTTGTGCTTAGGTTTTTCCTTCATTTTTGATATCCAGACTTGGTCCTCGAACCTTGAATATGATCTCGACTTAATTCCTTGGACTTCTACTCAGATTTCAAAACTCCAATTCATCTATTTTAGCTCCAAATTTGCTTCTTAACTCGAAATCACATCCTACATAACATAACATACGCAATAGTATAAAGTAATAATTAGGTTCAAACACAAATAAAGTGTAGTAATTATAGTTCAAAATATATCTAAACCGTAAGCTCCTAGCCTACAATCAATTACTTAAAATTTTACAATGACAAAAAGGAAATTGTTATTTTAGGATGCACTTAGACACAAGAAGGGGGAGGGGGAATAAATTCTGTCTTGCCCAATTTTTGGATTACCAAAGAACTTTGTTCTTTGAACTAACTATTTTGACACAAAATTGAAAGTAAAGTGTGAAAATATAAACAACACATCAATTTTTGCGTGAAAAACCTCCTTGCTCAAGGTAGTAAAAAAATCACGACCTACCATCGTAGGATTTTCCTCAAAACTTCACTAATTTTAAAGAGCAATTTTAAGTTACAACTAAATAACCAAAGGGACTAACTCTAATACCTTACCCTACAATCAACCTAATTGTAGCTAAAATTTAGATTACAACTCTATAACTAAGGAGACTAACTCTAGTACCCCTCCCTACAATCAACTCAATTATACCTACCCCTTTCTAAACTAACTCTAGCTTAGAAAGCGAAAACAAACTCTTTAGAATTTGATCACCTATACTCAATAATAAGTGAGAAAGGGTCGTTGCAATTATAATACCCCACGTGAGTCGAGATCGAATTCCTAAGGGAGTTTACATGTAACGACACGGTCGGTCGTTTTAAGATTTAACGCCCTGATCCCCTATTAAATGCTCTCCCTATATTTATTTTTGCTATTTTGATTTGCCGGGATGTCCGGTTTTGAGTTTTGGAGAGTTTTGGGACACTTAGTCCGTAAATGAGAGCTTAAGTTTTGAAAATTTGATCGTAGTCAGAACAATGTGGAGAAGGCCTCAGAATGAAATTCTGATGGTTCCGTTACCTCCGTTGGGTGATTTCGGGCTTAGGGACATGTTCAGATTATGTTTTGGAGGTCCGTAGCTAATTTAGGATTGAAATGCCGAAAGTCGAATTTTGAAATTTCCAGTTCGATAGAGAGATTTTGATCCGAGGGTCGGAATGGAATACCGGAAGTTGGAGAAGCCGTACTGTTGAATGTGACGTGTGTGCAAAATTTCAGGTCATTCGGACGAGGTTTGATAGACTTTTTGATCAAAAGTGTAAATTGAGAGTTTTTGGAGTTCTTAGGCTTGAATCCATGGTTAATTCGATGTTTCGATATTGTTTTAGGTGTTTTGAGGATTGGTATAAGTGTGGATAGTGGTATAGGACTTTTTTATATTTTTGGTTGAGGTCCAGGGGGCCTCGGCGTGATTTTGGAGGGTTGTCGGAAGAATTGGAAGTGGTTTGAAGTAGCTGATGCTACTGATCTCTGTCATAACCGCACCTGCGGTTGGGTCCCGCAGGTGCGGGGCCGTAGAAGCGGCAGAGTCAGCGCAGAAGCGCGAGCTTCACGACAGAAGTGGCACCGCATCTGCGTAAGGTTAACCGCAGGTGTAAAAGCTGGGCTTTAAGTGAAATATCACAGATGCGACCATGTCCTCATAGAAGCGGGACCGCAGATGCGGTCCTAGATCCACAAAAGCGGATTAACTGTGCAGAACATATAAATAGTTGCCTTCACGAAATTTGAGTTATTTTCACCTCTTTTCAAACGGGAAGAAGCCTTGAGGAGCATTTTCAAGGGAGATTTTCAGAGGAATTCATTGGGGTAAAGTCTTTGGTCCCTAAACGCATTATTGGAGTGATTTTTATCATCATAAGAATGAAAAATTTGAGGAAAATCAGTAGTAAATTGGGGGTTAGGGCTTGATTAATTGGAGACCTTTGAGTGATGATTTGAGGGACCATTTGAGGTCCGATTTTGGTACTTTTGGTATGACTGAACTCATGAGAGTGTGAGGATTCTAGAAATGTATATTTTACCCGATCCCAAGACGTGGGCCCGAGGGGCATTTTGGTCATTTTACCTAATTTCGTGTATTAGCTTAGAATTTATTTGTAGAATCAGTTACTTGAAGCGTTATTTACATTATGCAATTGAATTAAATATATTTGGGCCATTTGGAGTCGAGTACTCGTGGCAAGAACGTGGTCTCGTGTTGATTATTGAGTCGGTTCGAGGTTAGTGGCTTGCCTAGCCTTGTGTGGGGGACCTTCCCCTTAGGATTTGGTATTATTGATAATTGAAATTCCTTGTACATGAGGTGACGAGTGCGTACTTATGCTATTTGTTGGAAATCCAGTTTTCATTAAGTAATTATAGTATGTTTCCTTTCCTGTTTATATTACTTGGAATTTTAGCTTGTTGTTAGCTTAGGAAAGCATGTCTAATTGACTTAACTGCCTTACTTGTGCAAACTGCCTTATTTGGATTATGTGCAGCATGCTAGGTTAGCCATACCTGCTTTACGTTGGTATAGAACTTGAATTGAATTGTGTACATCTTCTTGCTATTGCTGTGTGTTTACTTTGGGACTACGGGACGGTATCCCGGGAGATCCCCTTGTTTGTTTACTTTGGGACTACGGAACAGTTTTCTAGGAGATCCCCCTACACATTTACATTGGAACTACGGGACTGCACTCGGTAGATTCCCCCTGTACTGAGTATTTACATTTGGGACTATGGATCAGTATTCTGGGAGATCCCCTTGAATTATGAGTTAGACTACGGGACGGTATCCCGAGAGATCCACTGGATATTTACATTTGGGACTAAATGACAGTATCTTGGGAGATCCCCGGTTGTTATCTTTGTGTTGAGTTGTATCTCTTTCTGTGTTTACTTTGCCTCAGTAGTAGTTGTTGATGTCCTTTATATCATGCGTTACTTTTACTGCTGTATTTATTTATACTATTTATTTCTACACTGTTGAACCTTATATTTTATTTAACCTCAGTAGGGCCCTGACCTTCCTCGTCACTACTCGACCGAGGTTAAGCTTGGCACTTACTAAGTACCACTATGGTGTACTTATACCCTTTCTGCGCATGTTTTTCATGTACAGATCCAGGTACTTCGACTCAGTCCTATCACCCTTGAGGCGAGGGGACTGCTCCAGAGACTTCGAGGTCAATTTGCCGTGTCCGCAGACCGAGGAGTCCTTTTCTATTCTCTCTTTTAAGTATTAGCCCTTCTGTATTTCTTTTCTTTGTTAGATATTCTGGAGTTAGGCACTAGTAGACATTCAAAAGCTTGTGGTTTCATAAGATTCCGGGTTTTGAGAAAATGTATTAGTTTTTGAGAGTTGACAAGTTGGTATCACATAGGGCAAATCGGGTATGACAAGTTGATATCAGAGCTCTAGGTTCATAGGAGTCATGAATCACAAGCCGGTTTATTAGAGTTTCTCTTATTGGTATGGAGACGTCCGTACTTATCTACGAGAGGCTATGTAGCTGTTAGGAAAATTTCATTTCATTTGATTTCCTTGTCGTGCAAGATTTTGACATCACAATTCTAAACTTCTGTCTTCTATTCTCTCACATATGGGGAGGACACGCGCTACCTGAGATGATCAGGAACCCGCGCCCCTTACTGTAGCTGTCAGAGGCCGGGGTCGGGGTAGAGGCCGAGGACGCGCCCGTGGTGTAGCCAGAGCAGCCGCACGAGCTGCCACCGAGGTACCACCAGCAGTTCCAGCCAGAGTCCATGCACCTAATATGCCTACTACTACTACTCCAGCTCTCCAGGAGACTCTTGCACAATTCATGAGCATGTACACCACTTTGGCTCATGCAAGGTTGCTTCCCCTTGCTGCAGCCACATCTCAGGCCGGGGAGGAGCACAGACTCCCACTGCCCGCATTCTTGAGTAGCGAGTGCATGTTGATCAGGTCCCAGAGATTATTCATGTACCGCCTGTAGTGCCAGTTCCGCCCGAGGATAGGGTAACAACTTTAGAGGATGAGTAGCGGAGACTTAAGAGGTTCAAGAAGTATGATCCTCCGGTGTTCAGTGGGTTAGCATCAGATGATGCCTTGGGATTTCTGGAGGAGTGTCACTATATCCTCCGCACTAAGGGTATATCAGGATCGAGTGGGGTTTCTTTCACTGCCTTCCAGCTTCGAGGAGCCGCCTATAAGTGGTGGCGCACCTATGAGTTAGACAGTCCGGACAAGGCTGCTTCACTGACTTGGACCCAATTTTCAGATATGTTCCTAAGAGAGTTTATTCCTTAGAGCCTCAGTGATGCATGGCGCACAGAGTTTGAGCATTTGTGCCAGGGTGCTATGACTGTCTTAGAGTATGTTGTCTGTTATACTAGCTTGGCTAGATATGCATCACCCTTGGTTTCTACTGTTTGCGAGAGGGTTCGCCAGTTTATTGAGGTGCTTATTCCTAGCATCAGGTCTAGCATGGCTCGTGAGTTGGAGATGGATATTTCTTATTATCAGGTGGTGAGCATTGCTAGGAGGATTGAGGGTATGCATGCTAGGGAGAGAGATGAAAGGGAGGCCAAGAGGTCTCGAGAGTCGGGCCATTATTCTGTGCTCGTGCCCCAACTACAGGTCTTCATGGTAGGGGTTATATGAGTCGCCCCATCCATCCAGCTCTTCCAGTAGCCAGTGGTATTCCAGCTCCTCCTATGCCTCAGGAGCCTTATTATGAACCTCTAGTATCTAGTGCGCCTCCTGCGCGGGGTGCTTTCAGTGGTCAGTCCAGCAGACCTGGCCCGAGGTAGTCACAGCCACCACATCCTCCTAGAGCTTGTTTTGAGTGTGGTGATACATTCCATATGGTGAGGGATTGCCCCAGACTTAGGAGCGGTGCACCTCCGTAGACTTCTCAGCCACAACGTGCCCCACAGAGTTCTCAGGACATGGTTACAGCTCCTGTTGCTACCCTACCTGCTCAGTCAGCTAGCGGTGGAGGTCGGGGAGGTAGAGGTCGCCCTAGAGGGGGAGGCTAGGACAGATACTATGCCTTTCCTGCCCGTACCGAGGCTGTTGCCTCCAATTTTGTCATCACAGGTATTATACTAGTTTGTCACAGAGATGCATTGGTTTTATTAGATCTAGGCTCCACTTATTCTTATGTGTCTTCTTATTTTGCTCCGCATTTGGGTGTATCTTGGGATTCTTTGAGTTCCCCTGTTTATGTTTCTACTCCTATGGGAGATTCTCTTATTGTAGACCGTATTTATCGATCGTGTATGGTTGCTCTTAGTGGTTTTGAGACCAGAGCCGATTTATTATTGCTCAGCATGGTAGATTTTGATATTATCTTGGGCATGGACTGGTTGTCACCCCATTATGCTATTCTTGATTGTCACACCAAAACCGTGACGCTGGCTATGGCAGGTGTACCACGTGTTGAGTGGAGGGGTACTTTAGATCATACTCCTAGTAGAGTTATTTCTTTCCTTAAGGCTCAGCGTATGGTTGAGAAGGGGTGTGACGCGTATCTAGCTTATGTGAGAGATGCCAGTATTGATACTCCTTTAGTTGATTCAGTCCCAGTAGTATGGGATTTTTCTGATGGGTTTCTAGCTGATCTTTCGGGCATGCCGCCTGATAGAGATATTGATTTTGGCATTGATCTGTTGCCGGGCACTCAGCCCATTTATATCCTTCCGTATCATATGGCTCCTCCTGAGTTGAAAGAGTTGAAGGATTAGTTACAGGAATTGCTTGATAAGGGGTTTATTCGACCCAGTGTATCACCTTGGGGTGCTCTTGTCTTGTTTGTGAAGAAAAAGGATGGTTCTATGCGTATGTGTATTGATTATCACCAATTAAACATAGTTAAAGTGAAGAAACATTATCCTTTGCCTCGTATTGATAATCTATTTGACCAGCTTTAGGGCGCATGTGTGTTTTCTAAGATTGACTTACGCTCAGGTTACTATCAGTTGAAGATTCGGGAGCCAGATATCTTGAAGACTACTTTCAGGACTCGGTATGGTCATTACGATTTCCTTGTTATGTCATTTGGGCTGACCAATGCCCCAACAGCCTTCATGCATTTGATGCACAGTGTGTTTTGGCCGTATCTTGACTCGTTCCTCATTGTCTTTATTGATGATATTCTAGTGTATTCCGTGAGTCGGGAAGATCATGAGCAACACCTGAGGACAGTGCTTCAGACCTTGAGAGAAAAGAAGTTATATGCTAAGTTCTTGAAATGTGAGTTTTGGTTGGATTCTATGGCATTCTTAGGCCACGTGGTGTCGAGTGAGGGTATTCATGTGGATCCGAAGAAAGTAGAGGCACTACAGAACTAGCCCAGACCATCCTCAGCTACAGAGATCCATAGTTTTCTTAGCTTGGCAGGTTATTACCGTCGTTTTGTGGAGGGGTTTTCATCGATTGCAGCCCCTGGGACTAGACTGACCCACAAGGGTGCTCTATTCCAGTGGACGGAAGAGTGTGAGGGGAGCTTTAAGAAGCTCAAGATAGCTTTGAGTACAACCCCAATTTTGATACTGCCTATAGGTTCGGGGTCTTACACTATCTATTGTGATGCCTCAAGGATTGGCCTTGGAGCGATTTTGATACAGGATGGTAGGGTGATTGCCTACGCGTCCAGACAATTGAAGGTTCACAAGAAGAATTACCCTGTCTATGACCTTGAGTTAGCTGCCATTGTTCATGCCCTGAAGATCTGACATCATTATTTGTATGGGGTTCCTTATGAGATTTATACTAATCATCGGATCTTACAGCACCTGTTCAAGCAAAAGGATCTAAATTTGCGCCAGAGGAGATGGTTAGAGTTGCTGAAGGACTATGATATCACTATTTTGTATCACCTAGGCAAGGCCAATGTGGTGGCCAATGCCTTGAGTCGTCGGGCAGAGAGTTTGGGGAGTTTGGCTTATTTACCAGCATCGGAGAGGCCTATGGCGATAGATGTTCAGGCCTTAGCCAACCAGTTTGTGAGATTGGATCTTTCGGAGCCTAGTCGGGTTCTAGCTTGCGTGGTTTCTCGGTCTTCTTTATTTGATCGTATTAGGGAGCTTCAGTATGATGACCCTCATTTGCTTGTCCTCAAGGACAAGGTTCAACATGGTGATGCCTGAGATGTGACTATTGGTGATGACAGGGTATTGAGGATGCAGGGTCGGATTTGTGTACCCAATGTTGATGGGCTTCGAGAGTTGATTCTAGAGGAGGCCCATAGTTCGCGGTATTCCATTCATCCAAGTGCCGCAAATATGTATCAGGATTTGAGACAACACTATTGGTAGAGGCGGATGAAGAAATATATAGTTGGGTTTGTAGCTCGGTGCCTCATTGTCAGCAGGTGAAGTATGAGCACCAGAGACCGGGTGGGTTGCTTTAGCAAATAGAGATTCCGGAGTGGAAGTGGGAGCGGATCACCATGGACTTCGTAGTTCGGCTCCCACAGACCTTGAGGAAGCTCGATGCCATTTTGGTGATTATGGATTGGTTGACCAAGTCCGCGCATTTCATTCCTGTGTGTACTACCTATTCTTTGGAGCGTCCAGAGGAGATTTATATCTGGGAGATTGTTCATCTGCATGGTATTCCAGTTTCCATCATTTCAGATAGAGGTACTCAGTTCACATCATGGTTCTGGAGGGCCGTTCAGCATGAGTTAGGTACTCGGGGTGGAGTTGAGCACATCATTTCACCCTCAGACGGACGGACAGACCGAGCGCACTATTCAGATTCTTGAGGATATGCTTCATGTGTGAGTGATTGAGTTTGGAGGGTCTTGGGATCAATTCTTGCCATTGGCAGAGTTTGCTTACAATAACAGCTATCAGTCCAACATTTAGATGGCACCGTATGAGGCTTTATATGGTAGGCGGTGTAAATCCCCGATGGGTTGGTTTGAGCCGGGTGAGGCTAGATTATTGGGCACAAACTTGGTTCAGGATGCTTTGGAGAAGGTTAAGGTGATTCAGGATAGACTCCGTACAACTCAGTCCAGACAGAAGAGTTACACGGACCGGAAGGTTCGTGATGTTTCCTATATGGTTGGAGAACGGGTTCTGCTTCGAGTTTCGCCTATGAAGGGCATGATGAGATTTGGGAAGAAAGGGAAGTTGAGTCCGATGTTTATTGGCCCTTTTGAGATATTACAGCGTGTTGGTGAGGTTCCTTATGAGCTTGCCTTACCTCCTAGCTTGGCAGGGGTTTATCCGGTATTTCATGTTTCGACGCTTCGGAAGTATCATGGTGATCCGTCACATGTGTTGGATTTCAGTTCTGTCCAGTTGGACAAGGATCTATCTTATACAAAGGAGCCAGTGGCGATATTGGACAGGTAAGTTCGAAAGTTGAGGTCAAAGAACATTGCAACAGTTAAGGTTCAGTGGCGGGGTCAGCCGATCGAGGAGGCGACCTGGGAGACCGAGCAGGATATGCACAGTCGTTACCCTCATCTTTTCACTACTTCAGGTATGTCTCTATGCTCGTTTGAGTACAAACAAATGTTTAAGTGTGGGAGGATGTAACGACCCGGCCGATCGTTTTAAGAATTAATGCCTCGATCCCCTATTAACTGCTCTCCCCGTGTTTATTTCTACTATTTTGATTTCCGAGATGTTTGGTTTTGAGTTTCGGAGAATTTTGGGGCACTTAGTACCTAAATGAGAGCTTAAGTATTGAAAATTTGACCATAGTCGGAATAGTATGGAGATGGCCTTGGAATGGAACTCTGATGGTTCTGTTAGCTCCGTTGGGTGATTTCGGGCTTTGGGGCATGTTCGGATTGTGTTTTGGAGGTTCATAGCTAATTTAGGCTTGAAAAATCAAAAGTCAAATTTTGAAGTTTTCGGTTCGATAGTGAGATTTTGATTTGAGGGTCGGAATGGAATTCCGGAAGTTGGAGAAGCTCCGTAGTGTGGAATTTGACGTTTGTGCAAAATTTTAGGTCATTCGGACGAGGTTTGATAGACTTTTTGATCGAAAGCGTAAATTGAGAGTTTTTGGAGTTCTTAGGCTTGATCCATGGTTAATTCGATGTTTCGATGTTGTTTTAGGTATTTTGAGGATTGATATAAGTTTGGATAGTGGTATAGGACTTGTTTGTATTTTTGGTTGAGGTCCCGGGGGCCTCGGGGTGATTTTGGAGGGTTGTTGGAATAATTGGAAGTGGTTTGAAGCAGCTAAAGCTGCTGATCTCTGTCATAACCGCACTTGCAGTTGGGTCCCGCAGGTGCGGAGCCGCAGAAGCGGCAGAGTCACCGCAGAAGTGGCACCGCATCTGCGTAAGGTTAACCGCAGAAGTGGAAGCTGGACTTTAAGTGAAATGTCGCAGATGCGACCATGTCCTCGCAGAAGCGGGACCGCAGATGCGGTCCCAGGGCCGCAGAAGAAGATTAACTGGGCAGAACATATAAATAGTTGTCTTCGCGAAATTTGAGTTATTTTCACCTCTTTTCAAATGGGAAGAAGCCTTGGGGAGCATTTTCAAGGGAGATTTTCAGAGGAATTCATTGGGGTAAGGTCTTTGGTCCCTAAACTCGTTATTGGAGGGATTTTATCATTATAAGCATGAATAATTTAAGGAAAAATCAGTAGTAAATTACGGGTTAGGGCTTGACTAATTGGAGACCTTTGAGTGATCATTTGAGGGACCATTTGAGGTCCGATTTTGGTACTTTTAGTATGACTAAACTCGTGAGATAGTGAGGATTCTGGAAATGTAAATTTTACCCGATTCCGAGACGTGGGCATGAGGGGCGTTTTGGTCATTTTACCTAATTTCGCGTATTAGCTTAGAATTTATTTGTATAACTAGTTACTTGAAGTGTTATTTACATTATGCAATTGAATTGAATAGATTTGGGCCATTTGGAGTCGAGTACTCGTGGCAAGAACGTGATCTCAGGTTGATTATTGAGCTAGTTCGAGGTAAGTGGCTTGCCTAACCTTGTGTGGGGGACCTTCCCATTAGGATTTGGTATTATTGATAATTGAAATGCCTTGTACGTGAGGTGACGAGTGTGTACTTGTGCTAATTGTTGGAAATCCAGTTTTTATTAAGTAATTACTAGTATATTTCCTTTCCTGTTTATATTACTTGCAAATTTAGCCTGGTGTTAGCTTAGGAAAGCATGTCTAATTGACTTAACTGCCTTACTTGTTCAAACTGCCTTATTTGTATTACGTGCATCATGCTAGGTTAGAAATACATGCTTTACCTTGGTATGCAACTTGAATTGAACTGTGTACATCTTCTTGCTGTTGCTGTGTGTTTACATTGGGACTACGGGACGGTATCCCGGGAGATCCCCCTGTTTGTTTACTTTGGGACTATGGAACAGTTTTTCGGGAGATCCCCCTGCACATTTACATTGGAACTATGGGACTGCACCCGGTAGATTCCCCTTGTACTGAGTATTTACTTTTGGGACTACGGATCGGTATTCAGGGAGACCCCTTGCATTATGAGTTGGACTATGGGACGGTATCCCGGGAGATCCCCCTGTTTGTTTACTTTGGGACTATGGAACAGTTTTTCGGGAGACCCCCCTGCACATTTACATTGGAACTATGAAACTGCACCCGGTAGATTCCCCTTTTACTTTTGGGACTACGGATCGGTATTCATGGAGACCCTTTGCATTATGAGTTGGACTATGGGATGATATCCCGGGAGATCCACTGGATATTTACATTTGGTACTATAGGACGGTATCTTAGGAGATCCTTGGTTGTTATCTTTGTGTTGAGTTGTATCTCTTTCTGTGTTTACTTTTCCTCTGTAGTAGTTGTTACTGTCCTTTATATCCTGCGTTACTTTTACTATTGTATTTATTTATACTATTTATTTTTACACTATTGATCCTTATATTTTATTTAACTTCAGTAGGGCCCTGACCTTTCTCGTCACTACCCGACCGAGGTTAGGCTTGGAACTTACTGAGTACCGCTGTGGTGTACTCATGCCCTTTCTGTGCATGTTTTTCATGTGCAGATCCAGGTACTTCGACTCAGTCCTATCACCCTTGAGGTGAGGCGACTGCTCCAGAGACTTCGAGGTATATCTGCCACGTCCGCAGACCAAGGAGTCCCTTTCTATTCTCTCTTTTAAGTGTTAGCCCTTCTGTATTTCGTTTCTTTGTTAGATATTCTAGAGTTAGACATTGGTAGACATTCAAAGGCTTGTAGTTTCATGAGATTTTGGGTTTTGGGAAAATGTATTAGTTTTTGAGAGTTAATATTGTGTATGCCGAGCGGCACTTTTAAATGCTGTTTTACTTTACTATTTTGGTTTTTAATTGTTTTCTTCCGCAAATTGGTTTATCTTCCGCATTTTAGGCTTACCTAGTCGTAGAGACTAGGTACCGTCACGATGGTTCACGGAGGGGGAACCGGGTCGTAAAATTACAAGAAGTATTAAGGTAAATACTTAATGAAAGAACGTGAAATAACCAAATTATACTTTCAAACAAGAGGGATGATTGTTATCTGATTGTAACACTAAGAATTTAGACTAAATAAAAGCGACTAAAGAGTAAATTATTGTTTTTTGGTGTTTTTATCAATTGAGAAAAAGCCTAAGGATGTAACCTCTACGTAGGTGTAAACCTAATGAGTATGATAAGTTAACGCTTGTTTGGTATATCGGGGCGTATTATGACTCTCAATTCTCAAGTACCCACTCAGTACCTCTCGATCATAGAGTGGTTATGCCCAAATTGGCTTTCTCAAGACGAAATGGGTAGCAATCTAAGAAATTGATATGAATCCAAGTCAGATTTTCCCTATCTCTAGTTCAAAGCCTTTAATCAAACTAGACAAAACCTTAACTAGCTCAATTTCTTGTTAGCCAAATTTTCTTAGATAAAGTTCCTATTTCTCAAGTAAGAACTAAGGCAAATAGGCATGAATCAATATTTGCAACCATTAATTCTCGATATAAAGCATAAACAATGCTAAATAACAAAAACTCAATCATAAAAAAAGCATTATTATTAACAACACATAAGTTTTACACACTAGGGTTGGGTGACAACCATAGATAAAATCTGGCTACTCATACTAATTGACATAGAAAAATAAAGAGAAGAAGCAATTGAAGACATAAAACTAGAATTAAAGTGTAATATTAATGGGTCTTCTCTAATTGTTGCTCCAAATATCCCAAAATAGCTAAATATAACCGCTAGCTGCTGCTACAGTACAAAAGTTTTCCTAAATATGGTTTCTCGTCTATTTATAGTGTCCAGAAATTTAATGACAAAAATGCCCTTCGAAAGGTTCTTCGGCCGCACAATTCCATGTGTGGACCACACTTTTCTTCTTCTCTTGCAATAGGAGGAACTCTGCAGTCGCACAATTATTTCTGCGGCTTCATTTCAGCTTCTGCGGCCACACAATTTGGTTGTGGACCGCATTTTCAAGAGGCTTCACACTTGGTATTTTGCACCTTCTCTGAACTTGTCAAACATTGTTAATGCGACCAGCTTTTGCGGCTTTACAACTTGGTATGCGGACCGTGCTTCTACAAAACTCCTTCGAGGCTTTAGGGCTTCATCTTTGTCTGCACTTCTATTTCTACGAACCGCATAATCATCTACGGCAATAGAATTACTTCTGTGGACTGCACTTTTGCTTGCAACTCTCCTTTTTTCCTTGTTGATCTGGAATACTCCTTTTGAGTTAGATTTATTCGTTAAACTCCAATCCTCCAACATGCCTGCAATTGACACAATTTTAATGGATTTGGAAACAAAAATTATTACTTTCAGACTAAAACTAAAGCAAGAAGGTATTGATAAGTGGTTGAAATCCACACTTATCAACTCCCCCAAACTTAAGTATTTGCTTGTTCTTAAGCAAATAGATTAGTTCTCACCTCCTCTAAGTGAAAGGACATTTCAAAGAGTCAATTGTAAGACATTCATACTCATTTGGGATCACCAATTACCCACAATATTCATGCATTTTCAACAAGGTGACAAAACATATGTGACGTGCATATAATTTTAGTGTGACATTTGAGCTTCAAGCATTGACTTCACTCTTCAAGGACTCTTGTTCTATCACATAAATCATGGTGGACTCCAAACTCTTCCTCCTCTACCTTCCATTTGCCATGATCACTTCAAGAATTAACACACAATTTCTAGAGCAATAAAGGATTCACTCTTCTCTAAAAAAGGAATGTCACAAGTAAAGCTTCAAGTACCATAGGCTTGTCCCATCATGTAGATCTCCACTAATATAAGCTCACTCGGTTAAAAATCAAGTAGGACTTCTTTCGGGTTGTAATGAAGTCTTTTGGATTGGGGTAGGAAATCATATGGGATAAGTGGTTACACCCTTCCTTAAGCACACCACATTTTTCATTTCTTGGCTCACATTTACCAAACCCTTAGAGGCATCTTTTCTTGGGTCTAGAGAGAACTGCCATCACTCTTTATTGTTCATTTCACTCTTTTCTCCCTTGATACTCATACTAGGGATAGTTTCCTCTTTATGATTTCATCAATCTCCCCCTTTATTTTCCTTTTGGCATTTTCCTTTTTGCTCTTTCTTTTCTTGCCTTCTCTTTTCATGGAGATTAATTATTTTCTCTCTTTTCAATGCCTTAATACTCTTTTAGATTCCTCAACCTTTCCCTTAAACTTATGCCTTATTCCACGAGTTTTAAGGAAGGTTCAGGTGATAAGAGAGGGTTATGATCAAAACGGGTAAAGGTTTATAGCATGATTACCAACAAAGAAAGGCTAAAGGGGGGTTAACTAGGGATAACGAACATAGGGTGGTAAATAAAAAGCTCAAACGGACCAAGGAAAGCCTACAATCATCTTCCAAACCAAGCAAACCTAGAATTTTTCCTTGAAACACATTCGGGGGCAAGTTCTAGACTATCCACTCAGGTACTTGGACTAGCAACAAGAAGTCACCTCACCCCTCATGCAACTAGACCGTAAAAGAATATAGAGTCTAAAACCCACATCGATCACACTCAAGTTAAAGATCACTATGGTCCAATCAACCACTTAATAACTATCAAAGTCAACTCAAGAACCTCAAAGTCCTAACTAGAGCTATTTTCTTCCAAAAAACGTGTTTCAAACCATAAGCATGCAGTTAAGTGTGTTGGTGCCAAATGAAGCATGAATAACTCTTTTTAGAGAATGACTTAATTAGGAATTTTATTCATTACTATTTACTACTATTATTACCTAAACATAAAACGAACTTATTCGCTTAAGAAAGTTGTCATGCTATCCATCCTCGGGAAGAGTTACCAGGTTAACACAAAAGACCACCTTTGGAAAGAACCGTGGCATTAAGAAAACCAAAGTCTTATTATCAACACTACTAAGAAAAACATAAAATCTACTAAAACAAAATACAATTAAAGATAAAAAACTAAAGAAGGTAATGAAGGTAACAACTACTAAAGATAAAATAAAAATAAAGTAGAATCATCCAATTATTCATTCCAAAGTAAGAAAATGTATCAAATAAGCTCCACCACCCGAATAAAAATAAGCATTGCCTCCAATGCTTAACAAAATAAGATCAAAGAGTAGAAAGGGAGAAGAAACTCCCCAAGTGTCCTCAGTCATCACTGTGTCCCTTGAAGCATCAGTCCTTATTGGCTCAACCAATTGAGTTTCATCATCAAGTCTAGGAGTGACCAGAAAAGTGAACATCTCAAGCACTACCTCAGTAGTATCGGTAGCAAGGCACGACTGCTCAGTCTAAGCAGCAGGAGCATTATGCGAAGATGAAGTTGGGTGGGGCTGGGATGGGTCAAGTAGCATGTCAAGTGGATGTAACGACCCGACCGGTCATTTTGAGCATTTGCACTTTTCTCGATAGTTTTAGGTCACAAGTATCTCTGCATGATATATTATGACTTGTGTAAATCGTCGGTTTTGGTTTTTAGGTTATTCGTAATCGATTTTGAAGAATGAATTTCATTGTTGAAGCTTTAAGTTGGAAAAGTTTACCAAGTTTGACTTTTGTGAATTTGACCCCAGAACGGAGTTTTGATGGTTCTGTTAGGTTCGTATGGTGATTGTGGACTCAAGCATATGCCCTAATTTACAATTGGATATTCCTAGAAGGATTCAGCACTAATTGGCAAACTTTAAAAATTTGAAGGTTTGAAAAGTTCATAAGTTTGACCGAAAGTTGACTTTAAGGATATCAAATTTGGATTGTGGTTCTAGGAATTGGAATAGCTTCGTTAAGTCATTTTGTATTTGTGTGCAAAATTTGAGTTCATTCTTAGTTGATTTGATATATTTCGGCACAAGTTTTTGGAAGTTCAAAGTTCATTAAGTTTGATTTGAAATGCGATTCATCGTTTTGATGTTTTCATGTGTGATTTAAGGCCTCGATCAGGTTCATTTTGGGTTATGTGACTTGTTGGTATGTTCGGACGGGGTTCCGAGAGGCTCGGGTGAGTTTCAGATAGGTTTGGGTAGTGTTGCGCTCATTTTTTATATTTCGACACTGTTTATTTAGGCATAAATATTAATAGATTAAGCAAATGAGCTCTAATTTCTATTTTTATTGACGCATTATATCCGTATCGTAATTACAAAGCCATATAAAAAAGAATCATCGAATTTGGACATCGAATAAGGAGTTTATGGTCATTTTACTAAGAATTGGGTTGCTAGATTTTTCAGATTAATGTCATACCCCAAACCTAAAGAGGCGTGGCCGGCACCCGGTGCCATACTCGGCTCGAGCGTACCACTCTATAACTGTGAATTTCGAAGAGGTAACCCTCAACTTAGGCCGATGAGGCCATATTCTGAATCATCTGAAAATAACAACTCTCTCATATATGAAGCCACCATGAACATCTACTGATATACAAATATACAGGACTCGTCTACAAACCTCTAGAGATAAGTGAACTTCAAGGTCGGGACAGGGTCTCGACCTACCCATCAAACCTGTATATATAAAATGGACTCCAAGGTCTAGACCTAGTAACTCCGAGGAAGTGGAGCTCACCAACCAAGCTAATGTTTAAATTTGTCTACTGGAAAGGTCTACCTAGCTGTCTATCAGGACCTGCAGGCATGAAATGCAATGTCCCCGACAAAAAGGACGTCAATACGAAATAATGTACTGAGTACAGAATACAATAGAATAACTGAAAGTTGCAATTGAACTGATAATAGAATAACTGAAAGTAAGTGGGAGTCAAAGATAATATGAAGATATGCTTACCTGCTGATACTGACTCAACTCAGTGGGAGTCAAAGATAATATGAAGATATGCTTACCTGCTGATACTGACTCAACTCTCTTAATATAGTAAGTAAATAGTTGTCCGACCCTATAAGGCTCGGTACGTGTAACTTCTCTGCCGTAGTAGGCTCGCTCGTAGGCACTTGGCCATACTAGGCTATGTATCTCGGCCATTCTGGCCTCGCTCATAGGCGCTCGACCATAGTAGGTTCAGTATATAATTTACCATCTGATCAGAGGTTGCCCAATAGGGATCTGTCCATCGATTATAGCTCGATGGAGGTGAAAATACTGTAATATATATATATATACACACTCTCTCTTCTCTCTTGGCTAAAAGAAGACAAAACAAAACTGAATATGAAGTCCCGATAAGGGAGAATGCTGTAACTTATGCGACTAGGAAATGTATATAAATTCAGGAATATGAACTTCTCTTTATGTCTCGTTATCAAACACATGTAGTTACTGGATCATGCCAAAATGAAGGAAAGATTTAGCCTTAACATACCTTAACCCCGTTGAGTCCTAAATTGCTTCCAAGCAACCCTTCAAACAACTCAGCTTAGTCTACCATAGCATAAGGAGATTCAAAATTGGTGCTGAGTAAAGGCTAAGTCTGTAACTCAAGCTAGTAGCTCCTTTATGTAAATTTGGTCAGAATATACCCTGTAATAAGGGCCTTCTCCAATACCATATACCAATATCCCAACAAGACCAATCCATCTACACAATAACAAGTGCACAAACGTCATACACAAAACTGCTATTTAACACGACGAGCAGCAAGCTTGGATTGGAACAAAATCCTAGCTCTTTTTCCCATATACCCTGTACTTACAACACCATTAATAGGTCCATCATATAAATATATATATTGGAATGACATTCCAACCTTATATCCATCATAAAAGTAACATCAAACAGCCTCACAAGATAAGATAATGACATGAACAACTTCTAGGTATTGCGTGGTTGCTTCTTCTACTATTTACAACATCATCAACATACTCAACATATTGATAATCATAACAACAATAAGAACATTATAACCAATTCCCCATGATTTCCATCCATATGAAGTCATATACACAACTCCAAAATAGTCCAATAAGAGACAACAGTTTCTTATACAACTTCAATTTCTATCTTGTAATTCTTCATCCAAATAACTTAATCAACACATAGATAAGATTAATCCCAAGAAATAGGGTGTTATACATACCTTAAATAATCTTAAAATCTCTAACGAAAGCTTCCTTTAGCTTACAAGCACCCTTAATCACCTAACAACACTATAGACACTCTCTTCTTCACTTAAGCTAATTTTTGAGGTTAGGTTTACGTAAAACGTCCTTGTATTCGACTTGGAATCCTTGAGAACTGTTAGAGAGGTATTGAGAGAGTTTGGGAACTGTACTTGGTCGGAAATGACCAAAAATAAGCCGTCCAAGTCCTTTAAAATGTCCAAGGGTCGTCCACCGACTAAGTGTGTCCTATTGGGAGCTGCTTGTGCGGTCTCGCGGAAACATGAATATATCTCTACTTCGATATTGTATAGATGAATGGTTTAATGAATTAGAAACTAGACTCATAGATATTCAATTTGGTAGGTTGAGGATCCCGTAATTTCAAGTATATTGAGAGAAAAGCTCACCTACATTTGACATAATTTTCAGCACATTTTATGAATGTAACTTGTGATGACCTTAGCAAACTTTTGTTTCACAACTCGGTTGACTTCAAAACATAACAAAATACTATTATACAACTAATAAAACTTATAACATAACCTCCTTAGCATGTTAAGAACCCTAGTCTCACCCAAAAAGTATGTGTTATAATATTTCCAACTTGTCGACCTTTAACGAAACTTATATTCTTCAATTCGTTTAGCTTCTTAGACTTTAAACCCTCTTAGTACTTCGTATTCATGATCTTAAGTATTTGTAATGTCCAAGATAACACGATTAACTTACTTTATAAAAAGACAATCTCATTTCTGAGCTTACGTCACTATACTTAAGACATACTCTCACGTACGAAAGCATGAGGTGTAACATCATTCCACCTTCGGAACATTCGTCCGTGAACATTGACTGATGCACTTATCAGTCTCATTACCCATATCTCTAATGAATACTTTTATATAGTCTTTTCCATCTAGGCAGCTATTCTATGAATAAATCCAAAGGCCGGGGCATTCCCCCCTCTAGGCCTCTTTCTCACACTACGACTTGTGATCGGAATTCTTCCAATCTCGTAATTGTTTCTACCTTATGTCATCCAGCCGGTACAACTCTGTCCTTGTATATGTTCCTATGGGCTCTTCTCTCCTTTTCCCTATAGCTTTTAGATAATCTCTAGGCCTCATTTTGTGAACATATACAGAGCTATGACAAGCTATCCCTCTGTGCATCTATAGTTGTACTGAAATTCCTCGCTCGTTACTTTATCAAACTTATGAATACTGACATACATTTCTTTATAACATCGGTTATCTATGCTTATGGTTTTAATACATCTAGGTAGGTCATACTATACAATAACTCTTACTTCGATTTATTATTACCGAGGTCTGCTACCTAACTCCAGCTTACTCTCTCACTGCTTATCCCATATGTATAAATCTAAGTCCTTTAATGCTTCCTCATTATTGTTCATCTTAAGAATGACAACCTTATCTCATCTCATACTTTGGAACTTTTATCCATATATTGTTGATTCACCTTAATGTTGAGGGCTTACATCTCATCGCGGAATACCTAATGTTATTTTCCTGATCCACCTAGGGGTAATATTATATTTCAATAATCGTATTTCATGGCATCCCAACGTTATTCACCTTATGGGGGTATTATAATCCTGTGCAATTCATGAAATCCCTTTTCTATGAATCATTAACCAATCAAAGGCCTTAACATCATCCTCTTATCTATCACAATTACACCCTTATTATACTACCAGGACAACATTTCATCTCTTCAAATCACTCATAGTCTTAGACTTCTCTGAGCTCATTCAGGTTGTACTGACCTTTCTATAACTTACGGAATTCATCAACACTCTTGTTTTGATGGGCATAATCCCGAGGCCTTACCTATTCTTGTCACCTTCTCACCCACATTTTCTTATCCTTACTCCTGTCTACCTAAAACCTTGTAACTCTACCATACTTTAGCTTGCGACCTACACATATCTATTTATACTACTCTCAACCTTTCTTTACCTTGAAAGCACCATAGATTTCCTTATGTTTTTTTGATACCTCAAGCAAGACATCACGCTGTCTCTAACTCTTCTTTACTCTCTTAACTAGACCTCTCGGTACCTAGAAACCATAGGGTGGAAGATATGCTACTGATGACACCACTATCATTTTTGGATACTGAATCACAGTGCCTATAGCCCTCTATCTGAAGTATGGACTTCACAACCTTCTATACTTGAGCATCGCGTACCTTCTTTACCTTTACCTTGCTTAGATTTTAATCTCACATTGTATCTTCTTCCTCTTTCATAACCTTGTTTCCACATAGGTAGAATTCACATCCACTACATGAAGCTTTATTATAAACTTGCATCTCTAGTGCATACACAATCTGGCGGGAGCTTCATACTAATTTCTTATGAGGCTGGTATTCTTCTAACTGGCTTTATCGTATAGCCATTATAGAATATGACTGCTTTAATATCTCTCTTGTACCTTTGATATTAAGAGTGAGTTTGCAATATTCTCAATCGAGATTTCTATAATTATGTTGGTCTAATAATCAAACTCCTGATTTACTTAGTTAATGTAACTCTTTAGTTTCCTCTTCTCTCTCAACCTTTATTTAGGCTTAAGCTATCTTCTGATCTGCGATTCAGGATATTAGTTATTAGTTTAGCATTTCATGCACGCTATGGAATATTCATGATATAATCTTCTAACAATTCAATCCTTTGTTTTTGACCTGGACTCAAATCTTTCTTTTAACTTATACCGGAATCTTCTTCAGTTGTATGAGTGTCAACATATATACTGTATGGATAATACACCAAAATCTTAAGTGCGTTCATAACGTAACTAAATTTGGGTCATTGATAGAATAATTCCTTTCATTCCTTCTCAGCTTTTTTTTAAACGTAAGCAATTATTTTTCCTAGTCTTTCTGCCACATGTTGCCTGAATACTTGGCTTATCTTAGTTCCCACACATGTTGGAATTTTTGTGCAATTCATATGATCTCAAATATTACTTTGGATTTTAATTCCCGTTCTTTAGTCACGATAGGTGCCATTTTTTTATGGAGTGCATACAATATTATAGTGAGACTGCTATTACAAGACCATTTATTCTTGAAGTTACTATGCTTAGATTGAAGCCTTCTTCATTATTTTCTCAGCAAGTCTTTCGTTGTAATACTCAAGAAAGACCCTTTGGCTCTCCTAAACCTACGAGTTTATTACATTGTATACCTCATAGAATTTTTGATGTTCTTACTCGCCCATAGTTACCCTTAGTTGCTTACCTCTGTGCCTTAGTGAACGTAGGGTTACTTCTGAACTAAAGTTTTTGACTATCTCCCCAGTGGTATTCTCTTTTATTTCTGTAACACTTACATGGTACCTTCAACTACCCCAACTCCTATTTAAATATTTCTCAAGGATTATGATGTCATATCTGCGGGACTAAATTCACTATGTTTGGGTATACTACGTTTATCTTGCACGATTTGCTGATTTGTCTGTATCCTCTTGTCTAGCCATAACTAGACTCTTCCTGAATCAACTACTAGCTACTCGTTGATCCATTCTCATATCTATATTTCGCAAAATCTCTCTTCGGTTGTTTCCATTGTCTTAACTTACCTCTCACACTGGTTCCTTATGTATCAAGTGTTCATTTGCACTTATTTATCACTAAAATCTTGTGCCATAACCCTTACTTCCCCTTCCCAGTGTTGTGCTTACATAATATTCTGAAGCCGTAACATATCTATAGGATCTGAATAAATGTTATCTCATTCCTTTTGCCTTTTTACTATTCTATAGTTATCTGAACCACTTAACTCTAATATAATTCCACATCACACCATTTTCCCCCTTTAGGGGAGTACTAACATTTAATGATGTGAAGATTTACCTATATATGTTTTACACCTTCATCTTTGGCATCTTTTCACATCTTCACTGACTTTTACTCGCGTTGCAATAACCCTTCTATACCAAGGATAATTGAATTTCTTACGCATGAGGGTGACACCTAGTGTAATGGGCATACTTAGTCCCTTAAACTTAACTCTACTCACAATGCTTTCTTTAGGGATGCATTTTCCTGAATGACCTTTAAAGGATATTCTTCTGTTGTCCATTCTATCATTGCCGGATTGCGATCTCTGAAATTCTCATGATGCCGACTATTATCAAATCCTTTGGTCCTTAACTTTTATTACTTCTGGGCTCTAACTTAGCCTTCTAGTAATCATGTTGGAGTCACCAACTCATTTTTCGAAAAAAGGATACGACTTTATGGCATATACTCTTTTATAGTATAAAGACCTATCTTCTCTTGTTTTTTCCTTCACTTGACTATAGACTTTGTCATACTGTCATATTTTGATTTATTGTTATAGTTCATTTATCATGTCTTACTCATAATGCTTCATTTACACACTTCTTATTCTCCTACTAATATCTCTGCCTATTACATTATTCTGAAAACTTCAACAAAATATTCTTTCACTTTAGCTCCCCTTGATCTATCTCACTAGCTCTTTGGGTCGCCTAATATTCTCTCTTTACTAGGACGAGAGTCATACTAAAGTAAATATTTATCCCTTATAGGATGCTAGTTCCTACCTTCTCAATTTTTTGAACATTCTAGTATTCATATCTATCTGTACTATTCTAGATGCACTATCTTGATATCTCCCAAGGAGAACTATTACCATGTTTGAAATATCCTTCTGAAGTGTCATTTAATGCTAACAATCTATCCACCATTTTGGGTTACTCTAATCCCAGCTGGATTCTGATATCCCATCCTTCTCTTAACTATATCTGTTAGCTTCCACATGGCATAATTGAGATAGGTGTGGCCAATTGTATATACCTCTATTACTGTTGAAGGTAACTCAAAATGCTTATATTTTTTTCCTGAATTGTAAATATTGATAATCTCCACTAATTGGGTACCTCGTACCCTCCTTCACCTTGCTTCTGTTACCTGTTGAAACTTATACTTTTACCTTATGATACTCCCATGGCCTGCTATTCATGTGGTGTGTTTGATATTCGCATTTTAGGGACTTAAGCTTGAAATTTACACATCTAGTATGCATGATCTGATAGGGCCTGAATCTGGGCCACGTTGTCAAGAATTCTCTCTCTACTAGTTCCCTTACTTGCTTTTGTATCAGCCCTCTAGCTAACTGTAATTTTTCTAATTGCAAGTATCTCTATATCATTAACAAACATTAGTCATGGCTTGAACTCTTATGACTCAGCTTTAAAGCACAATTTCGATTTGAAAGAAGGGTAACCGACTCCTAAATGCCTTGAAGATTCATGTTTATATAATGTGGTTCACATCACATCTATAAATAAGGTTCTACTAGACACGACTTGTAGACTCCCTAGGATAGAATTACTCTGATACAAAGTTTGTCACGCCCCAAACCTGAAGAGGCGTGGCCAGCACCTGGTACCATACTCGGCCCGAGCATACCACTCTGTAACTACGAAATTTGGAGGTATAACCCTCAACTTAGGCCGATGAGGCCATATTCTAAATCATCTAAAAATAACAACTCTTTCATATGAGGGGTAAACATACCCAAAAGCTGACATATATAAATGTGCAGGCTGACAAAGCCGCCATGAACATCTACTAATATACAAAATATACAGGACTCGTCTACAAGCCTCTAGAGATAATTGAACTGTATCATGGTCGGGACAGGGCCTCGACCTACCCATCAAACCTATATATATATAATAGACTCCAAGGTCTAGACCTAGTAACTCCGAGGAAGTGGAGCTTACAAACCAAGCTGATGTTTGACTTTGTCCACTGGGAGGGTCTGTCCAACTGTCTATCAGGACCTGCAGAAATGAAATACAACATCCCCGACAAAAGGGAAGTCAATGCCAAATAATGTACCGAGTATGTAAGACAATATAATAACTGAAAGATGCAACAAAAATTGATAATAGAATAACTGAAATTAACTAGGAGTCAAAGATAATCTGAAGATATGCTTACCTGTTGATACTGACTCAACTCTCTATCAGGACCTGCAGGCATGAAATACAGCGTCCCCAGAAAAAGGGAAGTCAACGCCAAATAATGTACCGAGTATGTAAGAAAATATAATAACTGAAAGCTACAACAAAAATTGATAATAGAATAACTGAAAGTAACTGGGAGTCAAAGATAATCTGAAGATGTGCTTACCTGTTCATACTGACTCAATTCTCTCAATATAGTAAGTAAAATAGTTGTCTGACCCTATATCTCTTGGTATGTGTAAGTGCTCTGCCATAGTAGGCTCGCTCATAGGCGCTCGGTCATACTAGGCTCTGTATCTCGGCCATTCTGGGCTCGCTCATAGGCGCTCGACCACAATAGGCTCAGTATATAGCTTACCATCTTATTTGAGGTTGCCTAATAGGGGTCTGCCCATCGATTATAGCTCGATAGTGGTGAAAATACTGTAATATATATATATATATATATATATATATATAGACTCTCTTCTCTCTTGGCTGAAAGAAGACAAAACAAAACTAAATATGAAGTCTCGATAAGGGAGAATGTTGTAACTTATGCGACTAGGAAAATGTACATAAATTCAGGAATATGATTTCTCTTTATGTCTCATTATAAAACACATATATTTACTGGATCATTCCAAAATGAAGGAAAGGTTTAGCCTTAACATACCTTAACCTCATTGATTCCTTAATAGCTTCCAAGCAACTCTTCAAACAACTCAACTCAGTCTACCATAGCATAAGTAGATTCAAAATCGGTGCAGAGTAGAGGCTAAGTCCGTAACTTAAGCTAGTAGCTCGTTTATGTAACTTTGGGCAGCATCTCCCTTGTAACAAGGGACTTCTCCAATACCATATACCACCAGCCCAAAAACACCTATCAATCTACACAACAACAAGTGAAACGTCATACGCAAAACTGCTATTTAACACGACGAGCGACAAGCTTGGATTGGAACCAAACCCCAACTCTTTTTTCCATCTCCCCTGTACTTACAACACCATTAATAGGTCCAACATATAAAATATATATTGACATGAAATTCCAACCTTATATCCATCATAAAAGTAACATTAAACAGCCCCACAAGATAAGACAATGACATGAACAACTTCTAGGTATTGTGTGGTTGCTTCTTCTCCTATTTACAACATAATCAACATACTCAACATATTGAAAAGCATAAAAACAATAAGATTAGTATAACCAAGCTATTCCCCATGATTTCCAGCCATATGAAGTCATATACACACCTCCAAAATAGTCCAGTAAGAGACAACAATTTCTTATATAACTTCAATTTCTATCTTGTAATTCTTCATCCAAATAACTTAACCAACACATAGATAAGATTAATCCCAAGAAATAGGGTGTTATACATACCTTAAATAATCTGAAAAAACTTGAACCAAAGCTTCCATTAGTTTACAAGCACCCTTAATCACCTCACAGTACCATAGAGACTCTCTTCTTCACTCACGCTAACTTTTGAGGTTAAGTTTAGGTAAAACACCCTTGTATTGGACTTGGAACCCTTGAGAATTGTCATAGAGGTGTTGAGAGATATGAGAACTGTCCTTTTTCCAAAATGACCAAAAATAATCTGTCCAAGCCCTTTAAAATGTTCAAGGGTCGTCAACCACCTAAGTGGGTCCCATTGGGAGCTGTTTGTGCGGTCTCGCAAAAACGTGAATATCTCTCTACTCCAATGTTGTATCAATGAACGGTGTAATGCGTTAGAAGCTAGACTCGTACATAGTCAATTTGGTATGTGTATCATTCTGTAAGTCCTAGTATATTGGGAGAAAAGTTCAGCTACATTTGACCTAAGTTTCAGCACATTTATGAATGTAACTTGTGATGACCTTTGCAAACTTTTGTTCCACAACTCGCTTGACTTCAAAACATAACACACGACTATCATAAGGCTAACAAAAATTATAACATAATGTCCTTATCATGTTAAGCACCCTATTCTCACCCAAAAAATACATGTTATAACATTCCTAACTTGTCGACCGAAACTTATTTTCTTCAATTCGTTTAGCTTCTAAGCCTTTAAACCCTCTTGGTACTTGGTATTCATGATCTTAAGTATTTGTAACGTCCTAGGTAACACGATTAACTTACTTTATATACTTTCAAAGATAATATCATTTCTGAGCTTACATCACTTGACTTACGACATACTCTCACGTATGAAAGCATGGGGTGTAACAATTAATTATGAAATTACCACTGACTTCGTATTTAAAAATTTGCACTATTTTCAAATATTAAAACCAAAATATCTCCTTCATTGTAAGGTCAAATGGAGTGATTCAAAAGCCTAACTTGACTGAAATTTCACAAAATATCTATTGGAGGCATTAAAAATGAGTTTTGGGATTGTTTGGCATATGAAACAAGGCAGAACATCTGGGCAAAAATATTTAATATGGAGAGTTTGTTCATTTGGTCATATTTTGAGTTGCGGAGCTCAGATTTGGGCATTTTTGAGATGCTTTTTCACCATATAAATTGGAGTAAGTGTTCTCTACTCCGTTTTAGTAGTATTAATCTATCTTTGTTTTTGGTAATTGGATTGTGAATTTTAAAAAGAAAATTGGGGTTTTTTGTCCAAAGTATCATAGAGTGAATTTTTGAGTTTTGAATATCGATTCGGAGTCGGATTTGGGTGAAACTAGTACGGTTGGACTCATAATTGATTGGGTTGTTAGATTTTATGAGTTTTGTTGGGTTCCGAGGTACGAGCCCGGGTTTTAGGTTTTGGTCGATTTTGGGATTTTGATTAATAATTTGACCTTTATCGATTGGGTTTGTTTCCTTTGGCATTAATTTATGTATTTGAGTTGCTTTTGGATAGTTTCGATCCATTCAGAGGTCGGTACGTGCGTGATGGAAACCTTGGAGTATCGTTTGGCTTGCTCGGTATTGGATTTAGCTTGTTCGAGGTAAGTAACACTTCTAAACTTGGTGCTGAGGGTATGAACCCTGAATATACGTGTTGTGTTTGGTGTAGAGGTGACGCACATGATAGGTGACGGACGTGTGGATGTGCACTGTGTGAATTTTTACTCTATTATTCTTGTGTACTGTGTAGTTACCTGATCTTATTTGTAACCATGAAATCTCTATGTGCTAGAGCCATTGAGTTGTGATCCATGTTAGAAACCATGTCTAGGATATATGCTCATTTTGTTGGGACCGACTGAGGTCATTTCTGTTGTTGAGTTATTTGAATACGTTGCAAGTTCATGCTCAGTTATGTTCATTCATTTCATATCATATCTCAGTCTTTGTTTCTATTTATTGACACATCATATCATCATTTTTGGTCTAGTTTCATGGCATTGTAAGCCCGAGAGATTGGAGAGATGGATGACTGAGCGAGGCCAAGGGCTTAATTGTGAGTGATATTATGGGATCGGGCTGCACACCGTAACATGTTTTTATTTATTTATGCCTGGATCTGGCTTATTATAGTGCTTGGGCTGAAAGAGCCCTTTTGGAGTCTGTACACACCCCCAGTGACCGTAGTTGATTTATATTGAGGATGGATCTTCCCGGGACATAGATCTTGCCCGAAGCATTTATATTTGGGGATGGATCTTCCCCGGGCTGGATTGGCCTTATACAGTCCTGAGTGACTGACTGTTAGTTGATATATATATATATATATATAGACATATTTTCCTCATGACATTTGATAATGTAACATCTTATCTATTGTTGAAAGTGTTTGGGAAAAATCACACTTTTACAAACCTACTCACACTTTGGTGATTCCGATAAAAAAAATTTGATTTTTACTGATATACTTGTAAAGCATGCCTATTTTTCGTAACTGTAAACGAGTTGAGCATCTTATCTCTGGGTTATTTTCTTGTACCACTTTTATTTTATTGTTATGAAATGCGGCTGGTTATTGGAGTTGGACTCTAACCTTGTCCCAGCTCGTCACTACTTTTAACCTAAGGTTAGGTTTGTAACTTATTGAGTACATGGGTCGGTTGTACTCATACTACACTTCTGCACCTTGTGGGCAGATGTTGGATACCGATGTTGCTGTGTTCGATGGGAGATGGATTTGAAGATGTACCTGCATTCTGGTTATAGCTGCCTCTTTTTCATGGTAGCTCTAGACTTATGAAAGATTTGTTTATGTATATTTGGACAGATGATGTAATTATTTCATACTAGCTTTGTAAACTCTAAATCTTAGAAGCTCATGATTTGTACTACTAGTCCTTGATAAATGTATAAGATTCAGATATTTTTCTTTACTTATTTGTCTTATTAAATTTCATTGCAATTGGATAGATGTTAATTGGGTTACCTAGAGGGTTGGGTTAGATGCCATCACGACTAGTTGGATTTTGGGTCGTGACAATGGCAAATCTCTTCCCTCAACTATCTGGGTCACCTCGACTCGAAGCTCATCAACTTATTTCTGGCTGGTGCACGACATCCTCACTTTCTTCACTTGCTTGGTCAACTGCTCAATCACATAGCCATGTTGTACCAATGTGTCCATGATGAATTTTTGGTTGTCCAAGACTTTACTAAGCTTCTCATAAATGTTAGAGGCATCCGGGGGTGCCCATATAGATGTCTACCTTGCAACAATACTGGAGATGTCAAATAGCTTTGAAGTAGCTACATGCATCCAATTGTTGAGACTCGCTAATGTCTGGGAGACTCGCAAAGAAGATAATGGACCTGTAAACATGGGTACCAACCTTGGAGCCGGGGTAGGCACCGTAGTAGGAGCTGGAACAGGAGCTGAGGATACTGGCTCGAGCATAGCAATTGCTGTACCGGTAGAAGGCTCAGCTGATGTGGATGGAATATCAAATGGAATAGAAACTACCACTACCAGCTCATTAGATTGGCCACCAGTAGTAGAAGGCTGAGCTCTCTTCTTCGGGTTCCTCAGATCCTGCAACTTGTACCAATCAAACGGCCCTGTTGGCTTGACTTTGGTGTCAAATGGCATGGGCTCCACCTTGGCATCTGTTAGATACTTAGTAATAGTGATGGAGTAGGTGTAAAAGGTGTTACTCGGGTGTGCCACAAGGGAGAGTTTGGCCGACAATGGGGCACCCACATTGATCGGGTACCCAGTCATAGTAGAAGCCACTAGAATAGCTCGAGGGATAGGCAGTTTGTTCTCATTCAGACAAGGGTCAAGCCTACTACATACAAAGGTTTGCCACCCTTTGACCTCGAAACTCAGAGTGTTTCGGAGGATAGGGACCCTAACAACAATCCAAGGAGGAGTGGGTCTCGGTGCTAGAATCTCTGCAAGCCACGACCTAGCCTCTTCTTTCTTAAATACTCTTTCAGCTCTACATCATAAAACCCCAGGTAGGCATTCAGAGTATGCTGTTCAAATTTCACCTTAAAGTTGCGCACCTTGGTTACCTTTGTCCCTTTGAGAATATGCGTTATGTTGGCATAGAATTCCTGGACAAGATGCTCCTTTGCATCTACTAGTTTCTCAGTGGACAACATTCACCCCTTTCTTTTAGTAAACTGCTCCAAAACTGTAGGGTTGTATTTTTCAAGATCTTTAACTAAGAACTGCCGCTTATGAACGAAGGAACTAACAAGCTACCATATTCGAAAATCAGAAAATGCCTGGCGGCTCACAAATATATCTTCCCAGACCTCCTTGTTGTTTGAACTAGCCAATCCTGCCTATGCACTTGTACCCCCTCTCCCATCATTCAGGGCATTATCAGATTTAGAGACCACAATAGTTGCATTGGATCTTGACTGTCACTCTCCGCACCCTAGGAAGTGTTGTGGGATGTATAAGGCACATCCAGAGGCTCAGGCTGCCACTGTGGCCTGGACTATTCTTTAGTATGCTCCTTTGGCAATGACACAGAATTCCTCTAGGAGGCTTCCCTAGACAGGGCATATGAACTAGACTCTGAGAGGTCTCTACCTCTCCCTCAGCCTGTTGTATTCTTCGTGCATATAGTTTTCTGTACACTTGGGGGAAAGGCACCTCTGCCCCGTCACTTTGAAGATTCTCCTCTTCCTTTGGTAGATTCACCTCGACCTCGTGATTGTACCATTGTCTATACAAGAACAAAAGAAAATATCAGTAGAAATTCATGATTCAGAACAGTTAAGACTAATGTAAGGGAGTGAGAACAACATAGAAACAGTAATGTTACAGTTGGATAAACATGCAGGAGGAATGGAGGAAAGTGCGGTTCATACAATTTGGAGTGCGGCCCGCAAAAGTGGAAGTGTGGACCGCACAATTTCAATTTTGGCCGCACTTCTGCACAGATGTGCAAGGGGCTCAAATTCACCCTAATCTGATGAACAGTGCCGAGGCCTTTTGTGGCCGGAGAATTCATCTACGACCTGCACAATTTTAAGTGTGGTCCGCACTTTTTAAGATCAAAGGGAAAGTCTATGATTGATAGTGCGGAGCATTTATGCGACCTCTTAAGAAATTCTGCGGTCCGCACAATTTAAAGTGCGACCGCAGAATTAGTAACAAGCAGACTTCCTTAGCCCACACATTGCGAACTGCACAATATTAAGTGTGGTCGTATATTCAAGAACAAAAGCGGGCAGGTATATTTTTTCTGCCTAGGTTATGCAAAAGTTTGTTCAAATATACATGGCAACATGGCATAGACATAGAAATTAGTTAACACACTCCAATCTAGTATGCTTTATCAATTACCCAGTGCAAAACTACCCCACTTGGATACATTGAAGGAATATAATAATAGAAGGCCTAAAAACAAGTTAAAAAGGAAAAATAAATTCAAAAAGTAAAATCAACATGAAATGAAGCATACCAGATGGTGTAAATCTGCACAGATACTAGTGAATGCAAATGTTGGTGTTGGATTGAAAGTGCAAGGTCCTCAAGTAATTTCTCAGAGCAACAGTAACTTTGCAAAGTGGGAAAAGTGTAAAATGAGGCCTTCAATTCTATTTATACTTAGAGAAATTGGAGGGTGAATGAGGCGAGTGCGGCCACACAATTTCAAGTGCGGGCCGCACTCTACTACCTGACCTTCAATTGTCAATTACTCTTATGCAGTCCGCGCAATTCAAAGTGTGGCCGCCCAATTCTCCAGAAGTCCACCCTTTTGCCCCGCATTGACAGGTGAAAAATTCAGAGGACTTGTCATTTGGTATCTGAGTTTTCTCTAGCAACTGCAGTTCGCAGATGAAATATGCGGCCACACAAAGGCTTCTGCGGTGGCACTCTTTTTTCTGCGGCCTCACAAAGGAAAAATGTGGTTAGCATTTCCAGTTTTTGTGACAAAACCACATTAACCATTTTTCATCTAATCCTTATCCCTACATCACACTTCAAATCAAGTTAGAAAACAGTAAATAACACCTAACTAAAAAGAGAAAAAAGGAAAAGAACTTGGGTTGCTTCCCAAGAAGTGACTTATTTAACATCGTGTCACGGCGTAATGTCATAACATCCTCAAGTGAAGTAAATAGCTGCCACCACGTGGCTCTCTACAACTTTTCCGAAGTAGTGTTTCATTCTGTGACCTTTGACTCAAAATATTTCATTATTCTTGTTCTTCCAATCCAATGCACTGAAGGGTGTCACACCAACAATTTCAAACATACCACTCCACTCGGACTTAAGCTTCTCGGGCAACATCCCCAACCTTGAGTTGAACAACAACACTAGATCATCGGCCTTGAACTCTTTGTTCCAAATGTACTTGTCATGAAGATATTTCATCTTTTCTTGTACAAGGACAAACTCCCATAAGAATGATACCGGAGCTCATCCAATTCATTCAAGTTTAAAACCCGCAAGTCATCGGCTACATCCCAATCAAGATTCAATTTCTTCAAGGCTCACATTGCCTTGTGCTCTAGTTCCACCGGAAGATGACAAGCTTTCTCGAACAGTAACCAATATGGAGACATTCCGATAGGTGTTTTGTAAGTCATTCGATATGCCCACAGTACATCATCAAGCTTCATGGACCAATCCGTCTAATTTGCATTCACCATTTTAGACAAGATACTCTTTCTCTCTCGGTTGGAGACTTCCACTTGACCACTAGGTTGTGGGTGATAGGGAGTCGTGACTTTGTGAGTAACACCATACTTGCTAAGTAAAGTGTCGAAAGCCTTGTTGCAAAAATGTGACAGTGTGACCCCCCATCGCTTATGATTTCACGTGGAGTATCAAATCTTGTAAAAATATTCTTTTTCAAGAAAGCCACACTTCTAGCCTTATTGTTGGGTAAGGAAACAGCCTCAAACCATTTGGAAATTTAATCCACCGCGACCAAAATGTAAGTGCTTCCACAAGAACTTACAAAAGGGCCCATAAAGTCAATGCCCTAAACATCAAAAATATCAATCTCCAAGATGGTTGTAAGAGACATCTCATTCTTTTGAAATTCCACTGGCCCCTTGACATTCATCACATCTTTTTACCATGTCATTTGCATCTTTGTAAAGAGTAGGCCAATATAAACCACAACTTAGAACTTTAGCTCCCGTTCTTGCACCACCATGATGACCACCATCTGGCAAAGAATGACAAGTTCTAAGAATATCACCTTGCTCTTCTTCCGGAACAGACCTCCTAATCACCCCATCCATGAAAGCTCGGAAAAAGGTATGGCTCATCCCAATAGTAGTCTTGACAATCTCTTTTTAGCTTTTTCTTTTGGTTTGAAGAGAACTTATCCGGAATGATATCACTCACAAGAAAATTTTCTAAGTCCGCAAATCACGATACATCTTTCACTGATAGTGCCAAGAATTGCTCATCGGGGAAAGAATCATTGATTTCAAGGCCATCATGTGGCCTCCCCTCCTCCTCCAAATGAGACAAGTGGTCCGCCACTTAGTTATCACTACCCTTCTTGTCTTGAATATCAATATCAAATTCTTGAAAAAAAAGTACCCATCTAATCAACTGGGTTTAGATTCCCTTTTTCTCATTAAATAGCAAAGTGTCGCATGATCCATGTGGAAAATAACTTTGGCACCCGTTAGGTCCGGCCGAAACTTCTCAACTACAAACACAATAGCAAGGAGTTGTTTCTCCATAACGATATAATTGACTTGGGCACTATTTATGGTCTACTAGCATAGTAAATCGGATGAAAGACCTTGTTGATACGTTGCCCAAAAGCAGCCCCAACCACTACATCACTTGTGTCACACATGATCTCAAACGACAAACTCCAATTTGAAGAGATAATGATAGGAGTATTTATCAACTTGAGCTTCAACTGTTCAAAAGCTCTCATATAATCATAATTGAAATGAAACTTAGCATCCTTTACAAGGAGCTTACACAACAGGTTCACCACTATGGAGAATCCTTAATGAAGCGCCGGTAGAAACCCGCATATCCTTAGAAACCCCGTACGCCCTTTACCGAGGTGTGGGTGGAAGCTTAGAAATAACCTCAATCTTCGCCTTGCCAACTTCAATACCATTCTTTGAGATCTTACGACCAAGGACAATGCCTTCCTAAACCATGAAATGACATTTCTCCCAGTGGACCACCAAATTCATTCCCTTACATCTAGCCAACACTTTGTCCAAATTGCAACACAATTATCAAAAGAATCTCCAACAGCCAAGAAGTCACCCATGAAGACCAAAAGGTAGTCTTCCACCATATCCGTGAAAATATCCATCATACATTGTTGAAAAGTTGTCGGTGCATTGCACAAACTAAAAGTCATCCATTTGAAAGCAAAAGTACCATAAGGACATGTAAATCTGGTTTTCTATTGATCAATATATCAAGCATTTGATCCATACAAGGGAGAGGAAAGTGATCCTTGTGACATTTTTGAGCTTACGATAATCCATACAAACTCTCCACCTAGTGACCGTTCTTGTGGGAATCAACCCATTCTTCTCATTAGTAAAAACCATCATGCCCCCTTCTTTGGGACACATTGAATTGGAGAGGTCCATGAACTATCAGAAATGGGATAGACAACCCCCTCATCCAACCATTTAATAATCTCCTTCTTGACCACTTCTTGCATAGCTTCATTGAGTCTTCTTTGATGTTCAATGGACGGCTTATCACCATGCTCTAACTTTATCTTTTGCACAGAAAATGCGGGGCTTATACCCCAAATGACCGCCAAAGTCCACCCAATAGCTTTCTTCCACTTTTATAGCACCGCCAATGTGGAATCAACATGCACGTTAGTCAAGCAAGAGGAAAGAATAATCGGTAAAGTAGATCAAGGGTCAAAAACTTCATACCGAAGGTGTAATGGCATTGGTTTCAACTCCAAAGTAGGTGGCTCTTTAATAGAAAGCTTGGTAGGAGGAGTCTCCCTATACTCAAGATCCAAAATAGTTTTCGGAGTGCATAGTTGTACGACCCCATCCCTTGCAAAGAGTACACACATTCCATGAAACCAGACATCTCCTTATCATCAAAGTTGAGCAAAATGGCTTCCAACATATCACCAACATTGAGAGTAGCACTTGTATCATCAATAATAACACTGGTTACCAAGTACACAAAAGAACACACTTCATTGATATTTGGTTGACGCATAGATTTGCACACATAGAATAACACTTTTCCATCACCAACCCGGAAAGTGAGTTCTCCGGCTTCCACATCACAAAGAGACAGCATGTAGCAAGGAAAGGTCTTCCAAGAATAATAGGCACTTCATAATCAACTTCATAATCTATAATAACAAAGTCCGTCGGAAGAATGAACTTATCAACTCGGACCAAAACATCTTCAATCGCTCCCAACGGCCTCTTCATGGTACGATCGGCCATTTGCAACCTCATATGTAGGTCTTAGTTTCCCAATTCCCAAAGTCTTAAACACCAAATAGGGCATCAAATTGATACTCACCCCAAGGTCATAAATAGATTTAGCAAAATCGGCACTCCCAATAGTACAATAAATCGTGAAAGCGCTGGGATCCTCCAACTTAGGAGCCATGGAATAAACAATAGAACTCACTTGATGAGTGACTTTGATAGTTTCAAAATTCATCGACATCTTTTTGGTCACAAGATCTTTCATAAACTTGGCATAACCAGGCATTTGTTACAAGGCTTCTACCAATGACACATTAATAGAGAGATTTTTCATTATTTGAATAATTTTATTGAATAGATTCTCACCATTTTGCTTAGTAAGTCTTTGAGGATAAGGATGTGGAGACTTAGGCAATGATAATTGCACTACCCGTTCCGGTATGTCAATAATGTGCTCCCTAGATGGTTTCACTTCTTCTTAAGTCTCCTCCACACTATCATCAATGTCAATACGAACCTCATCACTTGCTTGAACATCATTGCTTTGGGATTTCCTACTCTTGGATCACTTGGTCATCATCCATAAGTCGCCTTTGATTTGAGGTGGGTGCATTCCCGCCTCTTCCACTTCTTGTGATGACCGCCATAGCATGCCCCGTGTTGTTACCACCCTTTGGATTTACTACCGTGTCACTTGGTAGTGCACCCTTAGGATGAGTTTTAAGAGCTTGAGAGATTTTCCCCATTTGAACTTCAAGATTACAGATTGAGGTGGTACGTGAGCCAAGTTGGGCATCCGAGTCCGCATTCTTCTCAATCGTTTTCTTAAATATGTTTTCAATGCGGACCATTTCATTGTTTGAAGAACTTAAACCATGAAAAGGATAATTAGGTGGGTTGCTAGGTTGTTGGTACATAAACCCGATCCTCGATTTCTATGATTGTTGTTGTTTCCCCAACTTCCTTGATTGCTTCCTCCTCAATTTCCTTGGTCGTTTTGAGAATGCCATTGTTGTTAATTGGAGCCTGAGAAATTGCTATGTTTCCCTTGGTAATATTTACAAATTGTACCTCTTCTTCTTGCTCATGATAAGAATCATCTTGATCAAAACTACTATCATCTTGTGCATAATTTTCCCACTCGGGATTGAAATTGCAGATGCTAGGTCATCTTATTAACTAAGACATTTACCCCTTCCATAGCATGAACTTGCTTATGTGCTTGCACTTGATTAAGTTGGGCCTTAGCGAGTTGGGTCATAGCTGTTGTCAATTCGTCAATGGCTTGCCCATGGTCTTGCAACTCTTTATGCAGATGAATCATGTTGGGATCACCTTGCAGAAGATTAGCTCGGGATTGCCTAGCTGAAAAAGTTTCCTCCATCTCATCAAGAATCTCACATGTCTCCGCATAAGGTTTTGTCATAAAGATGCCTCCGACTAATTATTCGACCAAATATTGATTCGTAGTATTAATACCACGGTAGAAAGTTTGTTGGATCATTGTTTACCTTTAAAAATGGGTTTAACAATTAAAGATATTTAGTGGTTTTAAAGATACGTGATATATTCTAATACTAGTGATTATACAAGTAATATTGAGCTTATTTAAGAAGAAATAACAGATCAAATCAATGTTGTTGAAACAGTAGGGGCCTCGAGCTCGTCTATCCAGGGACCTCGAGTTCAGCTAAGACCAATAAAGTATAAATAATAAAGTAAAGGCAATAAAGCTAAAGAATAATTGCTGAGCACGTTAAACAAGGGAAGAATAAGAATGTTCTATTGCAGTGAATGATCAGATGCCTTACAAAATGATTGGGGTTCCCTTTATATAGGAGGGGGAAAACACCAATATAGTACATTCCTCATAAAATTAAAGAATTCTATTGGTACAGGTGTATAAAGGCTTGGTACGGACCTGTACCATTTCGTACAAACCTCATCCTTTAAATAATGCCCTAGTCCACGTGTTACTGAGAAATTCTCGCTCTTTATTGATTGCCTTCGAGATTATTCTAACCTCGACGTAGGTCATGCCAGGACATCGATTAGCTTCCTCGAGGTGGGTGTCCCTCATTCGGATCTGATCTACACTTCGAGTTTCCCGGGCTCGGACCTTTAGCCCGATTTAAGACTTCAAAAATCATACTCCTCGATTTTGACCGCATAAAGATAGTCCCCGCATTTCTTAGAATGGAATGATATGAAATGACTTTGACCTCGATTTTTTCGATCCTCTAGTGATGACGCCATCCTTGTGAAGCTAACGTTCGAAGTGACCAAAATGTCCCATAGGCCCATTTCCCCAAAAACATTAAATGCACTCCAGTGTTGGTCGGCCATTAATGCCTTTGAACCATCGTTGCCCTCTATAAATATGGGGTGTTTCTTTAGTAAATAACTTTACATTTCTTCAATCTCTTCCAATCCTCATCTCCTTCAATCTCTTGTTTCCTCCGCCTCTTTAAACACCGTAAAATACCAAGCTCTAGCCGGAAATACTACATCCCTGTTCACCTACATTCCTTGCCTTACAACCATGGCAAAAGCTTCCAAGACGGTCCCTAAAAAATATAAAGCATCATCTTCCTCCGCCTCTCGGCCAGCCAAACCCGTGGTGCCACCGACACTTGAAGAGATCACCCATGGCGATTGCATCATCAAGAAGGACTTTAGCGTCAAGAATCCTTTAGATGTCGAGGGCCGATGCAAGCACGTGTCATGATATATTAGCCTAATAACCAAGAAACTCATCAAGGAGGTAAGGAAGGATTGTCGATGGGGGACGAGGTCAAGATTCAGATCCCGAAGCCTGATGAAAGTATAACTACCAACAAGGAGGGGTTTTTTAGTGTTTACACTTACCCCTTCACACTGAGCCCCCTCAATCCAGTGGTGATCGACTTCTGCAAGACATATGAAGTCACCCTCGGCAAATCAACCCTTTGTTCTGGCGTATCATGATCATGTTACGGTACTTCTCTGAGAAGGCCGAGGGTTTAGAATTCACCCTCAGCCACCTAGTTCGGTTGTATTGGCCCCAGCTATTCCGAGTACTCATCAAGCTGCAGCGTCGAACCACAAAGTCCTTCTTTTCTAGTGCTGATAAAACTAAAGATCGAGGTTGGATGAGTCGATTTGTTAGAGTCAAGACTTCGGACATCATCCCCGAGGAAAAAATATCGTTCCCGAAGAGGTGGAATTTTAACTGTAAGTGGAGTCCGCATTTTACTTTGTATCTATTCTTGTTCTTTCATTTTTCATAGTTTAGTCATCTTTCTTTTGGAAGCCGACACTTGGGTGCCCTTGGCGGTGCCCGAACTCAAGGATTAGGTCAGGAAACTAGCTGCCACATCCTCTTATGACAAGCGTAAGTGGCGTGAATTGGCGAAGGGCCAATGGGAGGCCAAGAACCACAGTATTGGAAATAGGTCCGAGATGAGGCCGGCCCCGCCTGGGAAACAACCAAGCCTTCAAATCCAAAGCCCGAGAAGAATAATAAAAGAAAGAGGGTCTCGAAACCCGAAGACCCCCAAGACAAGAAAACCCCCACTCGAAATCTGCGAAAAAGGTTTGCTCAAACGGGCACAGACTTAGCCCATGACTCCCCAGATGATGAGGAAATGATGAGGAAGAATAGGCGCTGGTGACTCGGGCGAGGAGGCCAGTCGAGGCCGCCAAGCCTTCCGAACTAGAAAATCCACATTGTGGTGAGGATGCCCGAAGGGAAGAGACGGGCAAGACCCCCATATCTCCGGAGGTTGAGATTGTCCCTCCGTCTTCAACAACTATTCCATAGGGGGTAAATGCTTAGGCCCCCGAGGTTAATGAGAATGCCTAGAGTGAAGAGCTCGGGGCCGCGACAACAGGACATTCCCTTTCATTGCCAACTTATTCTGGAGAGGCAATCGAGGAAACCAACACTTTGCATATGCCCGACCCAATTAAGGTCATTGGGGACGATCGTTTCTAGAGTTGCTATGCTGGAGTTGAGGATGCCGATGACTTCAATGATGCATCCTCCATTTTTGAAGAGGCTCGGTGTCTCTTTTCCCGGGTAAGGACTTGTCCTATTTATTGCAAGTTTTTCTCCCGTTGTCTTCCTCTTCTACTGATGCATTTTTATTTCACGTATAGGCTATTGCAAAGTTCAAGGCTGAGCTTAAACAATGTGAGGTCGAGCTCAAGAGAGTCTCAGGAGAAGAGAAGGCCTTGAGGCTCCTATGTAGTCAGAAGGAATAAGAGTGTAAGGATCTCCGAACTGCTTTGGCCAAAGCCCAAAAAAGCGAGTCCGGGCTGGACGAGCAGGTAACTTTGATTTTAACAAAGTTCATCATTCTTGGCCTTGCTTTGGAGGCTAATACTTTGATGTCTCAGCTGCAGCAAAATCTGGACATGAATGGGCAGCTCAAGGGCAAGGTGAATCAGGTTCAAGCTGATTGCCACTAATGGATGGAGAACATGGATAGACTCGTCGCCGAAAAGGAAGATGTTAAGGCTCAACTGACCTCGGCTAAAGCTCAGGTCCGCGGTGCCGAAGTGAAAGGCTTGGCTTAGGACAGGGACATCGAGGGGCTGGGGGCCGAGATAGCTAAAGCCCAGACTGAAGCAGCACATGCTAAGGCTGAAGCTGCAAAAGCCAAGGTTGAAGCTGAGAAGACGAAGGTTGTGGCCAATAAATCCATTGCCATATACAAGAGAGAAGCCGCGACCGCTCAAGATGAGTTAAGGGCGGTATCCAACCGGACAAAACGAAGCAATGAATTGGCTAAGTGTCAAGCATGGAGGGAGACTCTCGAGGAAGCCGGTGCTCAAGGGTTCGACCTTGCCAAGGAGATAGCCAAAGCACAGGCACGGGTAACGGATGCTAGGTTTCTTATCTCCTCTAATTATGAGGACGTGGTGAGTGGCTCCGACGATGAGGAAACTGAAGATGCTCCTGAAGGGGAAGAGTTTCTAGAAGATAAAGCCGCCGGATATGCAGACGGCACTCCCGGGGACGTGGCCCCGAAAATAGATTAGGTTTCTATTTTTGTATAAGGATCCTTCGTTGTAATATGCTTTGTAAATTTCCCAGATGAACATAAAGTATCTTTTTGCTCTGTTCTTGATTTGTGCTGACGTTTTATTTTGTCTCCGTTCATAAAAATTTCCGATGATTCATATGTTAAGTTCGAGTATTGTTTTAGACTCTCAATAAGCCCTTAGGCTTTTATTGCCCACGATCGTACCCCTTAGGGTTTTAGATGATCCCCGAGCCAAACTTAAAGTTAGATTAATGCGAGCTCGGGGCCTTTGGGTCCGAGTTAAACGAGAACGGGGTCTCAGACTCCCATAGGTCTTTGACCCTATATTTCTTTTTAAGTTGGCCCTTAGGCTCTCGTATATCGGCCCTTAGGCTCTTTTTTTGGATGGCCCTTAGGCTCTTTTAGGTTGACCCTTAGGATCTTTTAGATTGGCCCTTAGGCTCTTTAAATTGGGCTGTCTCGACCTCTAAAAATGTCTATATAGTTTTCCCTCACTTCGGCTAAAAGACGTAATGCAATTTTAGTTATGCCTTAGCATGTATTTTGTACCCGTTGGGTTTTTCGAAGGCTCAACGTATCGGAACCTTATTAGTCATTTTGTTTACGTGGACATAATCGAATGCCTCTTAAGGGTTTTCCGAAGGCTGGTGTTATCGAAGCCCTTGGATTGTTCGAGGGTTGATTTATCGAAGCCTTTAGATTTTTCGAGGGCCGAAATTATCGAGGCCCCTTATATTTTGCTTTTGCCGGGGATAGCCTGATTTAACCAGTTTTTCAATGTTTGATGGCCTTTAGTTTTATAGCGAAAATCAGACGTCTCTAAATCTCATTATTTTGGCCATAGCCTTTGTGTGACCGTAGTATTTAGTACGGCCGTAGCCTTCGGGTTTGTCACTTGGACTCGTTTCTTGATAACTTTCCAAACATGTTCGAAAAGTTAGTCCCCGAGTGAGTTGGCCTTGGCCTTCGTTTCGAGGGGGTGCATCTTTGAGGTCTTATGATGCCTCTTTGACATCTTACACTGACTATCAATAACAGTCCCTGGGTATTTCGGGGTGCTTTGGCCCTTGAGCCGCTTCCTATAGGATTGTAAGTATAGAGCTCGTATGAGATACAAAGTGTTTATTGATATAACTAGAATGATTCTTCAAATAGTTAATACATGCGTACATGTTTTGTCATCAGGGCTCGATTATTCTATATGGACACGGTTCATTTGACCGTTTGTCCCATTACAAAGTTCTCCTGTCGAGGCCCTTTTAGGCGCAAAATATCTTTATCAAAGCTATAACCTCCAAGGGTGATGCCCCCTAGTATTCGAGGTTGAATGAAAAGAAGACTTGAAAACATGTTGAGTGACCCTCAGGTAGCATATAGGTTTTGCCTCGTTAAAAACCTTGCCGGTAAAACCCAATCTTAAGGGAAAAAAGAGTGCAATGCATGCTTTCAAGCCCAAGGTCTTCGACCTCAGCAGTAATATCTCTTGAGCATTGATATATTCCAATTATTTGGTAGTTGCTCACCTTCCATTGTGCTGAGTTTGTAGGATCCTTTCCCTATGACTCCGAGGACATGGTGTTGATACCCAATTTTTCTCTATATATTTTAAATATGCAAAATACCTTCAAAATAGCATATATATGCATATCCAAGGTTTTTATTATTTTTTTCCATAATTTTAAGGTTTTAAATTGATTTATTTTCTCCCCTTTTATCCATAAAATCCCCAATAATAATTTCCAATTTTATTGTTTTGATAATTCATTTATTAGATTTCTATATTTATGCCAAATATGGCTAAGGTCATTTTCATATATTTTTATAATTAAATTTAGTATTTTTAAAAGCTAAATTGCACATAATTGCAATATTAGGCCTTTTAAGATTTAATTATGTTTTATATGCATAAAATTGGATCCTGTATTTTTAAATTGCTAATTATGTATTATAAATCATTTTAGCATTTTAAATTATTTTTTAGAAATTATCTACTATTTTTTATAAATTGAATAGGAAAAAATTGGCTATTTAATTCATAGCCAAATTGGCTTTCAATTCTAGCCTAAATCCAACGGAACCCCAACCCAATTGAAAAACCCACCGGACCCAAGCCCAAACCCAAACCATACCCGGCCGTTGATCAATTTTGATCAACGGCCCGGATTCACTCTTACCATAATTAACCTAAGACTCCTCCCTAAACCCTCATTCTCTCATTCACTCAACCGACACTCATCCCCATCTCTCTATCTCTGGTTCTCCCTAGAATCTTCTCTTTTACCATCCTATCCAATGGACCTTGTCCACCTTCTTCGGCCACCTCCCTTGCCGGAAACCATGGCCTCTCATCATTTCCTAGCCCCTGCTTCACCCCACACCGGTTTGACACTGTCCTGAGGTCCTTAGGTGAACTTGGAGCAGTTCAACTCCTATCCATGGTCTTTCATGCTATTTTCCGGCATCCATGGCTGTTCGAGTAAGATCCATGACTTTTCCAGCTAAAATCGGTAACGTTCTAAGGTTTTCTCATCTTCTGTGGGTTCTCTGAAACCCTAACTCTTGAGATCCTCCGATTTCTTTTAGATCTATCTTAGATCTGTGTATATTATGAGCTTTTGTTGTTTTCCTCGGAGGTTTTTTTTTATTTTCTCTAAATTAACCCTTCATCTTCAAGACTAGGGTTTCTTAACCTTTTTATAAAAGACTTCTCATCTGATCTTCAGTATTATCATATGATTTTACTACTTTTAAATGGCTTATTTAAGTTTTTCCTTTATCTGACTCATTACGTTGAAAGCCCTAATTTGTTTGGCTCTAGTTTGTGATTCTGAGTTCGTCTTTACTGTTCGTTCAGTCGAATTGTCCGTATGTGCGATTCTCATGGATATGTTGTGATTAGTTAGAGTATTTCTATGACTTTCATCCTAGTGATGTCTTATTAAGGGTTCCGATTTAGTTCTTCCTATTTGTACTTCGTTTATTGGTTTATTCATGGAAGTCTATACTATTTCCCTTAATATTAGTACTATTTTTTCAATTCTTTAAATCCTTGATTTACAGTGTTGATGCTCTTATACAGATGTTCGACTATTTTTCCTATCCCTAAAAATTATTTCTTACCTTGTTATGTGATTGACTATATTCTAATTGATTTCTACTGTTATTTTCTTAATTAGACCCTTATGTATCTAGCCCTAATTTACATATTTTGTACCTATGTTACTTGGATTCTTTCCTTATTTATTTCCTGCTTTCTACTGTTGGTAAATTACTCCCTTAATTAAGGGATACTTGGCTGATTTTTGTTCTCAAGTGATACTGAGTTCTATAATTACTGAAGAATTGATTCTTGCCTTATTTTGAACCAATTTTCAAACTACTATATAAATGACTCTCTTCTACATTCTTAACACACGAACAATAGTTCAAAATACGCACACACACACATAAAACTCCCTCTTCTCTCTTTGCTACTTGTGCTAACTGCTTGTCTAGCCTGCTGAAAGCCAAGGCTAGACTATGGGACACTACTTGCTTTACATTCTGCACTTTTCTTCCTTAATTGGTTTGTTCCTAGTTCAATTTTGAAATTCGACTCTATGTGCTCCATGTCTGTTAAATCCATGTTTCCTTCTGTACTAATTTAATGGCTTATGTATTTAATTGCCCTTCTTGTTTACTGCTTTATTCAGCAAGCTTAAGTTCTTCCCTCTCTTGTTCAAGTGTAACCATTTATTTGAGCTCTTGTTTATTCCCCTCAACTAGTATGCCATGTTAGTGCTTGATTAACACTAAGTGGCATGACTAATAATGTAGGCCCCTATCCTCAACATGACTACTATGTCTTATTACTATTCTAATTTCAAGCATGACTCCCTTATTAACACTTTGAAGTAATAGTTTTATATTCTGGAGGTCAATCCATGGATACTTGTTCTTTGTACTTGCTGGTCTATATGTTTCTCTTCTCATTCATGTTTACATGTTTCTGATTTAGGCTCTCTATGTCCCCAACCCCTTACTTCCCTAATGGTGAGTATTGGAATGATACTTCTTTGAATTTGTGCTATGTGTGCTGGCTTGTTCCAAGTTGTTGTTGCTACTATTCCCTCCTCATTTCAAAACTGTTTTCCTAAGCAATTCTTCTATTGTTTTGCAAACTTATTTCAAACATGCTTTGTCAAAACTGTTTCCAACTCAACTCTTTTAAATCTATGTCAAGCACTCTCACATGTACTCTTAGACCACTAGGTTCTGCCCCTTTTGTGCGAGCCTTGCCTTGGGACCCTTGAACTCCCTCTAAACTTGGACACATAAAAGCTGGTCTTTCCACACTGTACTTACTCTGTCTTGGCTATGAAATCTGGGTGTGAGCACTGTCTGGGATCCCTTGAGGTCCTTAGGGAACTCTGACACACCCGGATATGAGAAAGATTGTGGAACAATCTTGGCACTTGAAGTGATTTATTACATAACTCAGGGAGGAAGTCCTAATCAGGCTCCATATAGTGTAACTTCTTAGTTTTCATTTCTTCTTATATAATTCATTTCAATGTTGGTCTGTAATAACCTATTATAAACAAGTATTGGGGTGGCTAGTGAAAAGGGATAGGGTAAATATGCATGCTATAGTTGCTAAGGGTAGAAAATATTTTATTAGGTTTATATTCCTAACTGCGCAATAGAAACCATGTTTAGGATTCATACACGCATTAGAAATCATTCTCTTAGGTCTCCATGTTTATTGTTTCAGCATGTGCATACTTACAAAATCATGTGTTAAAATCTGCTAATAACTAGCACTTTACTATTATGTTATGCGCTTCCATGTACACTTAGAGATCCTGCCTTAGGATAAAAACAACGCTAATAACAGGACATTTCCATATCTTCTGCATATTCTGAAAGTATGTAATACTTATGCATTTAGAAATCCTGCTCAGGTCCTGCATATACATTATTCTGCATTTTTGTGCATTAGATATCATGCCTTTAGGATCACATTCACATCCGCTTAGGCATCTCTATTGTTGGTAATAATCTCAGAATTCTGAACATTTGGAACAACATGTTTAGTAATACAATTCAAACAGCCTTCCCTAAGTAACCCTGATAAATTGAACATTGTTTTACACCTATGCAAGTCTTAGGTGCTAAATTTGTCAAAACTGGAAACATGCTTCTTTATGTTGCTTTATCAATTGTTAAATCAGTAGGCAAGCCTGATTCGGACTTCTTTTCTGAGTCATGTAATAAATCCAATTCTGCTACTGTCACTTAGATACCATGCATAGAATCTGAATTTAGACCTTAATTGTGTATGAGTCATGTTGTTTATGTGCACTGTATGTGGAGGTATATTTGTGCCTTTCATTTGTCTTCCATGATCCCTTTAATTAAAGTCCTACTTGTTATTATATGTCGCCTTAGTATTTTTCCTTTAAACTTAAGGTTCTGCCTAGAACTTCCCCTTTTTATAGGATTGGAGTCCTAAATTCCTCCGGGACTGATAGAAAGAGACGAGTAACAACTTGCAATAGGGGTCGAGACCAACCCTTGCTTTAATTACCTTCATGGGGCGGGAAAGGGTAGTTATGGATATGATGATCGGTGCGTTAATACCACATGTAGCTCCTCTTTGAGGAGTGTCATACTGGGTATTGAATTGATGTGATCCATATTATAAATAAACCTAGGACACCCCTCTTTACATTCACGAATGTGCTTAGATTGCAATTCTTTTCAAAATCTAGCTTTTTCATTGGTTGTTTTCTTACATCTGTGTATTTAAATTTAAATCCCCTACTACTTGAGTCATACTTGTTTATTTGGTAATTGTACAAATTCACAAAAGTTGTTTGGCCGGGAACCACACTAGTGGATCTTGAGGGGTACCTAACACCTTCCCCTTAGGATAATTTCAAGCCCTTACCTTGTCTCAGGTACCAAACGTAGTTGCAAATGAACCCTATAGGCGCCTTAATGCACCTTAAAATTCGTTAGGTGGCGACTCTCCAAAAATGAAACTCCTTTCCCAAAAGGAAAGAGTTGTCCCAACTAAAATGTCATAAACCCGATTCCACGAGGAAAAAATAGGGCACGACGGCATAGTGACTCTGCTGGGGATATTTAGGCTTTTACCATTTCATACCCTTTTTTTTGTAAATTTTTACCCCTCCCTATGTGCAATTATTTGTTTAATTTCTTTAAGCATTTAATTTCTTCTTCAAAGGCAAACTGACGTATCTTTCTTGTTTCCTTCCTTCGTAATTGCTTTAAATTATAAAACTACTGTATTTATCGCCTTCTTAACGTGCAAATACATGTCAACATGCTTTTAATTATTAAATAATCATGCTCAACATCATAATCCACTCATGCCAAACAAATACTATAGCAACGCTTGATGAGTGGTTGCACCCTTCCTATATCATTACCCCCTAAATTCGGAAAGGCTTATTTGCGGTAAAACTAGTCCATCAGCGGTGCAGTCGACAATTCCGTGCCTTCCCCCTTGAGTTGTCCGCTCAAGGGTACCACTCTAAAACCTCATAGAAACCTTACTCTATTTAAATTGTGCATGCATCATGGTCAGCCTAGCCCGGTCAGTTATGTTGTCCACATAATGATCCTTTAAGATAGCCTTGTCCAAAGTCCACTAGGTTTCTCTAAACCCAAATGGACATCACCACGTTTTGTACATTTATTTGGAGAACTAAATGCTTCAGGCTAATTGTTGATATTAAATAGTAAAGTCTGGTGGGGGTAAGGGCCTAACCTGCAGAAATAAGGCACGAAATCCCCAAATTTGGCATGGTCACCAATATCCACCCAAGATTGCTAAGTTGGTGGAAAGATTTACATTCTAGTGACAAAACCCTCGTCAAAAATATCTGGGTAATCTTCCATCCCTCCTGGTGATCCAGCCTAACAACATGATAATAGAGGCTGCTACCTTATTTTGGGATTGTGAGAGGGTCGTATTCCGCTTTTGGGACATCGAGATGACACCTTTGCTAGAGGAGATAGGAGGGCGGACTGGTCTAGTGTGGGAAACTCCGGGTTTGCTAATGCCTGAGAACCGCACAGGCAAGTGTTTCTTAAAAAATGATGGGATTGAAGAAAAATGCAGAATTGGTATGCCTGAAGGAATCGTACATCCCTTTTGACTACTTGTATTAAAGGTACGGTCACAATAAATCATACCGTACCTACCATGACGAGTTTGCCATCACGTCCTTGGGAAATATCCATTGTAGGGTTTTCATCTTTATGTTTTGCTTCCTAGGTCTGATCATGTTTACAATGAAGAAAGGGAGAATCCATACTAGGCTAGCTATGGTAACCAAGACCCTAATGGAGGGGATTGGTGGGCAAACATTCAGCATTGTACCCATCATCATTGCAGATATATACCGAGCCTTAGAGAAGTGTCAATGAGGAGCGAGAAAGTGAATTACATCCCCGACATATTTGCTCAGCCTGAGAATGTCAAAGGATGGGTTGAGCTCTTTGATAATATGATTGAAGAACAGGTTCAATAGATGTTCGAGTGGTTTCCGACAGAGGAGTTCATCACCTGATCCAGAGATGCGCCTTTCCTGATACTGATTGGTTTAAGAGGAATATACCCTTACGTCCCTCTTCGAGTTATGAGGCAAGAAGGAGGAAGAAAGTCATACCCAGGGTCGACAAGATGAGCCATCTTCGAGCTGACTTCCAAAATGATGATAGTCCCCACAAGTGCCAAGCCTAGCACATGTGGCACTACAAGATCGTAATGGGGAAAAACACTATCGAGATAGACATATATCATGCCGGTTGTACCCCTTTCTATTCAGGTTGGTTGGAAGACAATTGGGATGGTCTGGGCCAACCAGGGTTCGTTCGAGGTCACAAAATTATAGACGAAAAAGGCCAAGGTGCAAGTCAAGTACAATCAGCTGCACAAAAGGATCCGTGAATGCGAGAGCGAACACCGCGAGATTTAAGAGTTCAACCAAAAGTTGACTGAGGAATGGAAAGACATGGCTATCAGTGCCAACAATAAGCTAGGATACTTGGAGCGAGGGATAGTAGAATTGGAGGGAAAATTTCTCAAGAGGATTGAAGACTGTCAAAAGGCGGCTGAAGGGACCGAAGGCAGACATCTATCTAGAGCATACCTGTTGCTGAGACTTCGCGAATTGGGGAAGCTGTTCGACGGAGCCAAGGATGTCAAATCTGGGGAAGGTCCTTCTAGGACCAAATAGATAGGATTTTACTTTTTTGCTTTATGAATGTAATAAGGCTAATGACCATTAGTGACTTTTATTTCTTGCTTATTTAGTGTCGTTTTGGGATTCACCTATCTTTATCAATAAAATGAGGCATTTAGCATTAAAAGTTCTCCAAGTCTATTTATCGCTTGGTCTACCTCGGGCACAAAGAGGTTCCCAAATTAGGACACGCTTTACATTCCTGCACTATGTGTTTAAATATTGCAATACTTTTTATAATCCTCACTGACTTGATTACCTTTTGTTTTATTTTTGTTTTTATTATTCCCCTTCCCAAAGGTTAGTTCGTGCACTCTGGCATCATCATCTTATTTCACAAGATCCAGGGGCCCTCCACCCACTCCTCCTCTTAGTCCCATTAAAGGCAAGAACAAAGGCAAATTGGAAGATTTAAACAATATCAGGAAGGATAACACAACTGAACGGGTAGAGGGCACTTGGCGTGGTCCTTGCTACCCACTAGAGCAGCCAATACCGCATCTGGAGCAGACCTTCCAACAGGCCGACATTATTTATGAGACAGACGAAGAAGAAGCACTTGTAGCGATATAGAACTTGTTTCTAGAGTACAGTGATATGGACTGTTGCATTATTCTCGAGGAGGAGGGGGAAGGCCCTTCCATTCAGGCTGTGATCAGAGGGGCGCATCTCAAGAATTGGACCATCAGCACAACCAAAGCCCGACCAACCTCGGGGTAGCAAGGCTAAAACAAGCATTATTCACTATTTTTACTAAATGATTTTCTTTTCGCATTTTTCAATTCCCGCAATAAGATCTTCGATGTTCAAAATAGTATTCAGCTTATCAAAATCATTTTCGATTTTTCTTATGAATTAATATTTATTGCTATTATTTTCTCTCCTTGCTTTACCAATACAACATTACTATTACTTGTCTTGATAAACCAATGAATGTGACATGCAATGAGACAATGCAACAAATGGACATTGATTCAGAGGAAGATGACATACCTGACGGGATTGTCAAAGAAGTTGAGAACTTTGAGAACAGACCTAAGTCCAACCTAGACGAGACTGAAATTGTCAACCTGGGAGATGCAGAAAACGTCAAGGAAACTTGAATCAGCATTCACCTATCGCCATCAGAGAAGAAAGAATATACAAAATTTCTAAAGGAGTATGAGGACATATTTGCCTGGTCGTATGATGACATGACTGGTCTGAGTACGTCTATTGTGGCTCACAAACTGCCAACTGATCCAATGTGTCCACCGGTAAAGCAAAAGCTCAGAAAGTTCAAGCCTGATATGAGTTTGAAAATCAAGGATGAAGTCACCAAGCAGATCAAAGCTAAGGTTCTCAGGGTAGTAGAATACCCGACATGGTTAGCCAACATTGTAACAGTACCAAAGAAGGATGGGAAGGTCAGAGTCTGTGTTGACTACCGGGATCTCAACCAGGCCTATTCGAAAGACGATTTCCCTTTGTCAAATATACACATCCTAATTGACAATTGCGCCAAGCATGAGCTACAGTCATTCGTAGATTGCTTTGCTAGTTATGATCAGATCTGGATGGATGAGGAAGATGCTAAGAAAATGGCTTTCATTATGCCATGAGGAGTGTACTGTTACAAGATGATGCCATTCGGCTTGAAGAATGTAGGGTCCACCTACATGAGGGCCATGACTACCATTTTCCATGATATGATACACAAGGACCCCGCAAAGTTTGCATTTGGGTTTCCTGCTGGGAAATGGCTTGGGTTTATTGTGAGTCACCAAGGAATAGAACTGGATCCATCGAAAGTCAAAGCCATTCAAGAACTACCACCGCTAAAGAACAAGAAGGATGTGATGAGTTTCTTGGGAAGGCTTAACTACATTAGCCGATTCATAACACAGTCTACAGTTATATATGAGCCAATATTTAAGATGTTGAAGAAGGACGACGCCACCAAATGGACCGATGACTACCAAAAGGCCTTCGACAAAATCAAAGAGTACCTGTCAACACCACCAGTCTTAGTCCCGCCCGAGCTAGGTATACCCTTATTACTCTACCTTGAAGTGTTGGATGGAGCTTTCAGCTGCGTTTTGGGGTAACATGATGAAATAGGAAGGAAGAAACAAGCCACTTATTATCTAAGTAAGAAGTTCACCCCGTATGAGGCCCAGTATTCTCTATTGGAATGCACCTGTTGTGCTTTGACTTGGGTAGCTCAGAAACTGAGACATTACTTTTGTTCCTATACTACATATCTCATATCGAGAATGGATCCCTTGAAGTACATCTTTCAGAAGCCCATGCCTACTGGCAAGCTAGCCAAGTGGCAAATCTTGTTGAGTGACTTCGACATTGTTTACGTAACTCAGAAAGCTATCAAGGGATAGGCACTAGCAGACCACCTTGCTGAAAACCCCGTGGATGGAGGATACGAACCCCTGAAAACATATTTTCCTGATGAAGAGGTATCATTCATAGCAGAAGACATTGTGGAATCCTATGATGGTTGAAGAATGTTATTCGGTGGAGCAGCAAACTTCAAAGGAGTTGGCATAGGAGCAGTCCTAATATCGAAAACCGGTCAGCATTATCTGGTGTCTGCCAAACTTCCCTGCACCAACAATATGGCCGAGTATGAAGCCTGCATCTTAGGGCTCAAAATGGCCATTGACATGAACGTTCAAGAGCTGCTAGTGATTGGAGATTCAGACTTACTTATACATCAGGTACGAGGAGAATGGACACCCAAGAACTCTAAGATACTCACGTATCTGCATCACGTACAAGAATTAAGAAAGAGGTTCACGAAGACAGAATTCCAGCATGTTCCCAGAATCCAAAATGAGTTCGATGATGCATTGGCTACCCTATCATCTATGATACAACATCTAGACAAGAATTTCATTGATCTCATTTCGGTGAAAATCGATAATCAGCCAGCTTACTGTGCCCATGTTAAAGAAGAAGCAGACGGAAAGCCTTGGTTTCATGATATCAAGGAATATTTGGCAAAAGAAGAGTACCCAGAGCTTGCAAATCCTACTCAGAAATGCACACTTCGGAGATTGTCCAACAACTTCTTTCACATCGGATGAATCCTGCATAGGCGGACTCCCGATTTAGGATTATTGAGATGTGTTGACGCAAAGGAAGCATCCAGGCTACTGGAGGAAATTCATGCGGGGACCTGCGGTCCACATATGAACGGTTTTGTCTTAGCAAAGAAGATACTTCGGACTGGTTACTTTCGGATGACTATGGAAACAGACTGCATCCAGTAGGTCCGGAAATGTCACCGCTGTCAAATATATGCAGACATGATAAAGGTACCTCCAAGCGAGCTTCACACAACAAGCTCGCCATGGTCGTTCGTCGCCTGGGGGATGAATGTTATTGGACCAATCGAGCCCGCTGCTTCCAACGGACATAGGTTTATCCTGGTAGCCATAGACTATTTCACCAAATGGGTCGAAGCAGCATCTTACAAAGTAGTGACTAAGAAAGTCGTGGCAGACTTTGTCCGCGACCGCATTGTTTGTCGATTCGGGATTCCAGAGTCAATCATTACTGATAATAATTCCAACCTCAATAGTGACTTGATGAAAGCTAGATGTGAAACTTTCAAGATCAAACACAATAATTCCACAGCCTTCTGGCCTCAGATAAATAAAGCTGTAGAAGACGCCAACAAGAATATCAAGAAGATATTGAGGAAAATGATAGAGAAGCATAAACAATGGCACGAGAAGTTATCATTTGCTCTATTGGGGTATCGCACCACAGTCCGCACATCAACTGGGGCAACCCCCTATTTTCTGGTTTATGGTACAGAGGTTGTCATTCCTGTTGAGGTAGATATTCCTTCCCTAAGGATCATACAAGAAGCTGAGCTTGATGACGAAAAGTGGGTAAAAAGTCGTTATGAGCAACTAGCCCTTATAGACGGAAAGAGAATGAATGTAGTCTGCCATGGTCAACTCTATTAGAATAGAATGTCCAAAGCCTTTAACAAAAGAGTCAAGCCAAGATAGTTGACACCGGGGCAACTGGTGTTGAAGAAGATTTTTCCACATCAAGATGAAGCCAAAGGGAGGTTCTCTCCCAACTGGCAGGGTCCATACATGGTTCACCAGGTTTTGATAGGAGGAGCCCTCGTACTTGCAAAACTGGATGGAGAAGTCTGGCCAAAGCCGATCAATTCAAATGCAGTCAAGCGTTACTATGTGTAATCTTTGTATTTTACTTATATGATGTAAATTGAACTACGCCTGACCTGATTCCCGTTTAAGAGGGGATAGGTAGGCAGCCCTATGGGTTCGGTCACAATTCAATAAAAAATTCATCCCCCCTCCCCCCCCTCCGTAATTGGAAACTGGGGCAGAATTTTGAGGAGGACCCACAAAATTCCAAAGTAATTTCAGCCGATGCCGCACGAGCAATAGTCAGAAACATCAACCCATTAAACTGGGGTAGAATTTTGAGGAGGACCCTCAAAATTCCGTTAGCAGGAGAGGTTGTAATGTCCTGAATTACATCACAGTCACTGGTTCATCTGAAAGCTATTTTTTTATATATACATTTATACTTTTACAAAATCATACATGTTTATTATTGAAACAGCTTTGTTTAGCAACGCTACCCCAATGATACAGACGATATCACCAGATCAAAGCCGAACGAGTCAAGCAAAGCTAGCGGGGATACGAACTAACCTTCCCCCTTACAAAACTCACAATTTTTCTTTGAATGCAGGCACTAGGATTACAAAATCATTAAACATACTATACGCCCATGGAACAAAAACTATTCAAGAATACGACTCTCCGAACCGTTGCACTTGCCATCATTTGCTATCAACACACACCAGCGATGTTCCATACGTCACAGTGGTCCCAGTAAACACAACGCCGCAATCTACTATTAGTTAAGAAAACTCTACTATCATTTGTCATTTTATTTCTTGCATAAGGCTACCATTCTGCCTTACGAGAATATTGACTCTATTTGCATCTGCATTGCATAAGGCTAACATTTTGCCTTTCGAGACTAAACGTTGTCTCCATCTGCATCCACATTACATAAGGCTACCATTCTACCTTCCAATTTGCATAAGGCTACCATTCTACCTTCCGAGACTAAACGCTATCTCCATTTACATCTGCATTGCATAAGGCTACCATTCTACCTTACGAGACTAAATGTTGTCTCCATCCACATCTGCATTGCATAAGGATACCATTCTGCCTTCCAATTCGTATAAGGCTACCATTCTGCCTTCCGAGGTTAAGTTCTACCTCCATCTACATCTGCATAGCATAAGGCTACTATTCTGCCTTCCAATCTACTTAAGGCTACTTTTCTGCCTTTCGAGGCTAAGCTCTGCCTCCAATTTCCTTCAAAACTAAGCACTATCCCAAGCACCATTTATCTTGCTTCTCTTACGGGCTAAGATCTGCCCTTCAATTCACAAGACTAATCTCTGTCTTGTCCGCATCATATTACTGCATCCTTCATAGGCTGAAATATCACAAATCTATCCAAAGGCGTCATCATTCGGAGGCACCATCTCCATAGCCCGAGAACATCATGTCATGGCCTGAGGATCTCTTTCAATCTTTTGCATATCATTATTCAAAGGCGTCATGGTTCAAAGGCACCATCCTCATAGCCCGAGAACATCATTCATGGCCTGTGAATCCTTTATCATACGCTTTATAGCCTAGGACATCATGGTCTAAGAACCTCATTCTCATTGTCCGAAGACAACTTTCATGGTCCGACGAGAATTTTCATGATGTTTAAATTGATGCACAGTATACGCTTGTATTATTTCTATTTGCAGGTAAGCCGGCGAGTAATGGCTACCCTAGCAGGAGCAATCCCTCTCCAGTTCCCTCAGCCATAACAAACCTAACCAGTCCCGTAAGCCGTCCACTCACCCAGCCCTAGATATTGCGCCCGTTCTTGAAAGGTCTTCATCGGTATACTCCGCCGATGGATCCTGAACTACATACGGCCTGATTCCTGTGTAACTAGGGATATGTAGGCAGCTCAGAAGCCAGGGTGCAGCCTAGCCTCTTCAAACCGTTTTGCTTGGTCAAAATTGGCCATCATTTATTTACCTGGAAACCCTTTCATTCTTTCCAGGTAAAGAGGGGCAGTTGTTGATACCCACTTTTTTTATATATATTTTAAATATGCAAATTACCTTCAAAATAGCACATATATGCATATATAAGCATATCCAAGGTTTTTATTATTTTTCCATAATTTTAAGGTTTTAAATTGATTTATTTTCTCCCCTTTTATCCATAAAATCCCCAATAATTATTTCCAAAATTATTGTTTTGATAATTCATCTATTGGATTTCTATATTTATGCCAAATATGGCTAAGGTAATATTTATATATTTTTATAATTACATTTATTATTTTTAAAAGCTAAATTGCACATAATTGCAATATTAGGCCTTTTAAGATTTAATTATGTTTTATATGCATAAAAATGGATCCTATATTTTTAAATTTCTAATTATGTATTATAAACTATTTTAGAATTTTTAAATTATTTTTAGAAATTATCTACTATTTTTTATAAATCAAATAGGGAAAAAATTGGCTATTTAACTTATAGCCAAATTGGCTTTCAATTCTAGCCTAAATCCAACGGACCCCCAACCCAATTAAAAAACCCACCAGACCCAAGCCCAAACCCAAATCATACCTGGCCCAGACCTAGGTTAATCCTGGTCGTTGATCAATTTTGATCAACAACCCGGATTCACTCTTACCAGAATTAACCTAAGACTACCCCCCCAAACCCTCATTCTCTCATTCACTCAACTGACACTCATCTCCTTCTCTCTAACTCTAGTTCTCTCTAGAACCTTCTCTTGTCCCATCCTCTCCGGTGGACCTTGTCCACCTTCTCCGGCCACCTCCCTCGCCGGAAACCATGGCCTCTCGTCATCTCCTAGCCCCTGCTTCACCCCACGCCGGTTTTCCTAAGCAACTCTTCTATTGTTTTGCAAACTTATTTCAAACATGCTTTGTCAAAACTGTTTCCAACTTAACTTTTTAAAATCTATGTCAAGCACTATCGCTCTACTCTAAGACCACTATGTTCTGCCCCTTTTGTGTGAGCCTTGCCTTGGGACTCTTGAGCTCCCTCTGAACTTGGACACATAAAAGCTGGCCTTTCCACACTGCACTTACTCTGTCTTGGCTATGAAATCTGGGTGTGAGCACTACCCGAGATCCCTTGAGTCCCTTAGGAAACTCTGACACACCCGGATATGAGAAAGACTATGGAACAATCTTGGCACTTGAAGTGATTTATTACGTAACTCAAGGAGGAAGTCCTAATCAGGCTCTCTATAGTGTAACTTCTTAGTTTTCATTTCTACTTATGTAATTAATTTCAATGTTGGTCTGTAATAACCTGTTGTAAACAAGTATTGGGGTGGCTAGTGAAAAGGGATAGGGTAAATATGCATGCTATAGTTGCTAAGGGTAGAAAACATGTTATTTGGTTTATATTCCTAACTGCACAATAGAAACCATGCTTAGGATTCATACACGCATTACAAATCATGCTCTTAGGTCTCCATGTTTATTGTTTCAGCATTAAATCTGCTAATAACTAGCACTTTACTATTATGTTATGCACAACCATGTACATTTAAAGATCCTGCCTTAGGATAAAAACAATGCTAATAACATGTCATTTCCATATCTTCTGCATATTTTGAAAGTATGTAATACTTATGCATTTAGAAATCCTGCTCAGGTCCTGCATATACATTATTCTGCATTTTTGTGCATTAGATATCACGCCTTTAGGATCTCATTCACATCCGCTTAGGCATCTCTAGTGCTGGTAATAGTTCTGGAATTCTGAACATTTGGAACAACATGTTTAGTAATAGAATTCAAACAACCTTCCCTAAGTAACCTTGATAGCTGGAACACTGTTTTACACCTAGGCAAGCCTTAGGTGCTAAATTTGTCAAAACTGGAAACATGTTTCTTTATGATGCTTTATCAATTGTTAAAATCAGTAGGCAAGCTTGATTCAGACTTCTTTTCTAAGTCATGTAATAAATCTGATTTTGCTGTTGTCACTTAGATACCATGCATAGGATCTGAATTTAGTCCTTAATTGTATTTGAGTCATGCTGTTTATGTGCATTGTATGTGAAGGTATATTTGAGCCATTCATTTGTCTTCCATGCTCCCTTTAATTGAAGTCCTACTAGTTATTATATGTCGCCTTAGTATTTTGCCCTTAAACTTAAGGTTTGCCTAGAACTTCCCCCTTTTATAGGATAGGAGTCCTAATTCCTCCGGGGCTGATAGGAAAGGACGGGTAATAGCATACAATAGGGGTCGAGATCAACCCTCGCTTTAATTACCTTCATGGGCCAGGAAAGGGTAGATATAGATATGATGACCGGTGCGTTAATACCACATGTAGCACCTCTTTGAGGAGTGTCATACTGGGTATTGCATTGATGTGATCCATATTATAAATAAACCTAGGACACCCCCCTTTACATTCACGAATGTGCTTAGATTGCAATTCTTTTCAAAATCTAGCTTTTTCATTGGTTGTTTTCTTACGTCTGTGTATTTAAATTTAAATCTCCTACTACTTAATCCATACTTGTTTATTTGCTAATTGTACAAATTCACAAAAACTGTTTGGCCAGGAACTACACTAGTGGATCCTGAGGGGTTCCTAACACCTTCCCCTTGGGATAATTTCAAGCCATTACCCTGTCTCTAGTTACCAAACGTAGTTGCAAATGAACCCTATAGGTGCCCTAACGCACCTTAAAAATCGTTAGGAGGCGACTCTCCAAAAATGAAACCCCTTTCCCAAAAGGAAAGAGTTGTCCCAACCAAAATGTCATAAACCCGATTCTGCGAGGAAAAAAGGGGGCGCGATAGCATGGCGACTCTACTGAGGATATTTAGGCTTTTACCATTTCATACCATTTTTGTGAATTTGTACCCCTCCCTATGTGCAATTATTTGTTTAATTTCTTTAAGCATTTAATTTCTTCTTCAAAGGCAAACTGACGTATCTTTCTTGTTTCTTTCCTTTGTAACTGCTTTAAATTATAAAACTGTTGTATTTATCGCTTTATTAACGTGCAAATACATGTCAACAAGCTTTTAATTATTGCATAATCATGTTCAACATCATACTCCACTCGTGCCAAACAAATACTATCGCAATGCTTGATGAGTGGTTGCGCCCTTCCTATATCATTACCCCCTAAATTTGGAAAGACATATTTGCGGTAAAACCAGTCGATCAGCGGTGCAGTCGATGGTTCTGTGCCTTCCCCCTTGAGTTGTCTGCCCAAGGGTACCAGTCTAAAACCCCATAGAAACCTTACTCTGTTCAAATTGTGCATGCATCATGGTCAAACCTAGCCGGGCCAATTTTATTGTCCATATAATGATCCTTTAAGATAGCCTCGTCCAAAGTCCGTCGGGTTTCCCTGAACCCAAACGGACGTCACCACGTTTTGTGCATTTATTTGGAGAACTAAATGCTTCATGCTAATTGTTGATATTAAATAGTCGAGTCTGGTGGGGGTAAGGGCCTAACCTTGTTTGTCTTGCAGAAATATGAGGCACGAAGTCCCCAGATTCGGCATGGTCACCAATGTCCACCCAAGATTGCTAAGTTGGTGGAAAGATTTACATTCTAGTGACAAAACCCTCGTCAGAAAATATTTGGGTAATCTACCATCCCTCCTGGAGATCCAGCCTAACAACATGATAATAGAAGCTGCTACCTTATTTTGGGATTGTGAAAGGGCCGTGTTCCGCTTTGGGGACATCGAGATGGAACCTTTTTTATAGGAGATAGGAAGGCTGACTGGTCTACTGTGGGAAACTCCGGGTTTGCTAACGCTACCGCACAGGCAAGGGTTTCTTAAAAATGATGGGATTGAAGAAAAATGCAGAATTGGTATGCCTGAAGGAATCATACATCCCTTTTGACTACCTGTATGAAAGGTACGGTCACAGCAAATCATACTATACCTACCATGACGAGTTTTCCATCACGTCCTTAGGACATATCCATCGTAGGGTTTTCATTTTCATGTTTTGCTTCCTGGGTCTGATCGTGTTTCCAATGAAGAAAGGGAGAATCCATACTAGGCTAGCTATGGTAACCAAGACCCTAGTGGAGGGGATTGGTGGGCAGACATTCAACATTGTACCCATGATCATTGCAGATATATACCGAGCCTTAGAGAAGTGTCAATAAGGAGCGAGACACTTCGAAGGCTGCAATCTACTACTTCAACTTTGGCTCATGGAACATCTCCAAAAAGGCGAATACCGACAAGAAATTTAGCAAAGGGTCCGGGATGATCACGTCGCTTTCCACCATCCGAAGTGAATGAATTACATCCCCAACATGTTCGCTCATCCTGAGAAAGCCAAAGGATAGGTTGAGCTCTTTGATAATCTGACCAAAGAACAGGTTCAATGGATGTTCGAGTGGTTTCCGACAGAGGAGTTCATCGCCCAATCCAGAGATGCGCCTTTACTTATACTAATCGGTCTAAGAGGAACATACCCTTACGTCCTTCTTCGAGTTATGAGGCAAGCAGGTAGGAAGCAAGTCATACCTAGGGTCGACAAGATGAGCCATCTTCGAGATGACTTCCAAAATGATGATAGTCCCTACAAGTGCCAAGCCCAGCACATGTGGCACTGCAAGATCGTAACGGGGAAAGACACCATTGATCCAGACAAATATCATGTCGGTTGTTCCCCTTTCTATTCGGGTTGGTTGGAAGACAACTAGGATGGTCTGGGCCAGCCAGGGTTCGTTTGAGGTCACAGAATTATAGATAAAAAGACTGAGACTCAAGTCAAGTACAATCAGCTGCGCAAAAGGATCCGTGAATGCGAGAGCGAACACCGCGAGATTTAAGAGTCCAACCAGAAGCTGATTGAGGAATGGAAAGACATGGCTATCAGTGCCAACAAAGAGCTAGGATACTTGGAGTGAGGCATAGTAGAACTGGAGGGAAAATTTCTCAAGAGGATTGAAGACTGTCAAAAGGCTGAAGGGACAGAAGGCAGACATCTAGCCAGAGCATACCTGTTGCTGGGACTTCGCGAATTGGGGAAGCTGTTTGACAAAGCCAAGGATGTCGAATCTGGGAAAGGTCCTTCTGGGACCAAATAGATAGGAATTTACTTTTTCTCGTTATGAATGTAATACGGCCAATGGCCATTAGTGACTTTTATTTCTTACTTATTTAGTATCGTTTTGGGATTCTCCTATATTTATCAATAAAATGAGGCATTAGTTCTACAAATCTATTTGTCGCTAGGCCTACCTCGGGCACAAAGAGGTTCCCAAATTAGGACACGCTTTACATTCCCGCGCTATGTGTTTAAATATTGCAATAATTTTTGTAATCCTCACTGACTTGATTATCTTTTGTTTTATTTTTGTTTTTATTATTACCCTTCCCAAAGGTTAGTTCGTGCACTTTGGCATTATCATCTTATTTCACAAGATCCAGGGGCCCTCCACCCACTCATCCCCTTAGTCCAATTAAAGGCAAGAACAAAGGCAAGATAGAAGATTTAAACAACATCAGGAAGGAGAACATAACTGAACGGGTAGAGGCCACTTGGCGCGGTCCTTGCTACCCACTAGAGCCGCCAATACTGCATCTGGAGCAGACCTTCCAACATGCCGACATTATTTATGAGTCAGATGAAGAAGAAGCACTTGTAGCGATGAAGAACTTGTTTCTAGAGGAAAGTGATATGGACTGTTGCGTTATTCTCAAGGAGGAGGAGGAGGAAGGCCCTTCCATACAGGCTATAAGTAGAGGGGCGCATCTCATGAATTGGACCATCAGGACAACCAAAGCCCAACGAGCCTCGGGGTAGCAAGGCTAAAACAAGCATTATTCACTATTTTTACTAAATGATTTTCTTTTTGAATTTTTCAATTCCCACAATAAGATCTTCAATATTCAAAACAGTATTCAGCTTATCAAAAGCATTTTTGATTTTTCTTACGAATTAAAATTTATTGCTATCTTTTTCTCTCCTTGCTTTACCAATACAACATTACTATTACTTGTCTTGATGAAACTTAAGTCCATCAATACCGCTTCTGCAGTCTACAGATCATTTCTGTGATCGCGCTTCTGCACACCCATGCCCACACCTACGGAACTACAGAGCTCGACCAACCACTGCTTATGTGGTCCACTATCCGCTTCTACAGACTCGCACCTGCGGACCAAGTGTTGCACTTGCGAAAGCACCAGAATTGATCAGACTCGGGGATTCAACCAAGTCTTAAAACAAGCTGAAACCAATCTGGAACACACCCGAGGCCCCCCCGTCCAAGAATACTATCAAGTCCCAAAATATAACACGAACTTACTCGAGGGCTAAAATCACACCAAAAAACATCAATACTATGAATCACACCTCAATTCAAGTCTAATGAACTAATGAATATTTCCAAATTCAAAACTTGCGCCAAACCAGCTTTAACAACTCTAATGACCTCACATTTTCAATACAAGACTCAAATAACACAACGAACCTATGCCAACTTTCGGAATCACAATCCGAGCCCGATATCAATAAAGTCAACTGCTACATCCCGTACTTTAACGTTAGGATTCGTTAAAGTAATAACATATGAGTTGGAAGGGATTGAAGTTAAACATGAGGATATGGATATAGGACCATGTAAGTTTGAAGAATTTCGGAACTACTATATATTGACTTGATATGTATTTCTTGAAGTAAACCATTTTTGGTAAAAGTTGATAAATATGATTTTATATAGTTGTGATAAGTTTTAAATTAAATACATGACATGCAGGGGTTTATAAATGAGGTTTTATTTATTATAAGGGTAGATAGTATTTTATCATAAGAAAAGTTATCCTTTTTCCGTTTTGAGAATTTATAGTATAAAAAGATTTCTTTATTGTAAAGATATAAATTATTTTCTCACAAGAAAAGAAGGTTATCTTTTTTTACCATTTTAAGAACTAAGCGTACGAAGATTTGTACTCTTTATATGAGATTAGAAAAATTAAAAGTTGAGAAAATATATGTATTTTTAATTATATGGGTGTTTTAATAAAATAATAGTGTATGTATTAATTTTATAAGGTACCATATGACCATGATAGTATGATATATAAAGTGTATTAAAAATAAATAGTATTTTAACTAATTTGAGATAATTCTTAATTACGTGGGTAATTGATAATTATCTAAAAAAAAATTTTGATAAGATTACTAATTTAAACGTGGCAGCAAGAGGTTAAGTCATTGTGACTCATGGAGCTTGACAAATAGGTGGCAAGAATAAAATGAGTCTCGGAGAAATAGTAAAACTACTTTAATACTAAAAAAAAAACTTTGTTGTAAGCCTTCATCACTTTCTGTGTAACTTTCTTTCTGCTCTTTCCCTATCTTACCTTTACATTCATGGTCATGCCAAACTATGTAACATTGAGAAATCTTCTAATCAGTTTGTTGCACTTTATTTTTTTTTCTTGAGCTCACTAAGGTTGTTTGTTGGGGTGTATAGTGAATATGGAAACATCATAATGGTGCTGAGGATCATTGAGAAAACGCCCTGATTTGAGTTGAAAATGGTTAGGCAAAAAGAAAGAGGTAATAGAAGAGAGGGTTGAAACAAGCTACTTGTTAGTTTATAATAACTATCCTCAAAATTGAGAGTACATGGGGTATTTATAAACTGAGACATTTACATTTGTGTCCTGTAACTGTCCTATCGTGAGTTATCTCATTTGAATATATGTTACTTGTGTAAATGGAGTTCTGCATCAATTATGCCTTTTATGTAGGATTAGTGGCTAGGTGTACAATTTCTGCATAAGTAACATTAAAATTTTTTAGGGTAAGTTGGAAAATATATTAGTCTCAAGCATTGATGTATTGTTTTGCTCAGTTTCTACTGCAGCAATGGTAGATGTAGATGATGTAGGTGCCATGCTTGACTTAGTTATTAACACAATTTTTTAATGTAAATCAAATTGGTATGGAAACTTGCAAGTGCAGTAAGTAAAATATCCATAGTTAGATTAACACCTTGTCATGGACTCATAATGTGTCATCAGTGTAGGTTTCACCTCACTTGTGAGTGGCGATCAATTTCCATACTCTTTCAAAAGACTAAATTATAGTCAATATGCAAGATTGTCATATATCAACTACATGTGTCAATTTAGGCAACAACAATTCAGTAAGCTACTATTTTAGCCAATCTAGCAGAAAGTTCCAACGAAGATATATTTTACTCCGGGTATGTTAAGGCTATCCCTTCTTTCATGATCTATACGACATGAACAAAACGAGAAAATGTACAACTTTCATAAATGACTCTATTCATAGAAATACTAGAGATACTGATGTTCTTGATTTTCCATGTGTCATATTATTCTATCATCTGTTTATGGGTCTCAAAAATATGTAAGTTGATAAAATTTATTTCATGATATTAACCAGAGGCATAATGGTCTTATGACGTACTAAGAGATTTTATTAACGTATTTCATATGCATTTATACATGCACATTGATCCATGACCAAATGACGTTATATACGCGTGTATATATGTGTGTGTGTGTATATATATATGTATATGTATATGTGATATGGGATATGGGAAGGGTTATGGCGTTATATACGCACCACCACCTGATCAGTTGGTATATGTTGATGATTTACCCACAGTGGCCGAGATGATATGATGGGATGCCCTCAGGGCCGAATGATTTTATTGACGTACTTTTCATGCATTCTATTCATGTGCATTGAACCATGACCAGATGGCATTATATATGTAAATATATGTATATAGTATATGGGAAAAAGTTACGGCGTTATATACGCACCACCACCTGATCAGTTGGGATATGATGATGATGTTGCCCACAGTGGCCGAAATATGATTCAAACGCCCTCAGAGGCTTGATGATGATATATACGTACAGACCTATGCATTACATGACATTTATATGCTTATGCATGACATTATAAATATTTCATGATTTATACATCTATCCAGATATACAGGTTGAGTCTTTTACTCCATGTTTCTTCCATGTCCTTTATATACTTATTTACATGCCTTACATAATCAGTATATTATTTGTACTAACTTCCTTTTGTTGGAGACGGTGCATTCATGCCTGCAGGTATAGATAAATAGTTTGACGAACCCTCATAGTAGACGAGATTGGCATTTAGCGAAGGATCAGTAAGACTCCACCTCATTTGGAGTGCAGTCGAGTCTATGAGTCATTGTGTCAGAGTTTTGCCACAGACTTATGGGTAGGCCGGTACCTTGTCCCATTGATGTCAAATAATCTTAGAGGCTTTGTAAACAAATGTTCATTTTGTACAGTATGTTAAAGGCCTTGACAGCCCATATATATTTATGTTTTAAGAACAATGTTTCATTAATACAGAGTTGTGGCCTACTTATAGTTATACAATACAAGTTGTGGCCATGTTGGCCCATGCTAGTTATAAAATTAAAAAAAGAATTATAGAGTGGTTCACTCGGGCTAGTACGGCACTGGGTGCCAGTCACCCTCTCCAGGTTTGGGGCGTGGCATCAACCGTCGGTCAAATCTATCATCCTTCCAAACCTTCAACTCTTCAATTTTCACCAATTCAAGCCAAAACAACCTACAAACCTCCAAATTCACATCTGGACATATGCCTATGTCACGGACCGAAATTTCCACCGTCGGGATCGTGATGGCGCCTAATATTTCACTTGTTAGGCAAGCCAATGTTAGAACAACTTATTTCTTTTAACAGTTTAAATGAAAATATTAAAAAAGAGCTGAAATAACTGAAATAATCTAAAGTATAAATACGGAAGCTAAACTAGCCAAACATCTATTACAAATCCCTGAACCTGGTGTTACGAGGGCATGAGTTACTAGAATAGTACATACAAGGGTCTAAAATAACATAAAGTTGTCTGAAAAGAAGTTACACATCTAAATAAAAACAAGAAGAGGACTTTATGAGTTGCGGGCGCTGAACATCTGTACCTCATATCTCCGTAGGCTATCTAATCTGAGCTTTGTAGCAGCCTCCGCTGGGATCGACTCCAAAATCTGCACAGAGTGTAAAGTGTAGTATCAGTACAAACGACCACATGTACTGGTAAATGTCGAGCCTAACCTCGACGAAGTAGTGACGAGGCTAAGACGGGTCACTTACGCTATAACCTGTACGCATTATATATAATAATGACAGAAAATAGAAATACTAAATAGAATTAAACAATCAACTAAGAATAGTAACTACAGTCTCAAGAATAAACCAGTGTCGTCCGAATTACCAATCTTTAGCAGTTCAAATAAAATATCGGAAACCAACATAGATCAAGAAATGAAAAACATATAGGGTGTTACGGCCCTCAACCCGATCGCACCAAACAACATAAAATCCTCCCTTATTTCATCGTAATAGCATTAATACAGAGATAATATATATAAATATGTTGCGACGTGTAACCCGATCTCACTATATATCAAAACAGTATAATAAGTCACCCTTATTCCACCATATCAATCCACTCTTATTCCATATGTTGCAGCATGCAACCCGATCCCACTATATGGTACATATTTACCCTTATTCCACCATATCAATCTACCCTTATTACACTTGCTACGGCGTGTATCCCCATCCCACCATATCAGTTCCCAATACTCAATGCACAGTAAAATCAACAGTTCAAACCACAAAACCTTTACTATCAATAATACCAAACTGCACCAAAAGGGGAAACCTTGAACAATATAGAAATCTATATGAGTAATACTACACAGCGAGACCAATTAGTAATTGACAATTAGAATGTGCAAGAAAGTCAGTTTAAGAAAATATCAGAGAATCGTGAAGAAATGGAAGAGCTAACTTCATTAACAGGAGAAGATATTGATTAACAAGTAGCAGTTAAGCATGAAAAGCATTTAGAGCATACATCAGCTAAGACATGGAAGGAAATAACTAAGGAAAACCTTAGTTATACAGCGATGTATAAGCACTCGCCACCTTGCATATACACCGATAACATGAAATTCACATAGCACATAGTCTGAGGGTGCCTAATTTTCTCAAGTTAAGGTTAGACACAACACTTACCTCACTTCGCGGTCAATTCAAAGCTCTACCGGGGCCTTTCCCCTAGAATCCGCCTCAAAATCACGCGTATCTAGCCACAATTAACTCAAGAACATCAAATATTGCTAAAGAAATCAACTACAATGCATAAATTTAGATTTCACAAACTTTCCACCAAAAGATCAAAAATCGACCCCCGGCCCGCTTGGTCAAAACTCGAGGTTCAGACCAAAATCAATTTTTTCATTCACCCCCGAGCCCGATTATATAATTTATTTTGAACTCCGAGCTCAATTCGAGGTCTAAATTTTAATTATACAAAATCCTTAATTCTACCAACCCCTCAATTTCCACCATGAAAATCCTGGATTTTAGGTTGAAAACTCATGAAATATAATGGTTAATTAAAAGAAAGTACGTTAGAATCACTTACCAACAAATTGGGGAAAAAAATATTTTGGAAAAATAGTCTTTAGGCTTTCAGCTTTTGAAAATTTGAAAGAATTACAAAAATCCCGTAATGGGACTGTTTTAATAACTGGGCGTTAGTGTTCATCGCGTTCGCGTGAACACTGACGCGTTCGCGAAGAGTTGCGTCTTAATGTCTTACGCAATCGCGAGTTGTTCTACGCGTTTGCGTAGGCTTATCCCCCTAGCCTCCGCGTTCGCGATACCTGCATTGCATTCACATAGAACAATGGTCAAGTCCCAGCTCACCTCCAATGCTACGCATTCGCGGCCATGGTCTCGCATTCATATATTCTATAGCATTGATAACTATTAAAAAATTTTAAAGCGTTGAATTCTAAAATTAGATTTTACAATTTTTTTGTTCGAATTAAGTGTTATTGAAAATGATTGGAAATATCTTTTAAAGTTCATATCTCAATTTTGGAAGATTTAGTGAAGACTCAAGTTGGTTTTGGTTTGGATATTCAAATTGAACCTCGAAGAAGAACAAGAACAATAATGTACAAATAAGTGGTATGCATTATTTATGTTGGGTGTATATTATTTGTTTTTCAGTGTCACTCTAGACATACAGTGATATACACACGACATATAAAATACATACAAACTACACACAAAAGACATATAATATAATTGTATACAAGTTATATTTAAGTTGTATGTTCCAATAATTTTATATTTAAGTTGTATGCAAGTGATGTGTTCTAGCTACTGACTAATGGGCTTGAAATAAGAATGGCATAAGGAGAACGCCTGTCACGACCCTAAACCCGGACCTGGTCGTAATGGCGCATCTCATGAAGATAAGGCTAGCCGACACTATCCATTTCAGTATTTAACAGTTAAGCTCTTAAGAACAGTCTAAGCATGATCAAATAAACCAAGTGTCACACCTCCTTTTTCGGCTACACCCGCAAAGGAGCGTAAAAGGGAGTTTTTCAAATTAAAGGACAATTGAAATGGAATTTTATTTAAAGATTTAGAGTCGCCACTTGGGAGATTTATGGTGTCCCAAGTCACCGTTTGAATCCCGAATCGAGGAAAAGATTGACTCTATATTACAGTCCGCGAACCAGAAATCCAAGTAAGGAATTCTGTTAACCCGGGAGAAGGTGTTAGGCATTCCCGAGTTCCATGGTTCTAGCACGGTCGCTCAACTGTCATATTTGGATTATTTATCATATTTTGATACATGTTGAACCTATGTGCAAATTTTAACTGTGTACTGCTTTTATTATTATTATTTTTACCGAGAATTGCAACATCGTGAAAATACATCTCGAACCACGTCACATCAATGCACCCGTGGTTATTGACACATTTCAACTCTGTTGAGATTTGGATTTGGGTCACATAAATGTGCACCCGAGTTTAAGAAGATAACATTATTAAATACGCGCCTAAAGCGACTAGCGTGTCATTATTTTGGGTAGGGCCGTGAAATTTTGCTAAACGGCTCATCCCGAAGTCTAAGTAATTTTACCAACACGTATAGAGGGCCTCGCAGCTTGTGTATTTTTGTTTGTCGAGGCTCGTCTCATTCATTATTTTTTTTAAAAGGAATTTGCAACGTCGTGGAAATGCATCTCGAATCACGTCACAATCAATGTACCCGTGATTAGCGACACATTTCGACTTCGTTGAGATTTGGATTTGGGTCACATAAATGCGCACCCAAGTTTAAGAAAGTAAATTATTAAAAGTACGCGCCTAAAGAGACTAACGCGTTGTTATTTTGGATGAGGCCGGGAAATTCGCTAAACGGCCCATCCCGGGATCTAAGTATTTAATATATACATTTAAAGAGGGCCCCGCCATTATGCGTTTTACTAAGCGAGGCTCATCTCGTTTATTTTAAAAAGGCAATCCTAAAGTGACTATATTTCCCTATTAATTTGTCTCTAGTAATAAGCAAAGACCCTGATTGATCAGCATGTCACTGATCCGTAATCAAGTGCTCAAATAGATTCAGTTCAATTTGATGACTGGTTCGTCATGGGCCTTTGTACAGGCCCAAATTGAGACTTTATGGTCTTAGTATGAGGCTGACATGAAGCTTCTGGGGCCTAGGCTTTGGGGCGAGGTCCAAATCGTCAGAAAGCGCAAAATGAATTATGGCAGGCCCAAATTCAGGAGATACAGGACTCAGCGCGCGAGCTTTCAACTTAAAACAAAAGACTGAGAATGCAACAGATTTAATCCACAGGCGCAGGGTTGTCACATGTGTAAGCATATTAGTGATTGTTTCCAACCTAATAGGGATTGTCAGCAATTAATTGATTCTTTACAAAGTAAGCAGTTCAACTCCCTATAACCATGGCAACCGGTATTACTTTCATGCAGCCCTTATTGTTGATATACTGAAATGGCCTAGAATGTTCAAATCTTACATGCCTATCCTTATTTCAAAAAAATTAACTACCGGTTATATTGTTGACAATTCCTGAATCAAATTGTTACTACTAAACATCACAAACTCCTCATGCTAAACTATTATCATATTTAATTACAGCACGAATTAAGGAGTGAAACCAAATTAAGACTGGGGTTCCAATTCTTCACACAAATCAAATGAGTTTAACAATCCTACACAACATCAGACAGTCTAATTATACTCATGATATGACATTTGGATAAATAAAATGTTCTACAATTTGAACTAAAACAAAATATGAGGAATCAGACTTCATTTTAAACAGCATTTCATTTCATGTCCATCAAGCTTGAAGGTTACAGAATATGTACCTGGATGTTTGAAATATAACAAGAAGAAGAAGAAGAAGAAGTCAGCAGCAGCAGAAACGTGAGAAACAATGCAGCAGTACAATGCCCAGTAATATAGAACAACGAACAGACCCAAGTGACGAACCAGAAATCCAGAAATGTGTAAAACCAAACAGAATTACCAGAAAACTGACTCAAAACCAGGCTTGAATAAACCCCAGAACCACTAGAAAACCAACTAGGGAACCTCTGAGATTCTCACAATCAGAAATCAAGCTAGAAACACGCAACCTATCACCTGGAACTCTAATTTTGACTTCAGGAAACTAATGCAACAGTAGGTTTTTTCAATCTTTTTCAAAGTCAAGCAGTGTGTGCCTATCTTTGGACTTTTTCTATTTTTGTTTTTGACTCTCCAACCTTACTGCCTATTCTCTCCCCAAAAAAAATCCCCCTCTCCATGTCTAAACCTTGCTCTATTTATCTGCAAAAAAACAGACCCTTCCCCCCCTTCCAAAGCAATTAAACTAATACCACCACCATCTTTTTTCCCATGATATTCTCTTACAGCCCATTATCATGTGTCTTGAACCAAAAGCATGGGCAGCTTATAATATTCCATTAATCCCCATGCTATTATATTTCCCATTAGCACTAAATAATTGCATTAGTTTAATGGTACTTTAGTACCCTACTGTCAGCCCACTCATCTTAAGCCATTTTCAGAACTTTTAAACCCCAAAATACCCCCTTAACCCCTGTGTATTACTGCTATGCCTTAAACCTCAATCGATCTATTTTCTAAATTACAAACCTAACAATTGATTATTAACTAATCACTAAAGTACTACAGCTATAACCAATTTACAATCAAATTCAAACAATGATTTAATCAGAATTAAAGCAGTACGAATCACATTGTCATCAGGTTATTTCATCAGAATTGAAGCATGTAAAACTAATTGACGACACTTATTCAATCGACTACATGAATTACAACACATACCATCATTAGCCAATAAGAATAGAACAGGCACACAGGTGATTCGAATCGTATTGATAGAAATAATGATTCATGATAAAACTTAACTAATCGACGACACTTATTCAATCGACTATATAGTTTTATCACATTCATTAACCATGACCAGAAAAGGGTTGACCAAATAAAGTTTCACAGAAGATGGGCAGAATCAGACGACAACAGAAATTGAAAAACCAATAAAACTAAACTAAAAAATAAACAGCATAAACAAACACAAACTGGAACAAATAGGAACGGGAAGATACTTCAAGAACTCGGGACCTGAACGACCCTGATTCGAACTCAAACTCGAACTGTTTGAGGTCGAACGGACCTTAATCGAGTGTTCTCAATTGAGAACACTTCGACTAAAGTCGATTAGACCCCGAACCATCCTACAGTTGGGACATATTTCAACCCCTAACTTTCTAGGGTTCTTGGGGGTTCGATTTGGGGTTCAAGTGCTTCTAGCCAGATTCGACTCAAACCAAAGGTGGTTCGGGCACGAGGGAGGTCATGGGGTGCCAGGGTATGAATTTGGGCTTGGTTGGGGTAGGTTTGAGTTCCGCTCGAATCTTCGATTGAAGATTCGAGAAGCTGGAGGTTGATTCGAAGCAAACGGAGTGGGGATTCAGGTTGAGGGTGGTTAGGAGGTTCAGGGGTGTTATTTTGGCAGTCATCGGAGTGGTTGCCGCCGGGTTATGGGCAGGGGCATGGAGGGGTGGCTGCTAGGGTTCTGGGGCTGTCCAGTGAGAGAATTGGGAGAGACGAAGGGGATGAGGGTTTGGGTGAGTGAAACGGGTTTGAGGGTTTAGGGGTTTTGGGGGGGGGGGGGTTGGTATGATGAGATTAAAGAATTAATCTAAGCCGTTGGATTACGAAAATCCAACGGCTGTGATCAGTCTTTTAGGGCGAAACGGGGTCGTTTGGTTTAGTAGGGGTGGAGGGTTGGACCGGGTTCATGGGGCGGGTCAAGGTCGGGTTAAGCCGGGTTATGAGAGGGGTGATCTGGACCGTTGGATTGAGTGAGATCAACGGCCCAGATTTTCCACGCCTGAACGGCGTAGTTCCACCCACCCCCAAAGCTGGCTGGGTTGGACCGGGTCAGAGGATATTTGGACTGGGCCTGGACTCTCTTTTACAATTGGCCCAGTCCGATTTTCTCTTGTTTTTCTTCTTTTTCTTCTATTTTCTTTTTAATTCAAAATTCCTAAATTGAATTGAAAAACCAAGATTATTTAAAAAGATATTAATTAACCCTTAACAACAATTAACACACAAGATCGAAAAATAAAATCGCACAATTTAAACAATAAAATGACAAACTACCGGAATTCATATTTTTTGTGATTTTCATTCTTTAAAATAGGACGTGGTTTAATTAATTCCAAAATGCATAATTAAATCCTAAATGCACATGCAACACATATTTTTGTATTTTTCTCATTTAAAGTAGAAACAAACATGCACAGACAAAAATACAAATAAATTGCAAACAACACAAAACCATTTTGTTTTGAATTTTTGGGAGTAGTTCTCATAGGGCAAAAATCACGTGCTCACAGCTGCCCCTCTTTGTCCGGAAACACGAAGAGTTTTCGTGCAAAGATAAAGTGAGCGGATACGAGCGATTTTTGCTTGTTCGGCTACTCCGTGTGAATCATTTTTTGAAATATTTGACCAAACCTCTGCTTCAAAGGTTTCCTACATATCCCTGGCTAAAAGGGAATCAGGTCAATGTAGTTCGGGAAGTTTTGGTAGCTGGGACTACTACCATGGGACTGGGATTTTGCTGTTACTGTTGTTGCTGCTGCTGTTGTTACTGTTGTTGCTGCTACTGCTGCTACTTACTGACCTCCTTGTTACACCTTGATAAAAATAAAGAAGTTATACTAAGCTATGATCTTTGAATTACAAAGATTTATTCTTGAACTTAGCCATGTGACTGTTGTTGCCTTGTTGCTTTGCTGTCTTGCTGTCTTATGTTTCCTTTGATGTTTCTTTGCTTCTGACTTGACTCGTATTCTCTCTTGATTGCCGAACTTGAACTGCTTATTTCCTTCTTGTGAGCTTCGAATCATTTTTCCTTCGAAGCCTGAACTGACTTCTTCTGATTAGTGTTGCCTTCCTTCCGACTTCTGAATTTTAACCTATACTGGGGATTTTTGTTGTAACCCTCCGCTTTACTGACTTCAAACTTCAATGTATTCCCCTGTTATATGGACGGGTTCCCATCTTTAAAACTTGAAAATAAAACGTCATTCCTTTCTTCAGGCGGGCACCTGACCTCGACAACAACTTTGAAAATAAAATCGCCATTCCGTTCTTCAGGCGGGGTCCTGACCTCGACAACAACTTTGAAAATATAACAACCTCCATTCTCCAGGCGGGCTCCTGACTTTCACTAATTTCTTAAAACATAACACCTCCATTCTCTAGGCGGGCTCCTGACTTCAACTAATTTCTTAAAAATATAACACCTCCATTCTCCAGGCGGGCTCCTGACTTCAACTACTTCTTAAAAATATAACACTTCCATTCTCCAGGCGGGCTCCTGACTTCAACAAGTTCTTAAATATATAACACCTCCATTCTCCAGGCGGGCTCCTGACTTCAACTACTTCTAAAAAATGTATTGTATTGATGTTGTTCCTTCCTGCCTCCCGAACCATTTTCCTTCTATCATGAATCATCTTCTTTCAACTGCTTCCCTCAAAACTGGTGTCTTATTCCTCCAAAAACTGCTGGGGGATAACCCCGGTTTTTTACTCACAACTATGTTATTTTCCTTCTTCACAGACTACTTCCTTTAAAGCTGGTGCCTTTTTTTACTGGAACTACTTCCCTCAAACTGGTGTTTTCACTTCTCTGAAACCTGTCGGGGATAACACTACTGGGGAATTATCTTCCTTTTTTAAGACTAGTTATTTTCCTCCTTTTAACAATGGTGGGGATGACACTGATTCAAAGACCACTACCCTTAAAACTTGGTTTTCTTGCTTCTTCCAAGATTGCTTTCTTTAAAATTTGTATTGCCTTCTCCTGTATACTGCTGGGGATTCCACTTCCTTCAAAACTTGTGTATTCTTCCATCTTCCCCAAATGTGTATGTGATTTCAAGAAAATTTTCGCCATGAGAGAAAATTTTCTGCCCCAGTTTGATAATCTTCTTTGCGGCCATGTCTTCCTGCTGTCAATAATATTTCCTTTCCCTGCTTCAAATCAAAGAAAAATTTGTTAGTTTAAAACGTGGTGAGTGGTTGTGACACTCCTGCTGGGGATGGTTTCCCTTTTCCTTTTCTTGCTTTGCATTTTATTACAAAACTTGTCGGGGATGATATTATTTGCTGGGGATGATATTCCTGTCGGGGATGGTTTTTCTTTTCTCTTCCTTCCCTGCCCTGTGTTGTCCAATCATCGCGGAACTTGGTTGATAATCTGTCGGAGTTATTCCTGCATCTCGCAAATTTGCTGGGGCTCCTCTTGGAATTCGATCCATAACCTTTCAACCGTTGTTTTTTCTGTTTTTCTCCCACTTCCCCTAGAAATCCGGTCCTCTCGGAATCTAGACCCCTTCATCATTTAGTCTTGCGAAAAATTTCTTTTGATGTGTCGCCTTATCTTTGGCCTGTCCTATTCGCATTTTGCTTTGCACCACTTTGGCAACTGGTAGTAAGCTCTGAAAATCCTTTTCAAAAGCAAACTGCTGGGGGGATAAAGTCTTTAGACCAAGAAATGAAAAGTGATGATTTCAAAAGATAGAAAAAGAGGAAATCTTTCTGAACAAATGCTGGGGAAAAGGAAAGAAAAGAAATTATCTGAATGATATAACCGATCCCAACGATCATGTCGTGCATTCCGGATTAATCGACCCAGTCTATTTGTATCAATCAATCTTTCGGACGGCCTCATCTCACTGGGGATAAACAAACACTCAACTCTTTGCCAAATGTGGATCCTTTTCGCTAATCTTGTCTTGTCGCCTCATAGTTCCCTTCGAGGGGTTTTCACTAATAAGACTCTCTCGTTTCTCTCAACTCCCGTCGTCTTATGATGCCTGTGAAGGTTTTCACCGATAAGACTCTCTCGTTTTATTTCTCTCATCTTCTGTCGCCTTACGGTGCCTGTGAAGGTTTTCACCGATAAGACTCTCTCATTTTATTTTATTTTTCAACTGGGGATTGGAGTGCTGCCGATATGACCCTCTCTGCTGGGGATTATTTCGGCTACCAATTCATTTCCAGCTTATGATCCTCTTCTCTGCTGGGGATCAGAGTGTTATTCCCGACTTTCGTTTGCGTGACTTGGCACTTCTCGGATACTGATCGGGAGGTCTTTTTTGGACATCAATATGGGTTTTTGTGCATGGCTAAAAGAAAAAGGGTAAAAGGTTCAAGATAATTTTGATGGGTAAAACATTACAACTCTTGGAATCAACTATCTATCCCAAAATTATAAACACAACTTCTGCCCCAGTTTTTCTTGCTTGGGGATTGTTTTGTTTTTTTTGTTATACTACGACCGAGCCGTGAGGTGCCTACGTATCCTTTTTGAGGAATCAGATCAAACGTAGTTCCCAATTCCTTTGTTTTTCTTGTGACTTTTCTTCTATCTTTATTATCATTATTTCGTCTTCTCTTTTCTTTCATTTTCATTACTGATTCCAAAGAGGGGTATGAAAGAATAAATAAGGCTCAAAAGGGGAAGCAAAGGTTAAAGTGTTTGTATAGAAGAAAGAATTACCTCCGTCATTTCATTCTCCGATAAATGCCAAGTACAAACAAACATCAATTACAATCAAAAGAAATCATACACAATATCTCTTAACTGCGTCCGAATTGATAGCCATGTCGATGCATTTCCCTTCGATATCTGTTAAAGATAAAGCGTCATTGGACAACACTCTGGTTACAATAAATGGCCCTTGCCAATTCGGGGCAAACTTGCCTTTTGCTTCGGCCTGATGTGGCAGGATTCGTTTCCACACCTGCTGCCCTACTTAAAATTTCCTGGGGCGCACCTTCTTGTTGTAGGCTCTTGCCATTCTCTTTTGATATAGTTGGCCATGACATACTGCTGCCAATCTTTTTTCATCAATCAAGCTCAACTGCTCCAATCAAGCTTTGACCCATTCATCGTCATCAATCCCAGCCTCAGTGACAATCCGAAGGGACGGGATTTCAACTTCTGCTGGTATCACTACTTCAGTTCCGTATACCAACAAATAAGGAGTTGCACCTACTGAAGTGCGAACAGTAGTGCGATATCCCAACAATGCAAATGGTAGCTTTTCATGCCATTGTCTCGAACCTTCTACCATCTTCCGAAGTATCTTCTTTATGTTTTTGTTGGCTGCCTCAACTGCTCTATTCGCCTTGGGACAATATGGGGTGGAATTGCGGTGTGTAATCTTAAACTGCTGACATACCTCTTTCATCAAATTGCTGTTAAGATTAGCACCATTATCTGTGATGATCACCTTCGGGATTCCAAATCTACAGATGATATGGGCGTGAACAAAATCTACCACTGCCTTCTTGGTTACCGACTTGAAAGTTTTAGCTTCAACCCACTTAGTGAAATAATCGATGGTCACCAGAATGAACCTATGCCCGTTGGATGCTGCTGGCTCAATTGGTCCAATGATATCCATGCCCCAGGCGACAAATGGCCATGGTGCTGACATTGTATGCAATTCTGTCGGCGGAGAATAAATCAGATCTCCATGTATCTGGCACTGATGACATTTGCGCACAAAACTGATACAATCTCGCTCCATGGTGAGCCAATAATAACCTGCTCGAAGAATTTTCTTCGCCAATACATATCCGCTCATATGTGGTCCGCAGACTCCTGAATGTACTTCGGACATGACAGCCATAGCCTTTCTAGCGTCTATGTATCTTAACAGTCCCAGGTTTGGTGTTCTCTTATACAGAACTCCTCCACTCAAGAAAAATCCACTTGCTAACCGTCGAATTGTTCTCTTTTGATCCCCCGTGGCTTGCACTGGGTATATCCCCATCCTGATATATTCCTTGATATCGTGAAACCATGGTTCGCCATCCAGTTCTTCTTCAATCATGTTACAATAAGCATGCTGATCTCGGACTTGAATATGTAAAGGATCGACATAAGCTTTGTTCGGATGGTGCAACATCGATGCTAAAGTGGCCAAAGCATCGGCGACCTCATTATGAACTCTTGGGATGTGTCTGAACTCCACTGATCGAAATCGTTTACTCAGATCAAGAAAGCATTGTCGATATGGTATGAGCTTCAAACCCCTTGTTTCCCATTCACCCTGAATCTGATGCACCAGGAGGTCCGAGTCTCCCAAGACCAAGACGTCTTGGACATCCATGTCTGCAGCTAACCTTAAACCCAAAATTCATGCTTCGTACTCAGCCATATTGTTGGTACAATAAAAACGAAGCTGAGTCGTAACAGGATAGTGATGCCCTGTTTTAGAAATAAGCACAACTCCTATTCTGACTCCTTTCATGTTAGCAGCCCCATCAAAGAAAAGTTTCCATCTTGATTTTTCGGCTTGTTCTAGTTCATCGATACGCATCACCTCTTCATCAGGAAAATAAGTCCTCAGCGGCTCATACTCTTCATCGACCGGGTTTTCGGCCAAATGATCGGACAATGCCTGGGCTTTCATCGCAGTCCGAGTCACATAGGTTATGTCAAACTCTGTGAGCAAAATCTATCATTTTGCAAGTCTTCCTATCGGCATAGGCTTTTGGAAGATATACTTTAATGGATCCAAGCGTGAAATAAGGTAAGTAGTGTAGGATGACAAATAATGTTTCAACTTCTGTGCCACCCAAGTTAAGGCGCAACATGTCTTTTCCAGGTGAGTGTACTTAACCTCATAAGATGTGAACTTCTTGCTAAGATAATAGATGGCCTTCTCCTTCCTGCCAGTGATGTCATAATGCCCCAGTACACATCCAAATGAATTTTCCAAGACTGTCAAGTAAAGAATCAAAGGCCTCCCTAGTTCTGGCGGAACCAGCACAGGTGGGTTTGTCAAGTAACCTTTTATCTTGTCAAACGATTCTTGACACTCATCAGTCCACTTGATCGCAGCGTCCTTCCTCAACAACTTGAAAATAGGCTCACAAGTTGTCGTGAGCTGAGCAATAAACCTGCTGATGTAGTTCAGCCTTCCTAACAGACTCATCACTTCGGTCTTGTTCCTCGGAGGGGGCAAATCTTGTATGGCTTTGATCTTTGATAGGTCCAACTCGATGCATCACCGACTGACTATGAATCCTAACAACTTTCCGGATGGAACACCAAATGCACACTTGGCAGGGTTAAGCTTGAGGTTGTACCTGCGAAGCCTCTGGAAGAATTTCCTCAAATCCTCGACGTGGTCGGCCTGATGCTTTGATTTTATGATCACATCATCTACATATACTTCAATCTCCTTGTGTATCATATCATGAAACACAGTAGTCATTGCCCTCATATAAGTTGCCCCAGCATTCATTAAACCAAATGGCATTACCCGGTAGCAATAAGTTCCCCAGAGTGTGATGAATGTCGTCTTCTCTGCATCCTCTTCATCCATTAGAATCTGATGATACCCGGCATAGAGATCCACAAAAGATCCGATCTCACGCTTGGCACAATTATCGATCAAAATGTGGATGTTGGGTAGTGGGAAGTTATCCTTCAGACTTGCTTTGTTGAGATTGCGATAATCGACACATACTCTGATCTTGCCATCCTTCTTCGGCATAGGCACAACATTAGCCAGCCAAACAGGATATCGGATGACCTGGATAACTTTTGCATCCAACTGTTTGGTAACTTCTTCTTTAATCTTCACACTCATATCAGTTTTGAATTTCCTCAACTTTTACTTGACGGGTGGGAACGCTGGATCAGTGGGCAATTTGTGGACCACTAAATCAGTGCTTAAACCTGGCATGTCGTCATATGACCACGTAAAAACATCTTTGTACTCAATGAGTGCTTTGATTAACTCCTACCGGATTTTTGGCTCGAGGTGGACACTTATTTTAGTCTCTCAGACATTGTCTGTGTCCCCTAAATTGACGGCTTCTGTGTCATTCAAATTGGGTTTGGTTTTTTCTTCGAAGTGAATTAACTCCTTACTAATTTCTGCGAAGGCTTCATCCTCATCATCATATGCTGATTCGTAATCGCAATCTACTTCTTGAACTATCATTTCGGAATCAGATTGATTTTTAAGACTGGGCTGAGAATTCCTTATGCACGTCATGTCATTAAGACCAGTATAAAGAGAACTGTACAGAAAAAGAAAAGAAGAAAACAAAATTAAAATAAAATAAGGAATGAAGAAGAAACTTTTTTATTTTATTGAATTACGGGATAACAAGGTTTCACACTTTGATAAATACAACAAAATAAAAGAAATCTGGACTACAACCCTGGAATAATCCAGACAACAGGAAGGAAAATCAAAGCCAACTACCAAGACTCCCTCCGAATGGGAAAAGGAGTAGCCATCCAATTGTTGATTCTTGCCTTTGGCCCCACAAACTGCACATCCGCCTTGCTGGACCCCTCCCTAGCTTCTACCATGTTGATTTCGGTGAATAATCTTTCAAAGCCTTCATTTAAGTCTCCATCTGCACCAATCCAAGGCCCTGTAACTTTGGACTGCAATTGCTTTTTGATGATTGGCCTGACAAAAGATCTGGACAGGCGCGGGACTGGCTTGGGAAGGACCTAGACTATTTTCTTCAATTTGCGGGCCCGTCTCACATCCGCCACTGTAGGCTTGAACCCCAAACCAAAGTTATCCAGATTTTTAGGCAAAGAAACCGGTTGAACAATACCTTGAAGGTCAGTCCCTAAACCTTTACCTGGCACAAACCCGTTTTTCAACATCTCCGAGGCTACCATGACAGTTGCAGCTGCTATTTTGGGAAGTGGGATGCTTTCACCCTCGGGAACTTTGTCTACTAAAACCGTATCGAAAACCTGGTAGACCCACGGCCCCTTGTCATCGTCAGTCTCTATGAAGGGTACGATGACATCACTCACGGCTCTTGTATTGTCTTCCCCATGTACTACAATCTCTTGCCTATCCCATTCGAATTTGACCATCTGATGTAATGTAGAAGGCACTGCTATAGTGGCATGGATCCAGGGTCGCCCCAACAGAAGGTTATATGACACTGCCACGTCTAACACTTGAAACTCCATGATGAACTCGACCGGACCAATTGTTAGTTCAAGCACGATGTCACCCACTGTGTCTGTACCACCACCATCAAACCCTCGAACATAGATGTTGTTCTTGTGAATTCTGTCACCATCGACCTTCAGTTTGTTCAAGGTGGTCAACGGACAGATATTTGCACTAGAACCATTATCAATCAGTACTCGAGTGACTACCGAGTCTTCACACTTCACAGTCAAATAGAGGGCCCTATTATGTTTTGTACCTTCCACGGGCAACTCATCATCTGAAAAAGTGACCCTATTGACCTCAAAAATCTTGTTTGCTATTTTCTCCAGATGGTTCACAGATATCTTATCCGGGATGTGGGATTCGTTCAGAATTTTCATCAATACCTGGCGATGCTCATCTGAATGGATCAATAAGGATAACAATGAGATCTGTGTCGGGGTCTTTCTCAACTACTCCACAATGGAGTAATCTTGCGCCTTCATTTTCTTTAAAAATTCTTCCGCCTCTTCCTCGGTAACTGGATTCTTTGTTGGTACTGGATTGGCCCTTCTTAACTCTGCGGGAGCAAAACACCTCCCCGAACGAGTTAGACCTTGGGCTTCACACACTTCTCCTTTGACTTCTTTCCCTTTGTATATCACTGTCGCTCGTTCATAATTCCAAGGAACAGCTTTGTTGTTGATCACTGGAAGCTGAGTTACCGGTCTTATAATGACAGGCTCTGTGCGAGCACCCTTCACAACCACTACAGGTTTACTTGCAACCCCTGGCACTACCACTTTAGCTTTCTCTGGATTCACTGCAACAATGTTTGACGACCCTCTCTCGGCTACCACAGCTGGCTTATCATCTACCCCTCTCAACTGGACCACGAACTTCCCACTGGTTACCTTTTCCTTTGAGCTGGTTTTGCTGGAATGGATCATCATTACCATCTGTGAGGGCTTCCTGGGCTCCCCCTCTTTGTGTATCAACTCAATCATGTGTGTCTCATGGTGAGCTGGCAGTGGATTCTGATTAATATTTGGTGCTTCTAGTGTTTGAACCTCGATCCGATGAGTATCGATAAGCTCTTGTATAGCTATTTTCAGCTTCCAACATTTCTCTGTATCATGCCCTGGGGCCCCTGAATAGTACTCACAACTCACCGAATGGTCAAGATTTCTAGGAGGAGGATTTGGCATTTTAGGCTCAACTGGACTTAACATGCCCAACTACCTCAATCTGTGGAAAAGACTGGTATATGATTCCCCCAGTGGAGTGAAAGTCTTTTGCTTCTGTGACCTCTCATTCTTGAGGGCTAGGTTTGGTCGAAAACCTATCCCGGGGGGATTTCTGTAGGCCTTTGCTGGTGGATATGTGTTTTGTGGAGCTGAGTATGGATTTTGTGGAGCCGGCGTACGCCATGGCGCGTGTGCCGGAGTTTGGGTATAGGTTTGTGCATGATAGACGGAAAAATGGGCATCTGGAAGTGGATAGTAATGTGTGTAGGAATGTGGGTGTAATTTTGGTGGTAGGGTCGTGGTTGGCTATAGTAGGGTGACGGGCCTCTAGATCCGAACCAGGTTCCGGACTCAACAGTCGTAACATCTTCTTTCTTCTTGTTCCCAAGTACACCCCCAGTGCCGTTTTGGATGGCCTGAGTGGTGGCCTTGATCGTTGAATAGCTCATGATTTTGTTGGACTTAAGCCCCTCCTCGACCATGCCTCCCATTTTTACAACCTCATTAAAAGATTTGCCAATTGCGGACACCAAATGGCCAAAGTAAGTTGGCTTCAGAGCCTGCAAAAAGTAATCGACCATCTCGTTTTCTTTCATTGGGGGGTCTACCCTTGCTGCTTTCTCCCTCCACCGAAAACCATACTCTCTAAAGCTTTCACTGTGCTTCTTTTCCAGTTTGGTCAAGGACAGTCGGTCCGGAATGATCTCAAGATTATATTGAAAGTGACAAGCAAATGCTTGGGCCAAATCGTCCCATGTATACCACCTATTATGATCTTGCCTAGTGTACCATTCTAGCGCCGATCCACTCAAACTTTGGCTGAAATACGCCATCAGTAATTCATCTCTTCCGCCCGCTCCCCTCATCTTGATACAAAAACCTCTCAGATGAGCCACCGGATCACCGTGTCCGTTGTACAAGTCAAACTTGGGCATTTTGAACCCTGTCGGTACTTGTACATTCGGGAATAAACACAGATATTTGTAAGCCACGCTTACCTGACCTCCTAGACCTCTTATATCCCTAAAGGATTGCTCTATGCTTTTCATTTTTCTGAACATCTCTTCCTGTTCAGGATTTTTGGCCGATTTTTCTGCTTTCTCCGGTAGGTCGGAATGGGGATCATATGGATAAGCTCCAAGCGCTTTGAAGGTAAGCTCCGGGGGATAATACTGGTTGTCCTGTGCTTGGGACAAAGGTTCACTCGGGGATTTATGGAGTGCAGTTGGTAGAGATGTCACAAAGACAGGGGTGATTGGCGAAGGAGGGTATAGAACTGATTTTGGTGGTGGAGCTTGTGGCGTATGAGAAGTAGTGCCATGGTAGTGCTGATAAATGGGAAAACCTGGATCGGTGGCGGGAGGATCCTGAGACTGAGCTAGTGGTGGGGTAAGAGCCGGGTTGGGAGGGTAAGCTGGCGGTGATTGCCCTTTGGACCAGGCCTGGTACATTTCGGTCATCTGTTGCTTGAGCTTGAGCATCTCTTCTTTCATTTTGTAGACGTCCAACTCTTCTACTTCAACACTAGTATCGACATCTGGAATAGACATGGTTTCTGGTATTGGTCCCTTCGATCTGGTTTGGTAATGGTAAGGTGCCAGTATCCTCTAAATAAACTAACTGCTTGAATTCTCTGGAAATCAACAAACTTATTAGTTTTCAGATTTTAACACATATGCGATTACACGTTGGGATGCAATGCATCTAGGCAATTAACCATTTCTATCATGCATTTGCTTCGGTTGCATGCGTCATTCCGGCCTCTCATAATTGTGCCCCTTTTTAAGCTTCCTTTATTCTATCCTTCTTTATTCATTTTTCATTTTCCCTTATTTTTTTTTAATGGTGATCGAATTCTATAGAGATTGCCTACGTATCATGTCCCCGCATGAATCAGACCAGGCGTAGTTCTGCCCTATAAGTGCAAAAAGCAAAGATAATAACTTCGATGTTTCATTAATAAACATTCTATTACAAATCCGACGCTTTTTTTGGAAAGGAAAATAACAGACTCGAAACCAAACCAAGTATGAACTCGATAACTACTGACAGACTCTGACGCGAAAGAAAGACAGACTCTAACAGACAACAGACTCTAGGAAAGAAAGAAAAATGCATATTCAAACTATGAACACATTAAAGTTTTAAATTTGGGTGCCCGCGGGGCATCATTCGGCCTCGCCGCGGGTTTAGGTGCAAGGTTCCTCTCCAATTGTTCCAATTCATACATGAAGTACTTCACGAATATCGTCACCGCCGAGAAGAAGGTAGTACGGGTCATGTTTTCACACTCCCGACATTTCCTGGTGATAGCACGAGCAAGAGTCAGAATCTTGTTCCTGGTTCGGTCTTTCTCTAGGAGTAGGTGTTCTATCTGATCCCCTCTAGCCTTCAAAACCCGAGAATCATGCAGATGTTGTTTCCGTAACTGCTGTATTTCATCTTCCATCGAGGCCATCAGATTACAGCAGCGTTTACTCTCGGTTTCAAAAGCTTTGGCTTGTTGAGCCGCCTTGCTCTCTAAGGTGGTCGCCTTCCTTTTTAGACTGACAATGGTCTTTTCATAATCTTTCCTTGCCCGCTGTAAGTACTGTGTACGCTCTTTCGTTCTCTTTGCTCCTTGTGCCTGGAGTTGTGCTATGGTATCCTCAAATTTCTTCAAATCATCCCAGCACTCACCAATTTCCCTCTTTAACCCTTTTATCAACCGCTCATCCGACCGACTCCTTTGTTGTTTGTCAGCATCTCTCCTCATCTGTCAGATTTGGGCTTTCAGCGCCTCGTTTTCTTGGGCCAATTTGCTCTTTTCTCCCCGATCGGTATCAACTTGCAGACTATTTTCAAATTCCAGGTCTCTAATCTGTTGCCTCAGCTTGCCTATTTCTGCCCTGTAACTCTCTTCTTCAACCAACCAATCCCACTGTTTTTGCGACGCCTGGACGAACTCCTGGAGATGGGGCCTTTTGGCCGGTCTCCCAAACTCGATCTCTTTCCTAAACCAAGCAAGATATCCCGGTGAAACTTCACCCTTGGACCGATCGCGTACACATGTATTGGATGTTAAGTATTGACACTCGCTCCAAATTTGTCGGACTGCTGCTTCAGAAAATTGTCCGTTGGGCCCGATCTCGACTACTTGGCCACTAAGATCTTCATCTCTCGGAACTATTTGGCATCTCCCCAACTGTCTCAAGACTCGATATGGGGCATAGGGCTGAATACTCCGGAGTCCCATCAAAAGGAAATGGGGCCCAGTGGCTGGCATATATATGATTTCATCCACAGGCAACCATCCGAGTGTCCACTATATTTGGCTGGCGGTGAGGGTCCGAAAGAATGATGTCCACGACGTAACTCCCTCGGGTAGAATGACCCCCTTGATTCTTGTGTAGAACTCTTCTATGCAAGTTTTCTTCGATGAACCATAACTCAAGAGCTGGGAACGGTGGCAGAGATGCTCAGTCATCCATATTTGTAGCAACAAGTTACACCCCTCGAAAAAGTTCCCTCTGGCTTTGCAGGCTGTGAGAGCTCGGAAGATATCAGATACTATCATAGGCGCAAGAGAGCTTTTATCTTGAGTGAGCAAGGAACTGACGACCCCGGCTATTTTCATATCAATGTTTCCATCTTTCCTTGGAAATACCAAAAGGCCCAAAAAGGTTATCATAAACGCCACTCGTCTATGCTCGTCCCATTTCTGACGATTACTTTTGCTGCATAACTTGTTACCCGGGTTGTTGAATCCTCCGACATGACCATATCTGTCGTATATGAAGCGCAGATTACAAAAACCTACGGCCAAATCTGAGTTATGGACCGTCCTAGTATCTTTAACGAATCTAAAAACCGATGCACAGTGACAGCTCTTGGAGCAACTAGGTATTTTTGCCTCAATGGAACTTCAGCATTTCCGATGTATCCGGCTATTTCCTCCAAAGTCGGAGTGAGTTCAAAATCGGAGAAGTGAAAGACATTGTGTGTCGGGTCCCAGCAGGTGACTAAAGCTCTTATGATATCCCCCCGAGGCTGGATTTCCAATAAACCCGTAAGACCTTTTAGATATTTCTTGACCTCATCTTGCCCTTCACCACCTAAATCATCCCATCATAGCCGCAACTTGAAAGGGATTTTAGTCATTATTGAAAAAGGTTCATTTTGCATCGTGCTCATCCTGCACATTTATTAAGGTGATTAAGAAATAAAAAAAATTTGACTCAACAAATTGACTATTTTTTTTTTATTTTCACAGATTAAAAGGAAGACCCGGTTCCGCACACGGCTTTTCAGCACTTCGGGAACGAAGATTTTAAAGCTGGGTGAGTCAACCGGTTCAAAAATCCAAAAATGACAAAAAGTGGTCGTTTATGCAAAGTCAGCCTTCCGGCGTCCCTTTCGGGAAAATTCGGCTATTCATGCCAAAAACGGCATCACCCGACTTACATATGTTGACAATTAAAATTTGACATTTTTTGGCTATGTTTGCAAAAGGGGAGGTTGGACTCGATGAGGGTTGCCTACGTATCCCGCACCCTGTGAGAATCAAACCGACGTAGTTCGGGTCGATAAAACAAACTCTTTTTTTGAAAAACAGACTGGCAAATAAAACTATATATTTTTTTTTTCTTTTTTTTTCTTTTTTTTTCTTCACTTTCAAAAAAAATTCGGCAGCGTTTCGACACTATTTGGACATTGTTTTTTTTCAAAAACAGGCGATTAACCCTCCTTAACCCTCATACTGCTATTTCGCTTTCCTCAAAAAGTCGGTCAACATGCAAGTCCGAAGCAAATAAATGCACAGGTAGCAAGTAAGATGCATCAGGATGGTCATTTCCATTTTTGGTATACCTGTCCTAGACAGACCCAACCCCTGTGTTGAGCCTCCAAAATCAAATGCACGTGATGCAAACAAACGTTCCTACTAGGGATCCGGCATGAAGCTGAGTTATTCTAGGTCCATAACCTGGGTATTTGTTCTAGACTGTGTACTCGAGCGGACAACTCGAGTCGAGGAGGGGGCTACGTACCGGGAACCAAAAGGCCATCCGGCTTAGTAACTTGTCCGGCCTCTTTCTTATTTCAGGTATTGACACTAACAGAATAGGGAGTCTCGACCAACAAGCTCATCCCCGGAGGTAAGAAGAGAAGGGTTTCGGCACAGTTTATATACAGTTCAGATAGTATCAAAGCGGTAAAAGCAGCATTTAGCACCTTAGGCCCAAACATGTAAAAATCAGATAATAAATAAAGCCAAATATAATAATTCATCTAAGCTCGAATTCTTGAACCTTGAACCAGAGATTCTAGGTTATGTCCCCAACAGAGTCGCCAGAGCTGTCACACCTCCTTTTTCGGCTACACCCCGCAAAGGGGCGTAAAAGGGAGTTTTTCCAATTAAAGGACAATCGAAACGGAATTTTATTTAAAGATTCAGAGTCGCCACTTGGGAGATTTATGGTGTCCCAAATCACCGTTTGAATCCCGAATCGAGGAAAAGATTGACTCTATATTACAGTCTGCGAACCAGAAATCCAAGTAAGGAATTCTGTTAACCCGGGAGAAGGTGTTAGGCATTCCCGAGTTCCGTGGTTCTAGCACGGTCGCTCAACTGTCATATTCGGCTTATTTATCTGATTTTGATACATGTTGAACCTATGTGCAAATTTTAACTGTATACCGCTTTTATTATTATTATTTTTTACCGAGAATTGCAACATCGTGAAAATACATCTCGAACCACATCACATCAATGCACCCATGGTTATTGACCCATTTCAAATCTGTTGAGATTTGGATTTGGGTCACATAAATGTGCACCCGAGTTTAAGAAGATAACATTATTAAATACGCGCCTAAAGCGACTAGCGTGTCATTATTTTGGGTAGGGCCGTGAAATTTTGCTAAATGGCCTATCCCGAAGTCTAAGTAATTTTACCAACACATATAGAGGGCCCCGTAGCTTGTGTATTTTTGTTTGTCGAGGCTCGTCTCATTCATTATTTTTTTTTTAAAAGGAATTTGCAACGTCGTGGAAATGTATCTCGAATCACGTCATAATCAATGTACCCGTGATTAGCGACACATTTCGACTTCGTTGATATTTGGATTTGGGTCACATAAATGCGCACCCAAGTTTAAGAAAGTAAATTATTAAAAGTACGTGGCTAAAGAGACTAACGCGTTGTTATTTTGGATGAGGCCGGGAAATTCGCTAAACGGCCCGTCCCGGGATCTAAGTATTTAATATATACATTTAAAGAGGGCCCCGCCATTATGCGTTTTACTAAGCGAGGCTCATCTCGTTTATTTTAAAAAGGCAATCCTAAAGTGACTAAATTTCCCTATTAATTTGTCTCTAGTAATAAGAAAAGACCCTGATTGATCAGTATGTCACTGATCCGTAATCAAGTGCTCAAATAGATTCAGTTCAATTTGATGACTGGTCCGTCATGGGCCTTTGTACAGGCCCAAATTGAGACTTTATGGTCTTAGTATGAGGCTGACATGAAACTTCTGGGGCCTAGGCTTTGGGGCGAGGTCCAAATCGTCAGAAAGCGCAAAATGAATTACGCATGCCCAAATTCAGGAGATACAGGACTCAGCGCGCGAGCTTTCAACTTAAAACAAAAGACTGAGAATGCAACAGATTTAATCCACAGGCGTAGGGTTGTCACATGTGTAAGCATATTAGTGATTGTTTCCAACCTAATAGGGACTGTCAGCAATTAATTTATTCTTTACAAAGTAAGCAGTTCAACTCCCTATAACCATGGCAACCGGTATTACTTTCATGCAGCCCTTATGGTTGATATACTGAAATGGCCTAGAATGTTCAAATCTTACATGCCTATCCTTATTTCAAAAAAATTAACTACCGGCCATATCGTTGACAATTCCTGAATCAAATTGTTACTACTAAACATCACAAACTCCTCATGCTAAACTATTATCATATTTAATTACAGCACGAATTAAGGAGTGAAACCAAATTAAGACTGGGGTTCCAATTCTTCACACAAATCAAATGAGTTTAACAATCCTACACAACATCAGACAGTCCAATTATACACATGGTATGACATTTGGATAAATAAAATGTTCTACACTTTTGAACTAAAACAAAATATGAGGAATCAGACTTCATTTTAAAAAGCATTTCATTTCATGTCCATCAAGCTTGAAGGTTACAGAATATGTACCTAGATGTTTGATATATAACAAAAAGAAGAAGAAGAAGAAGAAGAAGAAGAAGAAGTCAGCAGCAGCAGAAACGTGAGAAATAATGCAGCAGTATAATGCCCAGTAATATAGAACAACGAACAGACCCAAGTGACGAACCAGAAATCCAGAAATGTGTAAAACCAAATAGAATTACCAGAAAACTGACTCAAAACCAGGCCTGAATAAACCCAGAACCACTAGAAAACCAAACAGGGAACCTCTGAGATTCTCGCAATCAGAAATCAAGCTAGAAACACGCAACTTATCACCTGGAACTCTAATTTTGACTTCAGAAAACTAATGCAATAGTAGGTTTTTTCAATCTTTTTCAAAGTCAAGCAGTGTGTGCCTATCTTTGGACTTTTTCTATTTTTGCTTTTGACTCTCCAACCTTACTGCCTATTCTCTCCCCAAAAAATTCCCCCTCTCCATATCTAAACCTTGCTCTATTTATCTACAAAAAAACAGACCCTTCCCCCCTTCCAAAGCAATTAAACTAATACCACCACCATCTTTTTGCCCATGATATTCTCTTACAGCCCATTATCATGTGTCTTGAACCAAAAGCATGGGCAGCTTATAATATTCCATTAATCCCCATTCTATTATGTTTCCCATTAGCACTAAATAATTGCATTAGTTTAATGGTACTTTAGTACCCTACTGTCAGCCCACTCATCTTAAGTCATTTTAAGAACTTTTAAACCCCAAAATACCCCATTAACCCCTGTGTATTACTGTCATGCCTTAAACCTCAATCGATCTGTTTTCTAAATTACAAACCTAACAACTGATTTTTAACTGATCATTAAAGTACTACAGCTATAACCAATTCACAATCAAATTCAAACAATGATTTAATCAGAATTGAAGCAGTACGAATCACATTGTCATCAGGTTATTTCATCAGAATTAAAGCATGTAAAACTAATTGACGACACTTATTCAATCGACTACACAAATTACAACACATAACATCAATAGCCAATAAGAATCGAACAGGCACACAGGTGATTCCAATCGTATTGATAGAAACAATGATTCATAATAAAACTTAACTAATCGACGACACTTATTCAATCGACTATATAGTTTTATCACATTTATTAACTATGACCAGAAAAGGGTTGACCAAATAAAGGGTCATTGAAGATGGGCAGAATCAGACGACAATAGAAATTGAAAAACCAATAAAACTAAACTAAACAAATAAACAGCATAAACAAAAAAAAACTGGAACAAACAGGAACGGGAAGATACCTCAAGAACTCGGGACCTGGACGACCCTGATTCGAACTCAAACTCGAACTGTTTGAGGTCGAACGGGCCTTAATCGAGTGTTCTCAATTGAGAACACTTCGACTAAAGTCGATTAGACCCCAAACCATCCTACAGTTGGGACAGGTTTCAACCCCTGACTTTCTAGGGTTCTTGGGGGTTCGATTTGGGGTTCGAGTGCTTCTAGCCAGATTCGACTCAAACCAAAGGTGGTTCAGGCACGAGGGAGATCATGGGGTGCCAGGGTATGAATTTGGGCTTGGTTGGGGTAGGTTTGAGTTCTGCTCGAATCTTCGATTGAAGATTCGAGAAGCTGGAGGTTGATTCGAAGCAAACTGAGTGGGGATTCAGGTTGAGGGTGGTTAGGAGGTTCAGGGGTGTTATTTTGGCGGTCATCGGAGTGGTTGTTGCCGGGTTATGGGCAGGGGCATGGAGGGGCAGCTGCTAGGGTTCTGGGGCTGTCTGGTGAGAGAATTGGGAGAGACGAATGGGATGAGGGTTTGGGTGAGTGAAACGGGTTTGAGGGTTTTGGGGGGGGGGGTTTGGTATGATGAGATTAAAGAATTAATCTAAGCCGTTGGATTACGAAAATCCAACGGCTGTGATCAGTCTCTTAGGGCGAAACAGGGTCGTTTGGTTTAGTAGGGGTGGAGGGTTGGACCGGGTTCATGGGGCGGGTTAGGGTCGGGTTAAGCCGGGTTATGAGAGGGGTGATCTGGACCGTTGGATTGAGTGAGATCAACGACCCAAATTTTCCACGCCTGAACGGCGTCGTTCCACCCGCTCCCAAAGCTGGCTGGGTTGGACCCGGTCAGAGGATATTTGGACCTGGCCTGGACTCTCTTTTACAATTGGCCCAGTCCGATTTTCTCTTGTTTTTCTTCTTTTTCTTCTATTTTCTTTTTAATTCAAAATTCCTAAATTGAATTGAAAAACCAAGATTATTTAAAAAGATATTAATTAACTCTTAACAACAATTAACACACAAGATCGAAAAATAAAATCGCACAATTTAAACAATAAAATGACAAACTACCGGAATTCATATTTTTTGTGATTTTCATTCTTTAAAATAGGACGTGGTTTAATTAATTCCAAAATGCATAATTAAATCCTAAATGCACATGCAACACATATTTTTGTATTTTTCTCATTTAAAGTAGAAACAAACATGCGTAGACAAAAATACAAATAAATTGCAAACAACACAAAACCATTTTGTTTTGATTTTTTGGGAGTAGTTCTCATAGGGCAAAAATTACGTGCTCACACCAAGGTTTAAGCAGTTAATAGCATAATTCGCAGAAAATAACCCAACACAGCCCGATACTGGGGTGTCACTAGTCATGAGCATTTAACAAAACGGAATACTCCAAATGTATATATCTATAAAGTTTAATACAGAAACTAAGAACAGAAAGGAATAAGATAGAGAATAGCTTCGGGCTACGAACACCAACAGCTACCTAGAGACTCCTCGGATCTGCCTGAGCCGGAAATGATCAGCACTCGGAAATGGAACCAGATACGCCTGAATCTACACACAGGGTGCAGGGAGTAAAGTGAGTACTCCAACTCAGTGAGTAATAATCATAAATAAAGACTGAAAGCAGAAAATCACGTAAGGCACAAAAGCATGCTATACTAAAGCAGTAAAACCATTTAAAACAGTAAATCAATGGAAGCTAGGTAAAATCCTTCAACTCAAAACTTTACTTCATGAAAAGCCTTTTTCAACAATTAAGCAGGAAATTGACAGTAAATTATGAAAATAAACACATAAAAGTTCGCCCCTCGGGCACAATATCAACAAATTCTCCCCTCGGGCAACATCTCAGAAGAATACCAGCCCATCGGGCTCAATCTCAAATCACAATGGGTACCCCGCGCTCACTGGGGGTGTACAGACTCCTAGAGGGGCCCCTTACGGCCCAAGCGCAATATCAAGCCACCTCGTGGCATCATCACTGGGCCTTCGACCTCATATCAATCAAGACATCTCGTGGCGTACATATCTTGCCCTTGGCCTCATAATCAGTATCAAATATTTTCTCACAACATAGGCCCTCAGCCTTACTCAGTCAAAATCCTCACAAGCCACTCGCGCAACAGTAAACATTGATTCTCAGCCCAAAAATGTCATTTAAAAGATCATGTAAGTGTTTAAAATAGAGTAAACATGGCTGAATACGAAAACAGTGAAATATAACATAACGAAGTTCAAGTATAAAGTCAAAACAGTGAGGAAAATACCAGTAAAAATCCCCGAAGGGTTCAAATAATTGGCACAAGGTAAAACAGTAAACCAGTGGAAGCTAGGTAAAATCCTTCAACTCAAAACTTTACTTCATGAAAAACCTTTTTCAATAATTAAGCAGGTAATTGACAGTCAATTATGAAAATACACACATAAAAGTTCATCCCTTGGGCACAGTATCAACAAATCCGCCCCTCGGGTAATCATATAGAATAATACCAGCCCCTCGGGCTCAATCTCACATCACAATGGGTACTCGCCCTCACTGGGGGTGTATAGACTCCTGGAGGGGCCCCTTACGGCCCAAGCACAATATCAAGCCACCTCGTGGCATCATCACTAGGCCTTCGGCCTCATATCAATCATGCCACCTCTTGGCGTATATATCTCAGGCCCTCGGCCTCATAATCAGTATCAAATATTTCCTCATAACATAGGCCCTTGGCCTTACTCAGTCAAAATCCTTACAAGTCACTCGGGTAATAGTAAAACATGATTCTCAGCCCAAAAATATCATTTAAAAGATCATGTAAGTGTTTAAAAAGAGTAAATATGGCTGAGTACGAAAACAGTAAAATATAACATGATTGGGTTCCAGTATAAAGTCAAAACAGTGAGGAAAATACCAGTAAAAATCCCCGAAGGGTTCAAATAGTTGGCATAAGGCCCAAATATGGCATTCAGCCCAAATCATGATAAGAGCAAATAAGTTTCAGTCAAATACGCGGTAAAATAATCATTCGGGACGGACTAAGTCACAATCCCCAACAGTACACGACCACATGCTCGTCATCAAGCATGTGTGTCACCTCAATATAGCGCTACGATGTACAATCTGGGGTCTCAAACCCTTAGAACATCATTTACAATCATTACTCACCTCGAACCGGTAAAATCACTAGCTCGCAACGCCTTTGCCCCTCGAATCGGCCTCCATTCGCGTCGAATCTATCTAAAATCAGAACGAGGACGTCAAAATATGCTAAGGGAACGAAGCCCAAGCAAAAATAATTAATTTACAACATAAATCCTGAAATTACCAAAACCATACCTCCGGACCCATATCTCGGAATTCGATAATTTTTACATCAGTAGATTCATTATCTCCCCACGAGTTCATACATATCAAAAGTTCTGAAATCCGACCTCAAATGGTCCTTCAAATCCTCAATCAAAGGTCTAAATTTCCAAGTCCTAGTTCTTCAATTTTTGGCTTAATTTCCATGATTATTTAGGTGGAATTCGCATTAAAATCGAGTTTTAAGTCCAACAATCTTACCTCCAAGTGATTCCCCTTGAATCCCTCTTCAATCCCCTTCAAAAAACTCCAAAAACGACCAACAAGTACAAGTACTTAAACATTCTATCCATGCAAAAATTTCCTTCTTCGCGAACGCGGTCAAAGCTTCGCATTCGCGAAGCACAAAAAATTCCGTTGACCAAAATTCTTCTTCGCAATCGCGACCACCACATCGCGAACGCGATGCTTTACCCAGACAGACCTTCACGAACGCGCTCCCTTACCCACGAACGCAATGAACAAAATATCTCAAAACCCAGCTGGCCAATTTCTTCTATCCGAACGCGGAGCAGACCTCGCGAACGCGATGCATCATTTACTAGCCCTTCGCGAACGCGAAAACTCCATCGTGAACGCGAAGACCAAAGTCTCAGCCTTCTCCAGCTAACCCTTCGTGATCGCGGCTCCCCTCTCGCGAACGCGAAGAGCATTTGTCTGCAACACTGAGTAGCAAATTTCTGCAATTCTAAACTTCATGAAATGGCCCGATTGACCACCCGAAACTCACCCGAGGCCCTCAGGACCTCAACCAAACATGCCAACATATCTTATAACCTCATTCAAACTTGTTCCAACCTTCGGAATGCTCAAAAGAATATCGAAACACCAAATTCGCATCGAATTCAAGCCTAAGAATTCCAAAATCTTCTAAATTACGCTTTTGATCAAAAACCCAACCAAACCGTGTCCGAATGACCTGAAATTTTGAACACACATCCCAAATGACACAACGGCGCTAATACAACTCTCGAAATTCCATTCCGACCCCTATATCAATATCTCGCCTACCAACCAAAAATCGCCAAAATATCAACTTTGCCAATTCAAGCCTAAATCTACTCCGAACCTCCAAAACTCATTCTGATCATGCTCCTAAGTCCTAAATCACCTCCCAAAGCTAACTGAACCATCGGAACGCACATCCGAGTCCTCTAATACATAAATCAATATTTGGTTGACTTTTTCAACTTAAGCTTCCTCAAAAGAGACTAAGTGTCTCAAACCTTACCTAAATCATTCTAGATTCGATTCGACTAACCCGATACCACATAACACGGATAAACAAAGCATAAAGAAGCATAAATAGGGAAAACGGAGCGGTAACTCATGATATGACTGGTCGGGTCGTCACACCCTCCCCAACTTAAACAAACATTCGTCCTTGAACGAGTCAAGAAACATACATGAAGCCTCAAACAGGTGAGGATATCTGCTCCACATCTCCCGCTCGGTCTCCTAGGTAGCCTCCTCCACGGGCCGACCTCTCCACTGTACTTCCACTAAAGCAATATTCTTTTACCTCAACTTTCGAACTTAGCGACCCAAAATAGCTACTGGCTCCACATCATAGGTCAAATCATCATTCAACTGAACCGTGCTGAAATCCAAAACATGAGACGGATCCCCAATATACTTCTGAAGCATAGAAACATGAAATACTAGATGCACACTCGACAAGCTGGGTGGCAAAGCAAGCTTATAAGCCACCTCCTCAATCCTCCGAAGCACCTCAAAAGGCCCAATGAACTGCAGACTCAATTTCTCTTTCTTCCCAAATCTCATAACACCCTTCATGGGCGAAACCTTCAACAGAACCTTTTCACCAACCATGTAGGACACATCTCGAACCTTCCTGTCAGCATAACTATTTTTCCTCGACTGCACTGTATGAAGCCTCTCCTGAATCACCTTCACCTTTTTTGAGGCATCCTGCACCAAGTCTGTCCCCAATACCCTAGCCTCACCGGGCTCGAACCAACCAACTAGAGATCTACACCGCCTCCCATACAAAGCCTCATATGGAGCCATCTTAATACTTGACTGGTAGCTGTTGTTATAAGCAAACTCTGCAAGCGGTAGAAACTGATCCCATATCTAAATAAGTCCTCTAAAACATAGCACGCAATATGTCCTCCAATATCTAAATAGTGCGCTCGGACTGCCCGTCCTTCTGAGGGTGAAAAGTTATGCTCAACTCAACCTGAGTACCCAACTCTCGTTGCACAGACCTCCAAAACTGCGATGTAAACTGAGTGCCCCTATCTGAAATGATGGAAACTAGGAAACCATGTAAACGAACAATCTCCCAGATATAGATTTCTGCCAACCGCTCTAGAGAATAGGTAATACACATAGGAATGAAGTGCGCGGACTTAGTCAGCCGATCCACAATCACCCAAATAGCATCGAACTTCCTCAAAGTCTGTGGAAGTCCAACTACAAAGTCCATAGTGATCCTCTCCCACTTCCACTCTGGAATATCTATCCACTGAAGCAAGCCACCCGGTCTCTGATGCTCATATTTCACCTGCTGACAATTGAGACACCGAGCTACAAATGCCATAATGTCTTTCTTCATTCTCCTCCACCAATAGTGCTGCCTCAAATTCTGATACATATTCGCGGCACCCAGATAAATGGAATACCACGAGCTATGGGCCTCCTCCAGAATCAACTCCCAAAGCCCATCCACATTGGGCACACGTATCCGGCCCTACATCCTCAACACCCCATCATCACCAATTATAACATATCTGGCATTATCATGCTGAACTCTATCCTTAAGGACAAGCAAATGCGGATCATCATACTGGTGCTATCTAATGCGATCATATAAGAAAGACCGAGAAACCACACAAGCCAATACCCGACTGGGCTCCGAAATATCTAACCTCACGAACCGATTGGCCAAGGCCTGAACATCAACTGCGAGAGGTCTCTCCCCAACTGAAATATATGTCAAACTCTCCATACTCACTGCCTTTCAGCTCAAAGCATCGGCCACCATATTGGCCTTTCCCGGATGGTACAATATAGAGATATCATAATCTTTAAGCAACTCCAACCATCTCCGCTGCCTCAAATTAAGATCCTTCTGTTTGAACAAGTGTTGGAGGCTACGATGATCAGTAAACACCTCACAAGACACACCATACAAGTAATGCCTCCAAATCTTCAATGCGTGAACTATGGCAGCCAACTCCAAATTATAAACATGGTAGTTCTTCTCATGGGGCTTCAACTGACGAGAAGCATGAGCAATAACTCTACCTTTCTGCATCAATAAACAACCAATGCCAACTCTCGAAGCATCACAATACACGGTATATGAACCTGAAGTTGATGGCAAAACTAACACTGGAGTTGTGGTCAAAACTGTCTTGAGCTTCTGAAAGCTCCCCTCACACTCGTCTGACCATACAAATGAAGCACCCTTCTGAGTCAACTTGGTCAAGGGCAATGCGATAGATGAGAATCCCTGAACAAAACGGTGATAATATCCAACAAACCAAGAAAGTTGCGAATCTCTATGGCTGAGGACGGTTTGGGCCAACTCTGAAACGCCTTTATCTTCTTTAAATCAACCTGAATACCCTCGCTGGACACCACGTGCCCTAAGAAAGCCACTGAACCGAGCGAAAACTCACACTTGGAGAATTTTGCATAAAGCTTCCCCTCCCTCAATCTCTGCAACACAACTCTCAATGCTCCGCGTGCTCCTCTTGACTACACGAATATACCAGAATATCATCAACGAAGACTATGACAAACGAGTCAAGATAATGCTGGAACACACTGTTCATCAAATGCATGAACGCTGCTGGGGCATTGGTCAGCCCAAAAGACATCACCAAGAACTCATAATGATCATATCGGGTCCTAAAAGTTGTCTTAAGAATATCCGAGTCCCTGATCTTCAACTGGTGATAACCTGAACGGAGATCAATCTTGGAGAACACCCTCGCTCCCTGAAGCTGGTCGAATAAATCATCAATGTGAGGCAATTGATACTTGTTCTTAATTGTCACCTTGTTCAATTGCCTATAATTAATGTACATCCTCATAGTTCCATCCTTCTTCTTCACAGATAGAACCGACACACCTCAAGGTGATACACTAGGTCGAATGAACCCCTTATCAAGGAGTTCCTAAAGCTGCTCCTTTAATTCCTTCAACTCTGCTAGTGCCAGACGATACAATGGAATAGAAATGGGATGAGTGCCCGACACCAGGTCAATACCAAAATCAATATCCCTGTTCGGTGGTATGCCCGACAGGTCTGTAGGAAACACATCGGGAAAATCCCTCACAACTGGAACAGAATCAATACTGGGAGTTTCAGCATCGACATCCCTCACAAAGGCTAGATACGAATGACAACCCTTCCCAACCATACATTGGGCTTTCAAAAATGAGATCACTCTACTGGGAAAATAATCAGTCACACCTCGCCACTCAATCCGTGGCACACCTGGTATAGCCAAGGTGACTGTCTTAGCATGCCAGTCTAGAATAGCACGACACAGAGATAGCCAATCCATGCCCAAAATGACATCGAAATCTACCATACACAATAATAAAAGATCCACACGGGTCTCCAGACCCCAATAGTCACCACACATGACCGGTACGCATGGTCTATAATAATAATATCGCCTACCGGGATAGATACATGAACAGGTGAAGCAAGAAACTCACAGGGCGTACCCAAATAACGAGCAAAGTATGATGACACATAAGAAAAGGTGGAACCAAGATCAAATAATACAGAGACATCTCTGTGGCAGACTGAACCAGTACCTGTAATAACAACATTTGAAGAAATAACATCGGGTATGCCTGGGAGTGCATAGAAACGGGATTGACCGCCACATGATCGACCTCCCCCTCTGGGGCGACCCCTAGCTGACTAACCTCCACCCCTAGCTAGCTGGGCAGGCGGTAGTAAAGTAACTGGCACTGAAGCTGATGACTGACCCCTCTGCTGAGATGAACTCACAAGACGATGAGGGAAATGCCTCCACATATGACCCATCTCACCACACTCATAACAACTCCCAGGTGCTGGAGAAGGGGACTGAAGGGAACCCCTCGCACCAGAGTGACTAGCAGATGCGCTCGCCATAGAAGAGCCCTGAACTGATGGAGCACGGGACGAACTCTGAGCTGGAAGGTCTAAGTGATGACTGGACCTGATGAGAATTGTGATAACCATGACCCGATGACGCCCCACGATAACCTGGGCGAGCTGGATAAGCATGCCTGAATGAATGACCTCTGCCATGCTAAAACTGACCTCTCGAAGGAGTATTGCTATAACTACCAGATCCCTGAGGCCACTTGGACTCCCTCTCCTTGCACTCCTGGCGACGAACAGACTCAATCTCACGGGCAGTATCCACAAACTCCTCGAAAGTAGCATCAATCACCCTCTCCCTGGTCATGAGTAAGTGAGGCCATAAACAAACCTCCTAATCCTCTCTCTATCTGTCGGAACTATCCAAATAGCATTGTGAGCACGTGATTTTTTCCCTATATAAATTACTCCCCCAAATTCAAAACAAAATAATTTATCCATTGTTTGCAATTTCGTAGATTTTTGTAGCACTTTTTGTTAATTGCTTGCATTTGTCTGTGCATGTTAATTTGGTTTAATTAATGAAAAATACAAAATATGTTGCACTTGCATTTAAGATTTAATTCTACATTTTAGGATTAATTAGCAAATTGCTTATTCTATAAAAATGGAAAAAATCACAAAAATAGTCATTTTTGCACTTTTAATTTTAATTTTGAACTTTGGTGGTTTTTCCTTTAATTTGGTTCTTAATTATTTGTGGTAATTGTTATTTAGGGTCAGTTAATATACTTTGATAGCATAATTTGATTTAGGAATTAGTTTAGGTTTTATCTTAATTTTTAATTTGAAAAGAAATAAAAAAGGAGTTGGAAAATAAAAGGAATTAATTTGAAAAAGGGGGAAAGAATGAGAAGGATCAGGAATTTGGGCCGAATCCATCAAATTCTCCCCAAGACCAGATCATTTTACCCATTACCCATTCAAAACCAGCCCAAACCTTTCCAATACCCGGTCCACCCGCCTAGCTAACCAAACGACCCTGTTTCCAAGGTCCTCAATCTGAGCCGTTGATCCCATGTGATCAGACAACCAGGAACTGGAATTCCATATGTATATAGCTATCCAAAATGGCCCTACCCCCTCAGAACCCCCCTCTCAATCTTCATCGTCTCTAAACTAGGAACCCTAGAGACCGCCGCCCCTGAAATGTCCATCATCTCCGCCGGCGACGACCACTCCAATCACCCCCATATTAACAACATGAAACCCTCTCACCTTCCTCATCCCAAATCTCTGACCAGCTACCCTCGAATCCTTGTATTTTGGCTCGAATTCTAGATCGAAAAACCATATCAAAAGCCTAACTTCCCTAAATCGCTCAAAAATCAAATCCCGTCGTCCTTAACCCTCCCTCATCCTGATTTCATTGTCGATTTCCCCTGCTATTAACCCCAAGTCCTGAATCTACAACAAGTCAGAAGTCTTCGATTTGTTTTCATGCTTCGAACTAGCCGAAAATATAGGCTGGTTAGTTGTTACTTAGTCTCAATTTCCGGTCATTTCGAGACAGTTCCGGCCTGTGGCATCAATCCAATTGGATTTGACCCCTCTTGATTCTATTCTCAGGTAAAGCTTTATCCCCTTACGGTCTAAGAGTTTCCTTCTCCTTCCACTTTCTTTAGTTTTTTTTTATTTTCCCGCATGCTTAGGTTACTCTCATTTTTCTTCCAAAACTTTAATGCGTATAGTTCTAGGTTATTTCTGTGTTTCTTCTCTTCCCTTTAGTTAAGTTGTTTTGTCTGTTAGGTTTCATGCTTGTTAGTATTAAGTAATGGTTTCGGTCTTGTTAGTGTTAAAATTATTATTGTTAATCACTAGTTCAATGAGATTTCAGTCATTCGTCTCGATTAATTTTGGGTGTTTAGAATAGTTAAATCATGATTGGTTTAAGTTGAAGATTCACTTGCAATTGATTTCATTGTTCATTTGCTTAGGCGTAAGGCTTAATGAATTGCATTCATGCTAGAGGTGTTGTTCATGCGAATTAAATGCATTTCTTGCTCAAATGGCTTTCTTTTTTATTCTAATGTCTATTGTGATTCTGTCCTTAGGATGTTAGTCTCAATTTATCCATAACTAAGAACCCTAGGGACCTAAGTGCACAGAGAAATTTAGGCAAGGGATGTAAAAAATAGGTTTTGGAAGGATAATTTAGGGATTGCTTCAGCCTGGGAATCTTTGGTAACCGATTAGGAAGCTTCCTAAATGAACAGCTACCCAAAATTGTTCAGGAAAACAGGCCGCAAATTGAAAATATCTGAAAGAAATGGATCGTTGTCCAAAAATCAGTTTTAAAAGATGCGCTGTGAGGGTATTTTGGGAAAATCTGATTGTCTTGCCTTGGAAGGCACACAACAGACCCCCAGCCTTATAAATGATGTCTTTCTTCAACTCAAGGGAGAGTTTTTTTTGGGGGGACAGGTTTTACACCCTAGAGAGACTGAAAAGATAAGAAGAAATACTAAATTTCAGAAGCAATTAATTTCCTCCGGAAAATTCCGAGAAGATGCTGAAAATGGTTTGAACTGGTTTTGGTTTCTTTGTTTTGGTTCTCTGAATCTTCTGTTAATCTAGGACTTCTGAAAAATTTCCAAAATTGTACATCTGGGTGGAAAAATGGCTCAAATTTGGGTTTAGAAGTTCAATTTGAGTTGCTAAGAGTTGGTTTTTGAAAGTCTGGGTTGGTTTTAGTGGTGTAAACACTGTTATATTGCTGCTGATACTGCTCTGTTGCTGTTGATCCCTCACTTTTCCTATTTTCTTTGCTTTCCATGTACATGTTCTTGAAACTTGTATAATGTGATGCTCAAGTTGAAGAATGAAATGGAAATGGAATTCAAGTCCCTCACTTAATGCTTCTGATTCCTTTTGTTGCGTGCTTGGGTACTCGAATTCAAGTTCCACGCCCTTTTGGATGTTCAATTCTAAAAGATTTGGGCTTCACGTTAAGTTTGGATTTGAGGCAAGATGTGGCCTTTGGCATTTGGGCCCAGTTCTTCGAGCCTAACATTTCTCTTTAAAATACTGTTAAGCTAAGTTCACTCACTCGTCTGCCTCTGATGTTAATTCCACTAATTTTAAATTAGTTCGAACATTTAGCCCTAAAAGAAAACTAATAATGAGAATTCTCTTAAGTTTCCTTAATTAATTAGCTTGGCTATTATGGGGGTACCTGGTTAAGTAGGATTAGTAATGGCCTTCAAAGTTTAGTTTTGAATTTCCTTAAAATTAGAATTGAGGCGCGCCATTTAGTTGAATTGCCATGGTCCTCGCAAATTTTAAAAAAATGCGTAGTTGCTTTAGGCTCGTTATTTTAATAATTCACCTTCCTAAACTCGGGTGTGCATATATGTGACCCAAATCCAAATCTCAACAATATTAAATAAAATATGTTAAGGACTGCGGGTGCATTTATGTGACGTGGTTCAAGATGTGTTTTAATAACGTTGTAATCTTCCTAAAAATGAATAAAAGTGGTTGATAAGTTAAAATTGCACATAGGTCAAAACATGTATTAAAATCGGATAATAGGCCAATTATAGCAGTTGAGCGACCGTGCTAGAACCACGGAACTCGAGAATGCCTTATACCTTCTCCCGGGTTAACAGAATTTCTTATCCGGATTTCTGTATTCGCGGACTGTAATACAGAGTCAATATTTTCCTTGATGCGGGATTTGAACTAGTGACTTGTGACACCATAAAATTATCCCAAGTGGCGACTCTGAATTCTAAAAAATAATCCCATTTAGATTGTCACTTAAATTGGAAAAACTCCCTTATATGCCCCTTTCTGGGGGTAGGTAAAAAGGAGGTGTGACAGCTCTGTCGACTCTGCTGGGGAACGAACCCAGAATCTCTGTTTCAGGGTTCAAAAATTCGAGCTTAGAATAATTGTTATATTTGGCTATATTTATTATTTGATTTTATTACATGTTTAGGCCTAATGTGCTAAGTGTTGCTTTTTACCGCTTTGATATTATTTGAACTGTATATAAACTGCTACGAAACCCCTCTCTTCTCTCTTCTGAGGAGTGCACGCTGGTGTTACTTCTTTCTGTTAGTGTCATATCCCAAATAGAATGAGGTTCGGACAAGTTGCAAAACCGGATGATCTTTTGGTTACCGGTACACAGCCCCCCTTCGGCTCAAGTTGTCCGCTCGGGTAAGCCAGGTCTAGAACAATACACCCAGGTTTTAAACCTAGAATAACTCAGCCTCATGCCAGATCCCTAGTAGGAACGCTTATCTGCATCATGTGCATTTGACTTTGGAGACTCAACACAGGGGTTGGGTCTGTCTAGGACAGGTGTACCCAAAATGAAAAGATCATCCTGATGCATCCTTCTTGATACTTGTGCATTCATTTGCTTCGAATTTGCATGTTGACCGGCTTATAGGGAAAAGGTTGAGAGAAGGAAAGTCAATGTGAGGGCTAAGAGAGATAATTGCTTGTTTTTAAAAAACCGATGTCCCAAAATATACTGAAACTCTGCCGAAATTTTGAAAAAAAAAAGAGAAATTTTTGTTTTGTTTTGAAAAAAAAAAGTTGGTTTTTGTTTTGTCAAAATTGTCCGAACTATGCCAGTTTGATTCTCACTGGATGTGGGATACGTAGGCAACCCCCATCGGGTCCAACTTCTTTTTTGCAAAAATAGCTCAAAAGGCACTAGAATTTTATTACTTTGTTGGAAATAAATAAGGTGAAGCCATTCTTGTCGAAAATAGCTGAATGTCCCCAAAAGGACGCCGGAAGGCTGTTTTTGCAAGAACAGCCACCTTTGGTCTCTTTTTGGCATTTTGGCCGGTTAGCAAGCATAACCTTAAAATCTTCTCCTCGGAAGTGCTGAAAGGCCGTATTTGCAAAGTCGGGTTTTTTTTTAAATAAGAATTTGAAAAAAAAGAGAGAAAAATAGTGTTAACTTTGTTTGTGAGTCAAATGAGTCTTAATTTTGCTTAATCACCCTAATAAATATGCAGAATGAGTACGAGTCAAAGTTTGCTAATAACAGCCATGAACAAGATCCCTTTGGAGTTGCATATGTGGTGGGAAGATCTGGGTAAATCCTTCTGATCAATAGAACACGAAGAGGAGGAAACAAAAAAGCTTATGACGAGCATCTATTTGAGTCGATCATTTCCAAGATCTAATTCCAGAGAGCAAGATAAGGTCAATCTACACTTGGGAGGTCTCACCGGGTTGTTGAAGATCAAGCCTAGAGGAGACATCATAAAGGCGTTGGTTACGTTTTGGGACCCAGCTCACAATGTCTTGAAGTTCTCGGATTTTGAACTCACACCCACCTTAGAAGAGATACCAGGTTATATAGGAAGTACTGAAGGTCTGAGGCATAAGTATCTGATCGCTCCAAGAGCCGTTAACTCTCACAAATTCATGGATTTGCTAAATATAAGCAAGGGAATCCCGTACTCTGAGTTAGCGGACGGTTTTTCCACTCTACGTTTCATATACCAGAGGTACGAGGTATGTAGGAGGATTTGACAACCCGGAAAGTGAGGTTTGTAGCAAAGGGAACCGAGCAAAATGGGATGAGCATAGGCGTTTCGCCTTCATGGTAGCTTTCTTAGGCCTCGTGGTGTTTCCCCGGAAATACGGGAATATCGATCTACGGGTGGATGGAGTCGTCAAAGTCTTGATTACCAACGACAAGAGCACCCTTGCCCCTATGATAGTGTCTGAGATATACCGAGCTCTCACAGCTTGTAAAGCTGGGGCAGATTTCTTCGAGGGATGCAATTTGCTACTACAGATATGGATGATCGAACACTTGTGTCACCGCCCTCAGTATATGAGTTATGGGTCCGCAGAGAAAACTTGCATTGAAGAGTTCGACACAAGGATTTCAGGGTTCAAATTACCAGAAGGGTTTGGAGATTAGGTATCCCGCCTTCGCTCCATCACTGCGGGGCAAATAGAATGGACACTGGGTTGGCTTCCTGTTGAAGAAATTGTGTATATGCCCACCACCGGTCCTTACTTCCTCCTAATGGGTCTTCGGGGCATTCAGCCTTACGCTCCATACCGGTGATGAGACAGTTGGGAAGGTGCCAGGTGACACACCCAGATGAAGATCTTAGTGTTTATGCGGTCGAGGTTAGCTCCGACGACCAATTTCATAAAAAATAGCACGTTCTATTTGGAATGAGTGCTAGTATTTGATAGCGAACACTCAAGTGCGTGACCTATCTAGAGGCAAGGTCTCACCCGCCTACCTTGCCTGGTATAGAAAGAAGAACACCGCAAGGGCCGAACCTGAAAGACCAGCCAAAAAGCCTCACATTCGGGAATTCGTTGAGGCGTCACAAGAACAGTGAGCTTTGTTGGCCAAGGAGAATAAGTACAGGGCCACAATAGGAAAGTTGGAAAAGCAAGTCAGGGATCTTCAGATTGAGAATGGTTTGCAGGCCATCGCAGATGAGGGAGAGAAGAGAAAGTTAGCCAAAGAAAATGATGCTCTTAGAGCCGAGATTCGAGAAATGAAAATAGAAGCCGAAAACCCCGCCAGAAGCGCAAAAGATAGAAAGCTTATATACCTTAGGCAAAAGGTGAGTGAGTACAGTTTTGATCTGAACAAATCAGAGGGTAAGCTAGCCAGGGCCCGAACAAAATTGACTAAGAACGCAGAGGAGCGGGCATGCTTGGTTAAACAGTTAAAAGAGAAATATGACAATGAGGTTGCGGGGTTGAAGAAAAGGGTCATCACCGTTGAGAACAAAATGATCAAGCAGGCGAAAGACTTTAAGGCTGAAAGAGAACATTGTTATACAGCAATGGCATAGTTAGAAAGAGATTTACAACAGCTTCAAGAACAAAATCATGTAGCCAAACAAACTTTGGAAGCCAGGGCCCAGCAGATTGGGCGTTTGTTGCAAGAAAAGGGTGTCATAAGAGAGAGAGTCAGAAGGATCGCCGACTACATCGCGATGAAGTGTAGTAGTTGTGAGGATATGACTAGATCCATGTTCTTTGCCACTGTGATGACCTTTGTCCGCCAAATAATGGAAGATCTCTACCACCTCCAAGGGGATTTAGCGCGTAGGCCCGTGGCGAGACCGAATGATGTCCCGCGGACCCCAGGAGCAGTTGAGGCGTTGATTTATTCATGATTTTCATTGGAGTCTATTAGCCTGTTTTCGAGTCTGTATTTTCATCTTTCTGTTGGAGTCTGTTGGTTTGTTTTTGAGTCTGTATTTTCATTTTTTCATCAAAGTCTGTTAGTGTCTTTTTGAGTCTGTTAGTTTTTGAGTCATTGTAATCAAAGCATTTTCTTTTTTATGAAAATTTGAAAATCCCAAAATATTTTGTTACTTATTTTTACACTTATCCCCCAGAACTATGCTTGGTCTGATTCATACGGGGTCATGATACGTAGGAAATCTCCATATGATTCAATCATAACCAAAAGAAAAAAAGGGAGAAAAGAAAAAGAAAAAGAGAGGAAAAACAAGAGAAAAAAAAAAGAGAAAAAGAAAAAGAGAGGAAAAACAAGAGAGAAAAAGAAAAGAAAAAAGAGAGAAAATAAGAAACCGTGAGAAGGAATCAATGGCAAAATAAGAAAGAAAAATGAGAGAGTAAAGAACAACGAGAAATCAAGCAGAGAAAGGCATAAGTGAAAAAGAGAGAAAGAGAAGTTGCAAATGGAAATAAGGAAAAGTCAGGATGACGCAAGCAACCGATCAAATGCATAATAGAAACGGTTAACTACTTAGATGCATTCATTCCCCAAATGTGCGGTTGCCTATCTGTTAAGCTATAATCGCTAACAAGTTTGTTGTTGACGATCCAGTACAAGAAGGTGGTTAGTTTGTTTTGCATTCTGGCAACTCACCCATATAACACCCGGTCCAAAAACAAGTTGATCATGCCTAATTAGGAACCTGATGCGAGTGTTATCGATCCTTCGAGAGAGGTGGAAGAGTCGGATTTTAATTTGATGAAAGAAGAGATGTATAAGCTGAAACAGTAGATGGCCGAAATGTACCAGGCATGGGCAAAAAGGCAACCACCACCAACTTACCCCGCCAACCCTGCCTTCATCCTACCATTGGCTCGGTCTCAGGAACCTCCTGCTACCAATTCGTCCCAGAGCTTCCCCATTTACCAGCACTACCAGAGCACCACCTCCCAAACACCACCAGCTCCACCGCCCAAATCAGTTCCATACCTTCCTCCACCAGCCACTCTTGTCTTCGTGGCACCTCCTCCCGCTACACTCCACAGATCCTCCAGCGAGCCCTTGTTCCAAGCCCATGATAACCAATATTACCCCCCCCCCCCGGAGCCCACTTTCAAAGCTCCAGAACCCTATTCCTACACTACTCGTTTTGATCTTCTTGTGGAAACTGAGAAACCATCTAAAAAATCCCGAACAGGAGGAGATGTTCAGGAAAGTTAAAAACCTGGAACATTCATTCAGAGACATGCAGGGGTTGGAAGGTCAGGTAAGCATGGCTTACAAAGATCTATGTCTATTTCCAAATGTTCAATTGTCGGCAGGGTTTAAAATGCCCAAGTTCGATTTGTATGATGGGCATGGTGATCCTGTGGCGCACTTGAGAGGTTTCTGTAGCAAAATGAGGGGAGCTGGCGGGAAAGACGAGTTACCAATGGCATATTTCAATCAGAGTCTGAGTGATTTGGCGCTGGAGTGGTACACTCGGTAGGATCACAGAAGATGGTATACATGGGACGATCTAGCCCAGGCATTCTCTTGTCACTTCCAGTACAATCTCAAGATTATTCCGGATTGGATGTCTTTAACAAAGATTGAGAAAAAGCACAATGAAAGCTTCAGGGAGTATGGTTTTCGGTGGAAAGAACAGGCAGCAAGGGTTGATCCTCCAATGAAAGAAAGTGAAATGGTAGATTATTTTCTATAGGCCTTAGAACCTACTTACTATGGTCATCTGGTATCAGCTATAGGCAAGTCCTTCAATGAAGGGGTGAAAATGGGCGGTATGGTAGAAGAAGGACTCAAGATAAATAAAACCATGAGCTATTCAGCTATTAAGGCAACCACTCAGGTCATTCAAAGCGGAACTAGGGAGTAATTGGAAAGAAGAAGAATAAAGAGGATGTAGCAACGATTGATTCGGGAGCTTGGTTCGGACCCAGGGGTTCACCTCACCACTATCATCAGCCTCGTCCCCACCACCAAACCTACCCCCATACCCCGTATAATCCACTCCAACACTACTACCCACCACCAGACCCCTATTTTTCTGTCCACCATGCCTAAACATACAGCCAACCTTCGGCACACGCAACAGTCCCACTAAATACATACCCATCTCCACAAAATGCCTATCCACCCCCAAGAGCCTACCGAAACCCTCCTGGATCAGGTTTTCGGCCCAATCAAGCATTTAAGAATGAGAGGTTGCAGAAGAAAAAAACCTTCAATCCATTGGGAGAGTCCTATACTAGTTTGTTCCACAGACTAAGACAATTGGATATGCTGAGGCCGATCGAGCCAAAACTGTCAAATCTTCCCCCGAGAAATCTTGATCATTCTGTAAGTTGCAAATATTGTTCTGGTGCTCTGTGGCACGACACGGAGAAATGCTGGCAATTGAAAACAGCCATTCAAGAGCTTATTGATACCAATCGGATTGAAGTCCAAGCTTCGGAGGCGCCCAATATCAACCAGAACCCATTGTTGGCCCATCATGAGACAAATATGATAGAGATAGTGCATAAGGGAGGGGAGCCTAAGAAACCTTCGCAGACCGTCACAATGATTTGGTCCAGCGAAGCCAGGCCGGTTGAAAAGTCAACAAGTGAGAAATCAGTGATCATGTTGAATGGGGCAAATAGTGAACCATCTACGGTGGCCAAGAAGGGGACCTTAAGTGATGTTGCAGTAAAACAAGAAAGAGCAAAAGTGGTTGTGCCAGGAGTGGCGAACAAGCCTATTGTAATTGTGGAGGTTACCCGCACAGATCCTGTCATTATCAAGCCCGTAACTCAATTATCGATAGTCAACAGCAAGGCCATCCCGTGGAATTATGAACGGGTGACAGTGACTTACAAAGGGAAAGAAATTAAAGAAGAAGATCTATGAGACTCACGGATTGACTTGGTCGGGGAGATGCTTTTCCCCCGAAGAGTTAAGAAAAGCTAAAAGCTCCAAAGATAACCCAGTGCTAGTGAAGAAAGTTGTGATTGAAGAAGAGGTGGAAGAGTTTTTGAGAAAGATGAAAGTGCAAGACTATTCCATTGTGGAGCAGTTGAGAAAGATGCCTGCTCAGATTTCACTGTTGTCATTGTTAATCCATTCGGACGAGCACCGTCGAGCCTTGATGAAAATCCTGAACGAGGCCCACGTTCCTGACAAAATCTCAGTAAACCATTTGGAAAAGATAGCCAACAAGATCATTGAGGTAAACAGAGTCACTTTTTCTGATAATGAGTTGCCTATGGAGGGTACGGAGCACAATAGAGCCCTCTATCTTACGGTGAAATGCGAAGATTTTGTGCTTACTCGGGTATTGGTCAATAATGGTTCTAGTGTGAACATTTGCCCTCTCTCCACTCTGAACAAATTGAAAGTGGATGATGAAAGAATTCACAAGAACAGTATTTGTGTTCGGGGGTTCGACGGTGGAGGGAAAGATTCAGTCGGTGACATAGTGCTCGAGCTGACAATAGGACCAGTTGAATTTACCATGGAGTTCCAGGTGCTAGATGTGGCTGTTTTGTACAATCTGTTGTTGGGTCGACCCTGGATTCATGCTGCCAAAGCAGTCCCGTCTACACTACATCAGATGGTCAAGTTTGAATGGGACAGACAGGAAATCATTGTGCACGGCGAGGATAACTTGTGCGCTCACGGTGAGGCCATTGTACCACTCATTGAGGTTGAAGACGACAAGGGGCCATGGGTTTATCAGGTTTTTAACACGATGTCGGTAGAGAAAATTCCAGAAGGGAAGTGTGTTCCAATTCCGAAGGTAGCTGCCGCATCAATCATGGTAGCCGTTGAAATGTTGAAAAATGGTTTTGTATCTGGCAAGGGTTTGGGTTCATCTCTGCAAGGTATCGTACAGCCGGTGTCCCTCCCCAAAAACTTGGATACATTTGGTTTGGGATTCAAGCCCACAGTTGCATACGTGAAAAGAGCCAAAAAATTGAAACAGAGGGCATGGGTCCTCCCAAAGCCTATCCCACGTTTCTCCTGATCATTTGTCGGGCCTGGCACCAAGAAACGCCCAGTAACAACAGTTCCCAATTCTGTGGTTGGTCCTGATAAAGAGTTTATTGAAAGGTTTGAGAAGTTATTCGATGATGTGAACATGGTGGAAGCTGGAGAGGGTTCTAGAAAGGCGGATGTGCAATTTGTTGGGCCCAGTGCAAAGAGTAACAATTGGGAAGCTACTCCTCTCCCCACCAGGAAGGAGTTTTGTTAGTTTGCTTTGATTTTCTTTCAGTTTATCTGGATTATTCCAGAGTTGTAATTCAGATTCTATATTCCGTCCGTTTGGATGTATAAACCTTGTTATCTTTTAATTTCAATGAAATGCAATTTTTCTTTTTCATTATTCCTGATAGTTTTTCTTTTCTTCCTTGTACAGTTCTTTTTATGTTGGTTTCAATGACATGACTTGCATGAGGAATCTTCGGCCTAGTCTTAAAAACCAATCTAATTCTGAAATAATAATTTAAGAAATAGAGTGTGATGATAAATCAAAATATGATGAGAATGAGGCCTTTGAAGAGATTATGTAAAGAATTAGGTCATTTTGAAGAAAAACTCAAGTCTAACCTGAGTGATACAGAAGCAATCAATTTAGGAGACCCCGATAAGATCAGAGAAACTAAGATAAGCATCCATCTTGAACCTCAACTCAGGGAGGAGATAATTAAAGCATTGTTTGAGTATAAAATATTTTTGCATGGTCATATGATGACATGCCGGGTCTAAGCACTGACTTGGTGGTTCACAAATTGCCCACTGACCCGGTATTCCCTCCTGTCAAGAAGAAGTTAAGGAAATTTAAAACAGACATGAGTGTAAATATTAAAGAAGAGGTCACAAAGCAGTTTGAGGCAAAGGTCATTTGATTCACACGGTATCCCACTTGGTTAGCCAATGTCGTGCCTGTACCAAAGAAGGATGGTAAGACTAGGGTGTGTGTTGATTATCGAGATATCAACAAAGCAAGCCCAAAGGATAACTTCCCATTGTCGAACATCCACATTTTGATTGATAATTGCGCCAAACATGAGATTGGATCTTTTGTGGATTGCTATGCAGGCTATCATCAGATCCTAATGGATGAGGAAGATGCAGAAAAGACGGCATTCATCACGCCATGGGGAACATACTGCTACATGGTCACGCCTTTTGGTTTGAAAAATGCCAGGGCAACTTACATGAGGGCATTGACAACCATATTCCACGGCATGATACACAAGGAGATCAAGATCTATGTGGATGATGTAATCATAAAGTCTAGAAATCAGTCTGATCATGTCAGAGATTTGAGAAAGTTCTTCCAAAGGCTTCGCAGGTACAATCTTAAGCTCAATCCTGCAAAATGCGCATTTGGTGTGCCTTCTGGAAAATTGTTGGGATTCATAGTCAGCCATCGAGGTATTGAATTGGATCCGTCAAAGATCAAAGCTATCCAAGAATTGCCACCCCCAAGGAATAAAACTAAGGTGATGAGTCTATTATGGAGGTTGAATTACATCAGCAGGTTTATTGCTCAGCTTACAACAACTTGTGAGCCTATCTTCGGACTGTTGAAGAAGGATGATGCGGTCAAGTGGACAGATGAGTGTCAGGAAGCATTTGATAAGATAAAAGGGTACTTTTCAAACCCACATGTGTTGGTGCCACCAAAACTAGGGAGACCTTTGATTTTGTATTTGACGATTTTGGACAATTTATTTGGTTGTGTGTTGGGTCAACACGACATCACTGGTAGGAGGGAGCAGGCCATCTATTATCTCGGCAAGAAGTTCACATCTTATGAGGTTAAGTACACTCACCTGGAATGGACATGTTGTGCCCTAACTTGGGTAGCACAGAAGTTGAAGCACTATTTGTCATCATACACTACTTACCTCATCTCTCGATTAGATCCACTAAAGTATATCTTTCAGAAGCTTATTCATACAGGGAGGCTCACAAAGTAGCAGATTTTGCTCACAGAATTTGACATAATCTATGTGACTCGGACTGCGATGAAAGCCCAGGCATTGGCCGACCATTTAGCCGAGAATCCGGTGGATGAAGAATATGAACCTTTGAAGACTTACTTCCCTGATGAAGAGGTGATGCACATTGATGAGTTGGAACAAGTTGAGGAGTCAGGTTGGAAACTTTTCTTTGATGGAGCTGCTAACATGAAGGGCATTGGGATAGGAGCCGTACTTATTTCTGAAATAGGGCACCATTACCCTGTTACGGCTCGGCTTCGTTTCTACTATACTAACAACATGGCTGAGTACGAGGCATGCTTTTTGGGTTTGAGGTTAGCTACGGACATGGGTGTCCCGGAAGTATTGGTCTTGGGGGACTTGGACCTTCTGGTGCACCATATTCAAGGAGAATGGGAAACACGGGATTTAAAACTCATACCGTACCGGCAATATTTGCATGATCTCTGTCAACGGTTTCGATCGGTAGAATTCAGGCACATTCTAAGGATCTATAATGAGGTTGCTGATGCTTTGGCTACTCTGGCATCAATGCTACATCACCCTAATAAGGCTTATGTTGACCCTTTGCATATTCAGGTCCATGATCGGCACGCTTACTGCAACATGGTGGAAGAAGAACTTGATGGTGGGCCATGGTTCCACGACATCAGGGAATACATCAGAATAGTAGTATATCTGGTACAAGCCACATGTGATCAAAATATAACAATTCGTCGTTTGGCAAGTGAATTTTTCTTCAGTGGGGGAGTTTTGTACAAAAGAACTCCAGATCTTGGATTGTTAAGATGCATAAATGCTAGACAGGCCACAGCTATCATGACCGAAGTACATTCTGGAGTCCGTGGACCGCATATGAGTGGGTATGTTTTGGCAAAGAATATTCTCCGAGTAGGTTATTATTGGCTCACCATGGAGCGAGATTGTATCGGTTTTGTGCGCAAATGTCATCAATGCCTAAGTACACGAAGATTTGATTCATTCTCCGTTATCTGAATTGCACACAATGTCTGCACCATGGCCTTTTGTTGACTGGGGTATAGATGTCATTCGACCAATTGAGCCAGCAGCATCCAATGGGCACAAGTTCATTCTGGTGGCCATTGATTATTTCACCAAATGGGTTGAAGCTAAAACTTTCAAGTCTTTGACCAAGAAAGCGGTGGTCGATTTTGTGCACTCCAATATCATCTGCCGGTTCGGGATCCCAAAGGTGATCATTACAGATAATGGTGCTAATCTCATTAGTCATCTGATGAAAGAGGTATGCTAGTAGTTTAAGATTACGCATCGCAATTCCACCCCATACCGCCCCAAGGCGAATGGAGCAGACGAGGTAGCCAACAAGAACATAAAAAAGATACTTCGGAAAATGGTGGAAGGTTCCAGGCAATGTCATGAAAAGCTACCCTTTGCATTGTTGGGTTATCGCACTAATGTTCGCACTTCAGTAGGGGCAACTCCTTATTTGTTGGTATATGGCACTGAAGCAGTGATACCCGCAGAAGTTGAAATCCCATCTCTTCGGATTGTCGCTGAAGCCAAAATTGACGATGACGAATGGGTCAAAAACTGCCTGGAGCAGTTGAGTTTGATCGATGAAAAATGATTGGCAGCAATATATCATGGTCAGTTGTATCAACAGAGAATGGCAAGAGCATATAACAAGAAAGTGCGTCCACGGAAATTTGAGGTGGGTTAACAAGTATTGAAACGTATCCTTCTATATCAGGCTGAAGCAAAAGGCAAGTTCGCCCCAAATTGGCAGGGGTCGTTCATCGTAACGAGAGTGTTGTCCAATGGTGCTTTGTATTTAACAGATATAGAAGGCAAATGTGTAGAAATGGCTATCAATTCTGATGCAGTCAAAAAATATTATGTATGATTCTGTTGGTTAAATTGTGTTTGTTTGTACTTGACATGTTTTGAAGATTGGAATGACGAAGGTATTTTGTTCTGCTATCTAAACACTTTATCCTTTGTTACCCTTTTGAGCCTTATTTATCTCTCTTCATACCCCTCTTTCGGAATCAGTAGTAAAGATCAGAAGCGCAAGCACGAAAGATAAGTAACGGAAAGGAAAAAAATGAAAATAAAAAAAAAGAGAAAAAAAAAGAAAGGAAGAGAAAAAAGATAGTAAAAAGTAAAGAAAAAAGAAGAAGAAGAAGAAGAAGAAGAAGAACAACAACAACAACAACAACAACAACAACAACAACAACAACAACAACAACAACAACAACAACAACAACAACAACAACAACAACAACAACAACAACAACAACAACAACAACAACAACAACAACAGAACAACAAAAAGAGAAAAAAAAAATAAAGGAAAAGAGAAAAGAAAAGAAAAGAAAGAGGAAAGAGGGAATCATAGCAACAAAGCAATTTCTATGTCATGAACTACGTTCGACCTAATTCCTTTTAAGGATACGTAGGTAGCCTCATGGTTCAGTCCACCAAAGTAAAACTTCAAAAGTCCCCAAGCAAAGGAAGTGGGGCAGAAGTTGTGGTTGTTGTAAGAAATTTGATTCCGAAAGTTGTAATTTTGAACCCATTTGAATTGTTTTGGGTCTTTTGATACCTTTTCTTTCTAATCCTATCCAAAAGCCCACATTACGGTCCAAAGAAAGACCGTTCAATCAGTCTTTGAGAGATGCCAAGTCAAGCAAATAGAGGTGATTCATATCAGGGGCAACACTCTGGTCTAAGCAAGAAAAATAAAAATGAGAGAGTCTTATGGGTGAAAACCCTCCCGGGCACCGTAAGGCGATGAAAGATAAGAAATTAAAATGAGAGAGTTTTGTTGGTGAAAACCCTCACGGTCACCATAAGGCGATAGTGAGTTGAGAGAAATTAAAATGAGAGAGTCTTATTGGTGAAAACCCTCAGGGCACCGTAAGGCGACAGTAAGTTGAGAGATGAACAAATGAGAGAGGCTTGTTGGTGAAAACCCTTTAGGGCACCGTAGGCCGAACAGGGTCAGTGATTTGTTGAGAAATTGGGTTTTGAAGATCTTGGGACGTAGAGTACAACAACTGAAAGTTGATTGGTTGGACAGACTAGGCCGATTAATCCGAAATGCATGTCATGATCATTGGTGCCTACTGCTCCACGCAGATAAGTTTCTTTTCTTTTTCCCTATCAGACAGTCTTCCAGTTTTGGATTTTTTCTTATCCCTAACTCTCAAAGTCATCGCATTTCATTTCTTCTGGGTTTATTTCTCTAAGATGTTTCCAATGTCAGTTCTGTTTAAGCAATAAGAAAGGATTTCAAAGTTCACTACCAACTTCCAAAGTTGCACAAAGCACCGGGCAGTCAAGGTATTGATAAAGATAGTATGATGTGAAATAGGATATAAAAGGCCAGTGGAAGTTCCACCAGTGAAATGGTTAGTAATTTCGTGGGAAATGCAGAGGTTCAAACAAATGGGTCAGAGATGTAACACAACGGCTTAAGTATAGAACACTCGGGTCATCCAAGGTCATGGGGGTAGGAAGTCAGTCGGAAAGTCAAGCGGTTCTTGGCTTGTTCGGGGAAGCCAATCAAACCAAAGTACGACAGCGGAGAGGCCACCTTCAGCAAGAATGCCACAAACTAACCACCACATTTTTAAACTGACAAGATTTTTCTTTGATTGAAACAGGGGCAAGAAATTTTGTTTGTTTCGGAGAAACCCTCCGTAGGGGAAAAGCAAGCACCAGACAGGTTTGACCGTAAATTCTCAGGACCCCCCTAGAAAATGTGACCTAGTTCAAAATTCAAAACAATCGTAAGTAACAAGATCTAGCGTAAGTGTACCCCAAAGGGATATAAGTTGGTTTCAAAGTTGGCATGTGTAAGATAGGATTCAATTAGGAGTTTTCAGGACACTCCTGAATAATGGGATCCAGCTTTAAGATTTCTACTAGATAACAAGATTTAGTGTAAGTTCTATTGTAGGGTAGATTAATTCAGCCATAAAAATTGCCACTCTTAAGATAAGACTTGATTTTGATTTTCAGGACCCTCCTGGATAATGGGACGTAGTTTTAAGACCTTCTTAGGTAACAAGATTTAGCGGAAGTCATACCTTTAGAAGATATAATTTAGATTTAAAACCATCATTTAACTAGGAGTTTTCAGGACCCTCCTGGATGATGGGATTTAGGTTTCAAATTCTTAGAATATTTGGTAACATGATTCAGTTAACACTCGCATATGTGCCCAGCTACCAAACTGCGGCAGAAAATTTTCTTTGTTTTGTCTATTTTGTTGAAATCAGGCACCCACATGGAGAACAAGGAGAAGCAGTTAAAGTTTTGGCAATCAGACGCCCACCAGGAGAGCAAGGGAATACAGTTAAAGTATTGGAAATCAGGCACCCACCTGGAAAGCAAGGGAATACAGTTCAAGTTTCGGCAATAAGGCGCCCACCTAGAAAGCAAGGGAATACAGTTAAAGATTTGGTAATCAGGCGCCCACCTGGAAAGCAAGGGAATACAGTTAAAGATTTGGTAATCAGGCGCCCACCTGGAAAGCAAGGGAACACAGTTAAAGATTTGGCAATCAGGCGTCCACTTGGAGAGCAAGGGAAATAGTTAAAGTTTTGGCAATCAGGCGCCCACCTGGAGAGCAAGGGAATACAGTTGAAGTTTTGGTAATCAGGAGCCCACCTGGAAAGCAAGGGAATACAGTTCAGATGTTGTAATCAAGCGCCCACCTGGAGAACAAGGGAATACAGTTCAGATATTGTAATCAGGCGCCCACCTGGAGAGCAAGGGAATACATCTAAAAGATTTGGTAATCAGGCACCCACCTAGAGAGCAAGGGAATACAGGTAAAGATTTGGTAATCAGGCATCCACCTAGAAAGCAAGGGAATACAGTTAAAGATTTGGTAATCAGGCGCCCACCTGGAAATCAAGGAAATACAGTTAAAGATTTGGTAATCAGGTGCCCACCTGGAAAGCAAGTGAACACAGTTAAAGTTTTGGCAATCGGGTGCCCACCTGGAGAGCACGGGAATACAATTCAAGTTCAGCAATCAGGCGCCCACCTGGAGAACACGGGAATATAGTTCAATTTTTGGCAATCAGGCGCCCACCTGGAGAGCACGGGAATACAATTCAAGTTTTGGCAATCAGGCGCCCACCTGGAGAGCACAGGAATACAGTCCAAGTTCAGCAATCAGGTGCTCACCTGGAGAGCACGGGAATACAGTTCAAGTTTGGTGATCAGGCGCCCACCTGGAGAGCACAGGAATGCAGTTCAAGTTCAGCAATCAGGCGCCTGCCTGGAGAGCACGGGAATACAATTCAAGTTTTGACAATCAGGCATCCACCTGAAGAAAAGGGAAAGCATCTCAAAATTACAATTCAAGTCGGCAACAAAGGAACTCCACTTGGAAAATACAATACAACAAGGCAACAGGAACTGCAAGATCAAGTTTGAAGATATATATAGGATTCTTGTAATTCATAGATCATAGTTTAACCTAGCTCCTTTTATTTTGTCATGGTGTAATAAGGAGGTCAGTAAGCAGTAGCAGCAGCAACAGTGAAAGCACAACTTCATGGTAGTCTTAGCTACCGAAACTTCTCGAACTATACTGATATGATACATTTATGGCCAAGGATATGTAGGCAACCTCGGAAGCAGGGTGCGGTCAAATCTTTCAAAAAATGCTTCTCACGGAAACGGGCAAAAATTGCTCGTATTCGCTCAATTTATCTTTGCACGAAAACTCTTCGTGTTTACGAGCAAAGAGGGGCAGCTGTGAGCACATGATTTTTGCCCTATATGAATTACTCCCACAAATTCAAAATAAAATAATCTTTTCATTGTTTGCAATTTCGTAGATTTTTGTAGCATTTTTTATTAATTGCTTGCATTTGTCTGTGCATGTTAATTTGGTTTAGTTAATGAAAAATACAAAATATATTGCACTTGCATTTAGGATTAATTAGCAAATTAGTAATTCTATAAAAATGGGAAAAAACACAAAAATAGTCATTTTTGCACTTTTAATTTTAATTTTGAACTTTGGTGGTTTTTCCTTTAATTTGGTTCTTAATTATTTGTGGTAATTATTATTTAGGGTTAGTTAATATAATTTGATAGCATAATTTGATTTAGAAATTAGTTTAGGTTTTATCTTAATTTTTAATTTGAAAGAAATAAAAAAGGAGTTGGGAAATAAAAGGAATTAATTTGAAAAAAGGGAAAAGAATGAGAAGGAACAGGACTTTGGGCGGAATCCATCAAATTCTCCCCAAGCCAAGATCTTTTACCCATTACCCATTCAAAAACCAGCCCAAACCTTCCCAATACCCGGTCCACTCGCCCATCTAACCAAACGACCCCGTTTCCTAGGTCCTAAATCCTAGCCTTTGATCTATTTCAATCGTACGGCTCCGAACTGGGTCACTTTAGTATAAAACTGTCCTAACCTCAGAACCCCCCTCTCAATCTTCATCGTCTCTAACCTAGGAACCCTAGAGACCGCCGCCCCTAAAACCTCCATCATCTCCGCCGGTGGTGACCACTCCAATCACCCCCATATTAACACCCTAAAATCCTCTCAACTTCCTTATGCTAAATCTCTGACCAGCTGCCCTTGAATCCCTGTATTTTAGCTCGAATTCTAGATCGAAAAACCAGATCAAAAGCCTAACTTCCCTAAATCGCTCAAAAATCAAATCTCGTCGTCCTTAACCCTCCCTCATCATGATTTCATTGTCGATTTCCCCAGCCATTAACCCCAAGTCCTGAATCTACAACAATTCAGAAGTCTTCAATTTGTTTTCAAGCTTCGAACTAGCCGGAAATACAGGCTGGTTAGTTGTTCTTGGCAAGAACAACTACTTAGTCTCAATTTCCGGTCATTTCGAGACAATTCCGGCCTGTGGCATCAATCCAATGGGATTTGACCCCTCTTGATTCTATTCTTAGGTAAAGCTTTATCCCCTTACGGTTCTGAGAGTTTCCTTCTCCTTCCACTTTCTTTAGTTTTTTTTTATTTTCCCGCATGCTTAGGTTACTCTCATTTTTCTTCCAAAACTTTAATGCGTATTAGGTTATTTCTATGTTTCTTCTCTTCCCTTTAGTTAAGTTGTTTTGTTTGTTAGGTTTCATGCTTGTTAATATTAAGTACTAGTTTCAGTCTTGTTAGTGTTAAAATTGTTATTGTTAATCACTAGTTCAATGAGATTTCAGTCAGTCGTCTCGATTAATTTTGAGTGTTTAGAATAGTTAAATCATGATTGGTTTAAGTTGAAGATTGACTTGCAATTGATTTCATTGTTCATTTGCTTAGGCGTAAGGCTTAATGAATTGCATTCATGCTAGAGGTGTTGTTCATGCGAATTAAATGCATTTCTTGCTCAAACGGCTTTCTTTTTTATTCTTATGTCTATTGTGATTCTGGCCTTAGGATGTTAGTCTCAATTTATCCATAACTAAGAACCCTAGGGACCTAAGTACACAGAGAAATTTAGGCAAGAGATGTAATAAACAGGCTTTGGAAGGGTCATTTGGGGGATTGGTTCAGCCTGGGAATCTTTGGTAACCGATTAGGAAGCTTCCTAAATGGACAGCTACCCAAAATTGTTAAGGAAAATAGGCTACAAATTGAAAATATCTGAAAGAAATGGACAGCTGTCCAAAAATCAGTTTTAAAAGATGCCCTGTGAGGGTGTTTTGGGAAAATCTGATTGCCTTGCCTTGGAAGGCACACAACAGACCCCCAGCCTTATAAATGATGTCTTTCTTTCACTCAAGGAAGAGTTTTTTTTGGGGGGGGGGGAGGAGGGGTTACACCCTAGAGAGACGGAAAAATATAAGAAGAAATACTAAATTTCAGAAGCAATTAATTTCCTCCGGAAAATTCCGAGAAAAATGCTGAAAATGGTTTGAACTGGTTTTGGTTTCTTGGTTTTGGTTCTCTGAATCTTCTGTTAATCTAGGACTTCTGAAAAATTTCCAAAATTGTACATCTGGGTGGAAAAATGGCTCGAATTTGGGTGTAGAAGTTCGATTTGAGTTGCTAGGAGTTGATTTTGAAAGTCTGGGTTGGTTTCAGTGGTGTAAACACTGTTATATTGCTGTTGATACTGCTCTGCTGCTGATCCCTCACTTTTCCTATTTTCTTTGCTTTCCAGGTACATGTTCTTGAAACGTGTATAATGTGATGCTCAAGTTGAAGAATGAAATGGAAATGGAATTTCGAAGCATAACATTAAGTTACTTGTTCATAGCTTAGCTTTTCTTGTCTATGAATCTCTTCTATCCTGATTTGTTTTGCTCCATATCATATGTTTGATTGTTGGCAGTATCCTCTCAAAAAGCTGTAGTTTACTCTATATTTGATACGGGATTCAATGTGTTGTCAAGGATAGTATGGCTAGATGCTTAGCTTCAACCATTGGACTTTTATCTTTGGAATCTGATTTTGAACGATTAAAGAAACTTTGGTAACTAAGCTGTGTGGTTGAATCAGTATTAGGTTGTGTCGAATGGTATGGGTTTTATCTCTTCTACTAGGTGATTCTAGGTTTTGAGGTGATATTTAGCATTGTTTTTCGACAAGAGAAATATTTTAGTTTATCACATTAAGGTCTGAGCCATGCATAGAGTTACCTTGGTTATTTGTAAATGTGTGGAACATGAATCTATGATTTAAATTCAGATCCATTTACTTGATTGTGTTATAAATATGATATGTTCGTGCATGTATAAAAAAAAGCCTAATTGAAGTTAAGATATCTTTTAAATTGCCTATCGAGATAGTTTGAGATTGATTGTGGTGCATTTGGTGTATTGTTGAAAGCTTTGTTCGGGTTAACACCCACTTCCTTAATGCTTCTGATTCCTTTTGTTGCGTGCTTGGGGACTCGAATTCAAGTCCCACGCCCTTTTAGATGTTTAGTTCTAAAAGATTTGGGCTTCACGTTAAGTTTGGATTTGAGGAAAGATGTGGCCTTTGGCATTTGGGCCCAGTTCTTCGAACCTAACATTTCTCTTTAAAATACTGTTAAGCTAAGTTCACTCACTCGTCTGCCTCTGATGTTAATTCCACTAATTTTAAATTAGTTCAAACATTTAGCCCTAAAAGAAAACTAATAATAAGAATTCTCTTAAGTTTCCTTAATTAATTAGCTAGCTGTTTTAGGGGTACCTGGTTAAGTAGGATTAGTAATGGCCTTCAAAGTTTAGTTTTGAATTTCCTTAAAATTAGAATTGAGGCGTGCCATTTAGTTGAATTTTCATGGCCCTCACAAATTTAAAAAAAATGCGTAGTTGCTTTAGATGCGTTATTTTAATAATTTACCTTTCTAAACTCGGGTGCGCATTTATGTGACACAAATCCAAATCTCAACAATGTTAGATAAAATATGTTGAGGATCGCGGGTACATTTATGTGACGTGGTTCAAGATGTGTTTTAATAACGTTGTAATCTTCCTAAAAATGAATAAAAGCGGTTGATAAGTTAAAATTGCACATAGGTCAAAACATGTATTAAAATCGGATAATAGGCCAATTATAGCAGTTGAGCGATCGTGCTAGAATCACGGAACTCGGTAATGCCTAACACCTTCTCCCGGGTTAACAGAATTCCTTACCCGGATTTCTGTGTTCGCGGACTGTAATATAGAGTCAATCTTTTCCTCGATGCGGAATTTGAACCGGTGACTTGGGACACCATAAAATTATCCCAAGTGGCGACTCTGAATTCTAAAAAATAATCTCGTTTCGATTGTCACTTAAATTGGAAAAACTCCCTTATACACCCCTTTCCAGGGGGTAGGTAAAAATGAGGTGTGACAATGACGAGCTAACTCGAAGAACCTCATCTCGTAATGCATCACAGTCATCTCTCCCTTACGCAACCACACAAACTCTCTACACAGCTCCTCTCTGCGGGATTGCGGCACATACTTCTCCAGAAAGAGAACGGAGAACTGCTGCCAGATAAGGGGTGCTGCACCAATAGGCCTACACCTCTCAAAAGCCTCCCACCAAGTGAAGGCAGCTCCAGAAAACTGATAAGTAGTGAAAGCGACCCCGCTGGTCTCCAGAATACCCGCTGTACGAAGCATCCTCTGGCACTTATCTAAGAAACCCTGGGCATCCTCGCCCTCTGCACCACTGAAGGTCGGAGGCTGCAGTCTACCAAACCTCTCCAACCTACGCTGCTCATCCTCCGGCATGGTAGGAACTACATAGTCCTGAGCAGCTGCAACCGGCTGGGCTGGATGTGCCCCCGACGTCTGAAGTCCTTGCACGACCTGCTCAGGTGTGCGAGCGGTGGGAGTCTGATTGCCTCCCCCGGCCTGAGAAGTAGCTGCAGTTGTAGTGGCTGAAACAAGCCTGAGCTAGGCCAGTGCAAACTGATAAGATCTGAGCCAAGGCCTCCTGAAAACCCGGAATCACAATGGGCACAGCTGGTGCCTGAGCTGGTGCTGCTGGAGCGCCCAAAACTGGGACTTGATCCTGAACTGGGGCAACTGGTGGATCTGCAGGTGCTGCCCTAGCTGTTGTACCCTTACCACGACCACGGCCGCATCCTCGGCCTCTGGTGGCCTCGGCTAGTGGTACTGGTGGTCGTCCATCCTGACCAGTAGCGCATGTCTTCACCATCTGTGAGAGAATAGAACAACAAAAGTTTAGTGCTCGGATCATCAAATTCGCTCGACAAGAATTTCAAGAATATGAAGTTTTTCCTAAAGGTTCTGCAGCCTCTCGAGGATAAATACAGACGTCTCCGTACCGATTCGCAAGACTCTACCAAACCTACTCATGACTCATGAGACCTATGTAACCTAGGCTCTAATACCAACTTGTCACGGCCCTAAAACCATACCTGGTCATGATGGCGCCTCTCATGAAGACAAATCCAGCCGACACTACCCATTTCAGTATTTAACAGTTAAGCTCTTAAGAACAGTCTAAGCATGATCAAATAAACCAAGGTTTAAGTAGTTAATAGCATAATTTGCAGAAAATAACCCAACACAACCCGATACTGTGGTGTCACTAATCATGAGCATCTAACAAAACGGAATACTCAAAATGTATATAACTACAGAGTTTAATACATAAACTAAGAACATAAAGGAATAAGATAGGTAAGAGCTCCGGGCTGCGAATGCCAACAGCTACCTAGAAACTCCTCGGATCCGCCTGAGCCGGAAATGATCAGCACTCGGGAGCGGAACCAGATACACATAAATCTGCACAAAGGGTACAGGGAGTAAAGTGAGTACTCCAACTCAGTGAGTAATAATCATAAATAAAGACTGAAAGCGGGAAATCACGTAAGGCACAAAAGCATGCTATACTGAAGCAGTAAAACCATTTAAAACAGTAAACTAGTGGAAACTAGGTAAAATCCTTCAACTCAAAACTTTACTTCATGAAAAGCCTTTTTCAATAATTAAGCAGGTAATTGACAGTCAATTATGAAAATACTCGGGTAATCATATAGAATAATACCAGCCCCTCGGGCTCAATCTCACATCACAATGGGTATCCGCCCTCACTAGGGGTGTACAGACTCCTGGAGGGGCCCCTTACGGCCCAAGCACAATATCAAGCCACCTCGTGGCATCATCACTAGGCCCTCGGCCTCATATCAATCAAGCCACCTCTTGGCGTATATATCTCAGGCCCTCGGCCTCATAATCAATATCAAATGTTTCCTCACAATATAGGCCCTTGGCCTTACTCAGTCAAAATCCTTACAAGCCACTCGGGTAATAGTAAAACATGATTCTCAGCCCAAAAATATCATTTAAAAGATCATGTAAGTGTTTAAAACAGAGTAAATATGGGTGAGTACGAAAACAGTGAAATATAACATGACGGGTTCCAGTATAAAGTCAAAACAGTGAGGAAAATACCAGTAAAAATCCCCGAAGGGTTCAAATAGTTGGCACAAGGCCCAAATATGGCATTCAACCCAAATCATCATGATAGCAAATAGGTTTCAGTCAAATACGCGGTAAAATAGTCATTCAGGACGGACTAAATCACAATCCCCAACAGTACATGACCCCACGCTCTTCATCAAGCATGTGCATCACCTCAATATAGCGCTACGATGTACAATTTGGGGTCTCAAACCCTCAGAACATCATTTACAATCATTACTCACCTCAAATCGGTCAAATCTCTAGCTCGCGATGCCTTTGCCCCTCGAATCGGCCTCCACTTGCATCGAATCTATCCAAAATCAGAACGAGGATGTCAAAATATGCTAAGGGAACGAAGCCCAAGCGAAAATAATTAATTTATAACATAAATCCCGAAATTACCAAAACCCGACCTCCGGGCCCACGTCTCAGAATTCGATAATTTTTACATCAATAGATTTCTTATCTCCCCACGAGTTCATACATATCAAAAGTTCTGAAATCCGACATCAAATGGCCCTTCAAATCCTCAATCAAAGGTCTAAATTTTCAAGCCCTAGTTCTTCAATTTTTGGCTAAATTTCCATGATTATTTAGATGGAATTCACATTAGAATCGAGTTTTAAGTCCAAGAATCTTACGTCCAAGTGAATCCCCTTGAATTCCTCTTCAATCCCCTTCAAAAAGCTCCAAAAATGACCAACAATGGAAGAAATAAACCCCAAAATCACGGACAAGATGAGTACTTAAACATTCTGTCCAGGCATAAATTTCCTTCTTCGCGAACGCGGTCAAAGCCTCGCTTTCGCGAAGCACAAAAAATTCTGTTGACCAAAATTCTTCTCCGTGATCGCGACCACCCCATCGCGAACGCGCTTTGCCCAGACAGACCTTCGCGAACGTGCTCCCTCGCCCGCGAACGCGATGAACAAAATATCTCAAAACCCAGCTGGCCAATTTCTTCTATGCGAACGCGGAGCAGACCTCACGAACGCGATGCATCATTTCCCAGCCCTTCGCGAACGCGAAGCCTCCATCACGAATGTAAAGGCCAAATTCTCAGCCTTCTCCAGCTAACCCTACCCGATCGCGGCTCCCCTCTCGCGAACGCGAAGAGTATTTGTCTGCAACACTGAGCAGCAGATTTCTGCAATTCTAAACTTCATGAAATGGTCCAATTCACCACCCGAAACTCACCCTAGGCCCCCGGAACCTCAACCAAACATGTCAACATATCCCATAACCTCATTCAAACTAGTTCCAATCTTCGGAACGCTCAAAACAACATCAAAACACCAAATTCGCATCAGATTCAAGCCTAAGAATTCCAAAATCTTCTAAATTACGTTTTTGATAAAAAATCCAACCAAACCACGTCCGAATGACCTGAAATTTTTCACACACATCCCAAATGACACAACGAAGCTACTGCAACTCTCAGAATTCCATTCCGACCCCTATATCAAAATCTCGCCTACCAACCTGAAATCGCCAAAATATCAACTTCGTCAATTCAAGCCTAAATCTACTCCAAACCTCCAAAACCCAATCCGATCGCGCTCCTAAGTCCCAAATCACCTCCCGAAGCTAACCAAACCATCGAAACTCACATCCGAGCCCTCTAACATATAAGTCAACATCTGGTTGACTTTTCCAACTTAAGCTTCCTCAAAAGAGACTAAGTGTCTCAAACCTTACCTAAATCATTCCGTATTCAATTCGACCAACCCGATACCACATAATATGGATAAACAAAGCATAAAGAAGCATAGATAGGGAAAACAGAGCGGTAGGTCGGGTCGTCACAACGCCAACGGTAGACATATGTAGTAGATTATGGGTTTTGCTTCCTAGATTTTGCAGAGAACAAATTTTGCTTCCTCTATTGGCATGACACTTTATTGGTATGTAGTTATTCTTTCTTAGATCTGGAGTTCCATTTCTGACAATTTTTTTAAATGTGTACGAGAAAAGTCGCTGAAGGAGATATTTTCCAGTGTTTTTTAATTTGGTGCCGTTGTAGAAGATGACCGAAGATTGTCGCTGATTTTTGTGGTCTGTCTCTCTTGCTCTAAATCGAATTTGATTTGAGTATTGTGGCGAACACTTGAAAATATTTTAAAGAGCTTATATCTAAATTTCGGATAATTTGGTGAAATATTGGAGCGAATTTAGTAGGATTTTCAATCCTAGATCAAATGAGGACGAAGCAAGTAATTGGACTGAATTGTACTCCCTCCGTTCACTTTTACTTGTCTACTTTGGACTTTTCACATCCCTTAAGAAATAATAATTGTAGTATGTATTTTACCATATAACCCCTAATAAGGCATTTCAAAAGGCCTTGAAAAATAATTTGGGGTTAAGTAGTTAATGATAAAGGTAAAATAAGAAAATCCTTCTCTTAATTTAGTGTAGTTGACAAGCAAAAGTGAAAACGTATTTTTAGTAAAGTAAACAAGTAAAAGTGAATGAAGGGAGTATATATTTTGTAAAAAAGGTCTAACTATTGTCTGAAAATATGAAAATCTTGCAAAAATCGGGTAAACAAGTTTAGAATATTTTAAGGAAAATAGCTTATTACAAAAATTGATCAATTCATAAAATATTATTTATATTAGCCAATTAGCTATTTATAGCCAAAAAAGTTAAATTTTTACTTTCTTTGGAGCAGGTGTTATCAGAATAGATTTGGTACATCTTAAGGAACTTGAATCTCAGTTTTGGAATGATTTGGTAGTGTTTTCAGGTGGTTTGAATTGAAAATTCGAAATAGAAGATGAACATGAAAAAATGATATGTGTATAGACTGTGTATCACTTGTGTATCAGATAAGTATCATATTTGTATCAAATGTGTATCACATGTATATCCATTTATACCTGCGTGATACATGTGTAGCAGAAGAACTTTTTGAACTCGATTTTAACTACGAATTTTGATATCAATTCAGTCCACCTCACCTCCAATCTTCCTCAAATTTTGTATATTGACTCATCTATATGTTTTCAATGAATCTCAACCATACCCATTGAAAAAAATTCTTTTTTACTTAGTTTTTTGGATATATATATATATATATATATATATATTCTTGTATTTCATCACCTTATTTGCTACATTATCCATGAAATTTCCTTTCCGTTTTGCATCTAAAGTTGCTAATCACTCTTAAAAATATGGAATGAGATCTTTGTGTGTGATTCTTGGAGAGAAAGAGCCTTATTTCTTTGGCTTTTTTATTTTTATATGTGTTTGGCTAGTTTTAGTAAGTCTATGATTAATGGCTAGATGTTGGTAAGTTGGGACTTTTTGGGACATTTATGTAAGATTCCCAATTTCTTCTATATATGAAAAAATCGAGGGAAAATGTTTTAAATATGCCATTGTACTTAGCGAAATTGCCTATTCATGCCACTTGTTAATAGTTGGGTCTATTGGTGCCATAGACATTACAAGATTGGCCTATTTGTTCCACTATTATTAATGGACAACTCATCCGGTATTAAAAGATGAAAATCTAATTTTTTAACACTAGTTTTGACACGTATCAAGTACCTAGACCACCACATAACTTGAGCCCACTTCCCACTCTAACCCCAATTACCCAACTAACCAAATCCCATCTTTTTTATTAACCGATATTAATCCCTCCCCCCCCCCCTCCCCAAATCCAAACCCTTACTTCATATCAGCCAACTAAAGTGAGTATTATCTCAATACCAACAGGAAAGGATGTGGACACTTTTCTGTAGAATAAATGAAATGGGATTTTGGGAGAATTAATATCGGGTAACAAAAAAAATAGGATTGGGTTAGTTGGGTAACTGAGGTTAGAGTGGGAAGTGGGGTCAAGTCATGTAGTGGTCTAGGTAGTTGACACGTGTCCAAACTAGTATTAAAAAATTTAATTTTCATTTTTTTAAAACCGGATGAGTTGTCCGTTAATAATGTAAAAATAGCACTGGCTAGCCAGTTTTCGGACTGGTCATTCAAAAATAGTCAGTGTTTGCAAAGTCATTGAAAATAGTCACTATTTTGCTGCAACACGGAAAGTTCCAGCATAATATACGGGAGATCGGTGCACTTGTGTATTAACTTTCAGCATATTATGCTAGAACTCCAACACGCGGAAAGTTTCAGTATAATATACTTATGTTGGAACTCCAATATATTATACTAGAGTATTTTTCCGAATTTTGAACAGTATTTTTGTTCAGATTTATCTTTACATAAAAAGTGACTAAATTTCGATTACTTTTAAAACTATGACCACTTGTAAATCTGGCTATTTTTGAAATAGGCCAATGTTGTAACGTCCATGGCACCAGTATGCCCAATTATTAACGAGTGGCAATGGATAGGCCATTCCATTAAATACAAGGAATTTTTACCTCCTATAGCAAAGGTTAACACCTTATTTATTCCAAATAAATACCATTTAAAAAATTATATTGTATAGATACATTTTAATGTTTATAGCAAAATATCTAATTTTGGTTACTTTCTACCCCTAAGCCACTAAATACGCTATTCAGTTACATTATTTTCTTTCTCTCTCTTCTTTGATACATGTCATTCTCTTCCCCCATTCCCTGAAAACACGATGCTCAATCTCAAAATTCCTCACACGCAAATCACCTACCATTAATCACCCTTCCCAAATTTCAATTTGTCCAGAACCCATGCTCTTTCTCTCTACTTCGCTAGGGTTTCGATACATAGTTCCCATTTTCCACTCACTCTGAATCATCTCGATCCAGTAGTATTCCATCTAGGGTTTCGTCAACCTCGATCTGAAAATGGCATCTTCAACGGCAGTTTCGGTGTCCCTTGCTGCTCCTTCATCTAAAACCGAGACAAATTCCTCTCACCCATCTCAAATTTATGTTAATATATTTCAATGTATTTTCAGCGTATCATGCTGTTTTTTCATGTATTTCATTGTATTCATTGTCTTTTTTCCCATTATAATTCAATGTATCTCGTTGTATTCCATGTATTTCATTGTATTCACTATCTTTTTTTCATTGTATTTTAATGTATCCCGCTGTATTCTATGTATTTCATTGTATTTACTGTCTCACTATATGCCATGAATGTATTTATATGTTTTTTTTTAATTAATATAATTTATGTATTCAGATGTATTATATAATTTCTCTGAAGATTGCTATGTTTTGGGGGTATTTTTCGGTTAAGAATCTTTTTTATAACTGGAAATACAAAATTTGTGTGTTATAATTGAGTTTGTTGAGTTATATTAGGAGTCTATTATGTTAATTGATTCACTTTCCGTGTAAAAACAGTGTAATTCTCCGTTTCACCCCGTGAATACAGTCGAATACAATAATCTGTCCAGCTGTAATCCCATGTTTCACGCCACGAATACAGTCGAATACACTCGAATATAACAACTGATTAGCTGGACTTCCCTGATTCATGCCTATTTTTTCTACTATATTCATGAATACAATAGTTTAAATACATCTAATACAATAACAACAGAAAATGTATCTATAATCCGTAATATAGCAAATAGTATCTATAGATAACTAGCAGTGCTTTATGAAAATTTCTCTAAATACAATGGCATATTTAGGCCTTTTCCCAAAAACCTAAATGTTTCAACCCCGATTATGAAGTGTTTCGGCAATAGAGTGATCTCAAAAAAATACAATTTGAGAAAAGCAACCAAACTTTAGATTTTTCTTGAGCACCCCATTCAATGCCTATACAAGCAATTTGACTGCGTACTCTCTTTTCTCTTTTTGACTCCTCTACTCCCACAAGTCACAATTCTACTGGCCCAAAATTTGCGCCAAACCATCACCCATCTATCCTCCCTCCCTTCTCGTCTCAACCCTCAACCTCCCCCCCTTCCCCCTCCCCGCGAAACTTTCTTGTCCCTCGAGAACTCTCCTCAGCAGACCTATATCTCTCTCTCACTGAAGACCTCGGAAGCTATTTGTAGAAGCAGAAGAACCCATGGTGGACGGCCAAATCAGTGTACATGCTATTGACTCCTTTAATTCGGATTCCTGGATTATCTCTTTTATGCAGGTTTTTAGTATTTGTTTTTCTCTCTCTTTTCTTTATAGATTGACTTGAATGTTCAGTTTTCCCCTGTTTAGACCATATGCTTTTGATTTACGACTCTCTTTTTTTTTTTTGCTTTATCTTTTTCGAAACAGACTTGAAAAGGGTTTCTTCGATGGCGGATAATTTGATGAATGGTGTAGTAATGGATCTTGATTTGAACCAGGAGCCTATGGAGTCATCTTCTGGTACTGCTTTAGGATTAGGGTCTTTGTTGAATGATTTGGAAACTGCTAGTAGGATAGAGCAAAGAATTCTGCAGCTTGAGGCTGTTGCAGCTCGAACTTGGCAACGCCATAGGTGGCGTTCCCAAGCTCGTAATTCTTCTTCTGATGATATTGCTAATAATAACGTGGATAATGAGAAGCAAGAAAAAGGATGCAAAAGAGATAGATCCCATTTAGTAGCAAAGGCATTGGAGATGGATTTAGTGGTTAAAAAAGTAGGTAAGGATGGTGGAAGTGGAAGCTTCTTTGATTGTAATATATGTTTAGATATGGCTAAAGAACCTATCTTGACTTGTTGCGGCCATTTATATTGCTGGTCATGCTTTTATCAGTTGCCTTATGTTGATTCGAGTACAAAAGAGTGTCCTGTTTGCAAGGGAGAGGTTATAGATGAAAATATTACTCCAATTTATGGTAATGGCCACAGTTACTGCTCAAAAGAACTTGTGGAGTGTGGTTTCAAAATACCACCAAGGCCAAAAGCACATAGAGTTGAGAGTGTTAGACAGCAGCGTGTGACTCGGGGTTTATCTCATATCCCAGTTACAGAAGCACTTAGGCGAATTAGGACCAGTATAGGATTGGGGGATCACCCGTCACAGCAACTTGCGACTGGTGACGTTAGTTCGAGTTCTCTGAGCAGCTCTCACGAGTTGCAAAATGCTGATCCCATAGGCAGCCGGGGACTACGGTCACGAGTGTTTCCGAGGGTATTATCAGAGGGTGCTGCCTCTCTTTCATCAGAATTAGAAAATGCACAGCAGATGTTTGAGGACCTTACAGCGTCACTCACAGACCGCATTCGCGAAAGAAACAATTCGCAAGTTTTACCAATTAGTCAGGTTGCAGCTGATGAAGATGATTCTTTGAGAAGAGATGCTACTATCATACGATCAGAACGTCAGACTCTGGATTCAATTGTGGAGACAAGCTCTGCTACGTCATCTGTTCCTTCCTCTCAATCAAATGAAGTTTCTGATGCTGCACTTCAGTTGGAAAACCTAACTGATGCTGGAAATCTGCCTGTGAGTCGATCTTCATTATCTTCCAGGAGGAGAAGCGGTTTCTCGAGGCTTTCAGATTTAGATAGTGGACTTCTTCGTGAAACAAGAAGAAGAAGATTGAACTGATGCCCTTGAATGATTGAGGTATAATTTCCCATTTATCTTCCCTAAAGAAGTATTACACTTTCATGTTATCATGTTCATCAAATGTAAGTTTCCAACTCTAACTCAGTGACTTAAGTAGGCAGTATTCTCACATTTGGTCAAGATATTGGTGTTTCCCTTGTTGGAAGTGATAACATATTTAGTTTCATCTAGTTCAGAGATTTACCAATGGTGGATTTGAAACATTATGATAATAAGCTTTTCTCAAAAAGAATTAGTTGCAATATTAAGTCATTAAGCGGTCACAATGTACAAAATTCTGTAGCCTTAAAGGGAATAGGCACATTTTCTGCTAAAGTTGAGTTAGTTGTATCAGTGGAAGTTGCTGAGGAAGAATTTCTATGACATTTTTATGGTTTTATCTTTTTCTGGATAAAGTTGATTATGTTATTGATATGATGGAAAATACTCCATGTAATAAACCATACAGAAAAATATGGTTCTCTTCAGAAAGCATCCAACTGTTGGTGCTAATCGAAATCTCAAAGGTGCTCTGAAAATATAATAACACGAAAACGTTCCTCAATATGTTCAAAAGAGTTTTCTATTCCATCAAAAACCCTTCGGTTGTTCATATTTTCCACATGATCTCTGGGGGTTTGACCTCCCGTTCTTTCCTTCAGTCTTTCATTTTAAATTTCCATCGTAGCATCAATTCCTGACATAACCCATTGTAATCCAAAAGGGAGACAGAGAGAAATCAAGGGGTGGCGGGTACAAAAAGAAGATTGAAAGAGAAAAAGAAAAGGTGGGAATTGTTAAATGATAGATGACTTTTTTTGGTCATGAGAAAGTTTCTGCAGACTATTAAATTCATCCGCCCACCTGCTACGATGATTTCATGCTTCAAATTAATCTTCAGAAGTATATCCTTTAAGCTCTTGAGCTGTTCTGTCTTTGCATCACAAGATACCCTGCTTTTCCTGTTTGCCTCAAATGCCTTCTTATGGCTGCCCTGACCATCATTCTGCTTAAAGCTCCTACTATCATAATAAATAACATGAGATATAACTGATCTACTTGCCTCAACACTCCGGCAGACATCTAAGTAAGGGGTTAAAACAAAAGAAGGAAGTGTAAGGCTACAGCCCACAGGCACTTCGAGAGAAAATAGCGGGAAATGATTCATATTGCATCTCTGCTTGACCCTTCCCTCTAAGTTTCTGTGGGCTTTTACAACCAAATGCAGAGTTTGTGTGGCCTTTTACAACCAAATGCATACACTTCTACCCAAGCGAAGAGGGAAGCCTCCGCACGTACATGCCACTATGGAGCATCAAGGCGTAGCACAAGAGTCCTGTAAGATCGACCATTTCGTTTTAACTTGAGTTGTTTCCTTTTCTCTCTATTGCTTCAAGTATCTTTTAATGATTATACTGAATCGAAAGTCAGACTGCAATCCAATTCACTCCGATGGATTGTTTCTGGATAACACATATTGTCAACCAAATACTGTTTCAAACTTTTAACTAAGGCTGCAACGGTGTCCAAGGGTACGAAAATAAGACATCTTTCAATCGGAATAGCTGCGGTTTATTGCAAAAGAGTTGGATTAATAGGTATTTGTATGCTAACATATTATATCGAGTGAAAACTCGCAATGTGTGGCAAATTCCTTGTTTCGTCACTCCTCATTCATCTTTAGTAACAGACTACTTTTTCTTGGAGAAATAAGAAGTACCAGCATGAGAGATACAATTCAAGGATAAATGGGAAAAAGCACGAGGAACTCAGTTTCAACACTTGATATAATTAAGAGCCGTCGCACACGTTTTGGCAATTCCCATTTAATTCAGTCATCTTTCAGGACTTGTATTTTAGTCCTAACAAAGGCTTGTTAACGTGATAATCAAAAGCCATCGATCCTTTGCAATAAAAGAAATACATTATAAGGTGATCAAGTCATTCGACGTCTGAAAAGCAGCACTTATTGAATATCGCGTAAATGCTCATTTAATTATGGACTATTCTATCTATTGTAACAAAACCAGCTGTGACAGAATTGGCTAGTAATACAACTGGACAAAACTCAGACCATGATAAGCTAATACGGTGCAAATAAATAATTCTCTTTCATGCATTTCCAAGGTTCGCTAATTCCTGTGGTAAAACAATCTTCGCTAATACATAAAGCTGTGAAGATCAAGCCAAAGGCTTCTGCAGCTCACTAGCACCATGAGCAAAATGGCATTTTTCTCCAAAAGTGCATGAACCTTTGGAGAAGTTCGAACACATCTTTGTCTTAAATGGGCCAGCAGGCCCACGAGCAAATGGGCCAGTGTTTTTTGGTCCACCCGTAGGGGTGCCAACATTTGATATGACCTCCTGGACCATAGCACTGGCCTGATTAATCTGATCAAACGTTCCCTGGAGCTCAATGTTCCTTATATTGGAATCCGTTTCATGCTCCTTTATGGAGAGCTTGACACCAGTAAGACGACAAATCTGTTTTGAGTTCACGCCATTTCTCCCAATGATGGTTCCAGCAAGAGCGGCATCTATGCTAATTGTAGTTGTTGCAGATGCACCAAAGTTTGTTGCAGCTGGACTGGGTTGGGATGGTTTATGATACCCAGGAAACCTACTCGGAGGTCCTGCTGCTTGGAAATCATCGTAAGCTGGTGCCACTGGCTTCCCAATCTCCATCTCACTATGGGCAAAATGGCATTTATCACCAAACTTGCATCCTTCTGCAGTGTTATACTTGCTGCAAAGCTTGGACTTCATGGTTGAAGCAGGACCATCACTAAAAGAGGCATGATTCCTTCCAACGGGAACTGCTGGGTTCAATCCCATGTTTGATATTTGACTCATTGCACTATAGCCAGGAACATAGTGAAGAAAGTGGCATCCCTCCCCATATGAGCATCCAGAAGTGCTACATCACATTACAAGATGGGGTTAAAAGGAATTGAACAGAATCACAAGCCAAAAGGCACGTTAACATTGAGCATCAAGAGCTGAGATGCAAAATATGTTAAGAGCATTGTTTCCACATAGGTGGACACAAGTGAGTGATTGGCATGTTGAGAACAACAGTTCACAGAACTAATTCTAATTCAGTATTTACTAGTACAACTTTTTTTCTAATTACGTAGTATTAAGTAGTTCAACTTACAGGATAAAAGATGATTGAAAATAAAATATCAGAAGAAAGAGGCATTTGACTGACAACATTGATCACTACTGCTTCTCAAAAAAAAATTCACCACTAACTGCAGCTCAAGTAAACTTCATCACTACATGAGAGACCATGAGAATATGCTAATACAGAATCACATAATTGGACACAAGGTAAACCCGTCAAGGATATTAGTTTTAGTTCACTGAAATCTCAGAAGAATGACAGGGAAAGCACTGTGAATCAAACATACAAGATAGTTTATGTTATTTAATAAAGCACAGTTCCTCCTAAATAAAATCCGATATATTGCCCAAACAACTCACAGAAAGGATGATTAAATGCAAACTGAAGAACAGTCTAAAACAAGGACAAGAGACAAAGGCATGACCTCGCTAATGAGCTCTAATGACCGACGAACACAAATTAAAGGAATCTCGTGATGTTGGTTGACCATTGGATGCAATGTTTTTCTGATAAAGGACCAGCCCTTTGAAGTTCATCCATAAAGAGATATCCAAGCGATACTACTACTTTTCCTAGAATTATATAAATGAAAATGCATATATGTATGTACACCTTGGGTGAGATTTTCTTTATGAAGGGAAATAGTAGCAACATTCTTTGCTTCCAAAAGAAAAAAAAAATGACCAGTGGATGCAATGCCCAAATGCTATCTTTATTATGCTATGCCATGGTTCAAGCAAACAGTATTCACAGGTTAAAATATGGATTGTTCCATAAACGAAAATATAAAACCAACAAATGTGCATGGCAGGTCAACACAGTTATTATATATATGTGCCTGACGGCATAGAAAGAGTAGACAAGATCGTGTTTGGCATCATAGTATCTCCTATATTACCTTCAACTGAAATCTCGAAAGAAATCACCAAGCGAACCCTTTACCACAAGACTAAAGATTATGATACTTATAAGCTGGCGAAGAGACTTATCAACATTTAAGCTCCTCTCACATCTCACTTCAACACCACCTTTAACAAAGAGACACCTTTCCTCATATCATCACATATACATACCTGACATTCATACTCCGGAGACTATCTTATTTACATGACCAACATTGTTCAGGATGATCTAATGTTGCCCTATTTTCTATACCTTCCAACTCACAGAAATATCTTACTTTCTGTACAGAATTCATCAACTGCTCTTCCACTCCTCTATGGTTACTTCCAATTCATTACCTCAGACTATGCTTTTTTTCTTTTTCTCACCTTGTTGTGGCAGCATCTGTCTTTTAAGTCAAGTCATTTTTTATGCCTCTTCTCTTATTCTTAAAAATCCAACCTGCAATGGCACCTCACAAACTTCTTGCATGGGTCGAATAATAATAGTCATTTGTGAGTGTTTCAAAGCACCTGCTATGTGTTTTCGCATCAAACTAGGTCGCTAATGTTGCATTTTAGTCCATCAGCAAAAACGGCAACCTCATAGACAGCTTGGCTTCTTCCTATTATTTTGGTCTGGTCCTAGGTTTCACTAAACTGAATGCCAATTCTCATCTGAACGTTTGATATGATTATTTTCCATAAATGTTGAGCTAGGTATGTAAATCATCTATATGGGAGGAAGTTAACTAAAAGAAGGACCGGATGGAGAAGAAACCAATATGATAGGATGCTTTGTCCCAACTAAAAAGAGTAGGAAGATTCCAGCTTTGAATCTCGTGCTCCTTTTTTGTGTTTATTCTTTTCTTGAAACATGAACTCGATGCTAAATAATAGCCTCTAAGCTTATTTAAAATAGAGTTATATGGTACCGCTGCTAATTATATTTCAACCTATTGTTTATGCAACATATATCAGTTTTTTACACCACGAATAAGCATCGCTATTACAGATTCACAATTGAACCATAGCATAATATAATTGAATTCAGTCATCAATTTTATCAAGAAATTAACCTACTTAAGGCTTCATGCTAGACATGGATCTTTCTATTTACTTTTTCTATGACACCTTATGCAGTTACACAAAAATAACATTAGCCATATAACGTAGAAGCCAGCAGATCAATGACAATGGCACTTGCTCACCATATCATATACTATCATTTTAAACATTACAAATATTACCATGTACGGAATTGAATGGAGAATTCTTTTTTCTTAGATGGATTAAGTATGAAACCTGTAAAACTTCATGCATGGCTTTGATTTGCTTCCTACACCACTCGTAAAGGATTCTGATTCTGTTGCAAAAGATTGATTATCTTTCTTCAGTTGACAATTCACAGACAACATAATTTAAAGATGTACTTCTACACTAACAGATTACTATGAAAATCCATATTTTTAAATTCATTACAAATTATACATTACTATTTTTATGTGGCACACTTTCCTTTTTAGTTTGTCACGAAAAATAATATATTTCTGTATTTATAATAATTTGACTTAAAAATTCTCATTTTACCTCAGATAGATTTATAGCCACGCAAATGTCTATGACTTATTTTAAATCACAAATTTCAAAAGTCTCTCTTTCTTAAACTCTACGCTCCAGTCAAATAAGGCCATCCGGACTGAGCTCCAAATTCTCGAAAAACGCAGTTCTAGAAAAATTGACAAAGTGATGGAAATAATTAGAAAGGATAAGAAAAAAATAAAGAGAGAAAAACTAACCATTTCTTGATTTTTTCATTCCTCCGTTTCCTGCAAAGGCACCATCTACTGTTCTCTTTCGTCCAAACTCCATTTTTTGTCGTTATTCGGAAATGAATAACCAAGAGATACAAAAAAAAAATAAAAAAAATATGGACTCTACAGAACAAATCTGAAACAACCGACCTATGAATTTTTTGAGTATATGCCTATAGGAACTAAATTTGCTGGTATCTCTCAAGAGAGCTGAAAAAGGAAAGAAGAACAAAACCCTAGCGCTTGCTGACAGTGAAGACACGGGCGGTTCCGGAATGAGAGAGAGAGAGAGAATCAAATACTGTCGTTAAATTTATTTTACGGTACCCGTTAGTTGGATCACGGGCCCTTTGTATGGGTCTGATTGGGTAGAAATATGTAGGATAACCACTTTTTAACGCAATATTTAATTTTTATCCAATATTTTTAATATAGAGCAAAATGAGCCATTACTCTATTAAAATTAATACGAAAAGATATTTTTACTCTTTCTTTATGAGTGCTGTGTAAATATTAAGGACATGGTGTCTTTAACATTTGCATTGCACACATGAAGTTAAGTAGTCATATCCTTAACATTTACATTGCACATATAAAGTTAAGGACTTGATAAAACACTTTGTCCTTAATATTTACATAGTATTCATGATGTTATGGACACCATATCCTTAATATTTACACAACAGTTATAAAGTTAAGGACACTATGTCCTTAACATTTACACTGCATACATGAATTTAAGGACATGAGGTCCTAAAGTTTAACAACAAAAGGTGCAAATACAAGTTAAGGACATTGTGTCCTTAACATTTACACTGCTCACATGAAGTTAAGGACGTCGTGTCCTTAACATTTACACTGCACATATGAAGTTAAGGACATGACAGGACACTTTGTCCTTAATATTTACACAGCATTCATGAAGTTAAGGACTTCATGTCCTTAATATTTACACAACACCCATGTCTAGCACAAAGAAATTTTCGTTCGGGTGAATAAAAAATTATTAAGCATTGATTAAAGAATAAATATATTTTAAACAGTGACTAAAGAGTAAAGACATCTCTAGTTAGTGGCTAACTGTGCACTTCCCCTCTGATTGAGGTGTGCGCATGAGTAGCCGTTTTTAGCACTGCTATTTGAAGAATAGTCGACATTACCAAAAGATTTAAAATTTAGCCACCTGTTCAAACGTCAAGACACAGTTTAAATGCAAACTTTACATTAAGTTAGTTAGCCTCTAACCTAGCTTAATTTTAAACTCGATAAATTGAAGTTGTACGTGTTAGGCAGGTACGCCATACAATAACAAGTATTATGCTCAATTAGGATATCAAGCCTATATATTATTGAATTTGGCAAATCCCACGTCGGTGGGTTAGCCATTTGGTAGTGATATTTTTCTCTATAAAAGAAGGCCTAATGTTTAGGATTTAAATACACCTCTCATTTGCCTTCTTATCTTCTTAAGGCATTTGTTTCTTCTCTCTTTAGTATTATTTCACTTGTATTTTTGGAGTGAAATAAAATATTGGTTGTGTCCGAGGAGTAGGCAAAATTAGCCGAACCTCGTAAATTCTGGTGTTCCTTTTATTGTTGCTTTATTGTCTTATTTATTATTTGGTGGCTGTCATAATTTTTGGTATAGTAGTTGTGACTTATTCACACTATATACATTTGGCTTCCGCAACAATTGGTATCAGAACCAAGGTACTGTCTAAGTATGCTTTGTGGTTGCAGCATAGTCTGATCTTCCACATCAGAAAAGATTTATCTTGGTAACTGAGTCAAGGTTCTGTCTGAGTATGCTCTGTGGTTGCAACTTAGTTTGATCTTCCACACCAGAAAAGAAATAATCTTGATTTGTGTCGTCAGCTATTAAATAATATTTGTGTCAAAAATGGGAGATAATAAACAAGAAGAATCTACATCAAGTGTCAACAATACGTCATCATTGGCATCTTCGCTTATGACATGAATCGTGTCAAATGCGAAATTTACGGTAGAAATATTTGACGGGTCCGGACATTTTGGGATGTGGCAAGGCGAGGTTCTAGATGTCCTTTTTCAGCAAGGGCTAGATCTAGCCATTGAAGAAAAGAAACCAGATGTTATTGGAGAAGAAGATTGGAAGATTCTCAACCGTGTTGCTTGCGGTACCATTCGATCCTACCTTGCTAGAGAGCAGAAATATCCATACACAAAGGAAACTTCTGCAAGTAAATTATGGAAAGCACTGGAGGATAAATTTTTGAAGAAAAACAGTCAGAATAAATTGTACATGAAGAAGAGACTGTTTCACTTCACCTATGTTCCTGGTACCACGATGAATGAACATATCACCAGTTTCAATAAGTTGGTCACAAATTTGCAAAATATGGATACAACTTATGATGATGGTGACTTGGTCTTGATGTTGTTGGCGTCACTTCCTGATGAGTACGAGCACCTTGAAACTACTCTACTCCATGGAAATGACGAAGTTTCTCTCAGAGAAGTTTGTTCGGCTTTGTACAGCTATGAACAAAGAAAGCGAGAAAAACAGAAGGGCGGAGAAGGAGAAGCACTATTTGTAAGGGGTCGTCCTCAAAATCAAACGAGGACAAAGAAGGGAAGATCCAAGTCAAGATCCAGACCCAGCAAAGATGAATGTGCCTTTTGTCGAGAAAAAGGGCACTGGAAGAAAGACTGTCCGAAGTTGAAGAATAAGGCCAAACATAATAATGGAAAGGCCATTATGGATTCAAATGTAGCTGATTGTGATGATTCAGACTTCTCATTAGTTACAACAGAGTCATCAACATCATCAGACATATGGTTGATGGACTCGGCTTGCAGCTATCATATGTGTCCCAACTGGGACTGGTTCGTGGATTTTCAAAAGGGAAAATATGGAGTCATCCATACAGTGGACAACAGCCCTCTTACCTCATATGGAATTGGTTCAATACGATTAAGGAACCATGATGGAATGATCAGAACATTAACATATGTTCGATATGTACCGGATTTGAAGAAGAATCTCATCTCTGTAGGAGCCCTCGAATCAAAAGGGTTCAAAATCATTGCAGAAAATGGAGTGATGAGAGTATGCTCCGGTGCACTAGTAATAATGAAGGCTAATCGGAAGAATAATAATATGTACTGCTATCGTGGCAGTACAGTTATTGGGACAGCGACAGTAACATTCAGTGATGACAAAGAGGCAGAAGCAACCAAACTATGGCACATGCGTTTGGGACATGCTGGAGGAAAATCCTTGAAAACTCTATCAGATCAAGGATTGTTAAAAGGAGTAAAGGCTTGCAACTTGGAGTTTTGTGAGCATTGTGTCAAAGGGAAACAGACAAGGGTTAAATTTGGTACAGCAATCCATAATACTAAAGGCATTTTGGATTATGTACACTCTGATGTTTGGGGTCCTTTCAAAACACCTTTATTGGGTGGGAAGCACTATTTTGTAACCTTTGTTGATGATTTTTCCCGAAGAGTGTGGGTGTATACAATGAAAAGCAAAGATGAAGTGTTGGGAATTTTTCTCAAATGGAAGACGATGGTGGAGAATCAAACAGGCAAGAGGATTAAGTGTATTCACACAAACAATGGAGGTGAATACAAAAATGATCATTTCAATAAGGTCTGTGAAAATGATGGCATCGTCCGACACTTCACTGTCAGACATACACCACAACAGAATGGAGTGGCAGAATGTATGAAGCGGACCTTGCTGGAGAAGGTACGGTGTATGTTGTCCAATGCTGGCTTGGGCAAAGAATTTTGGGCTGAGGCAGTTACATATGCATGTAACCTCATTAATCGCTTACCATCTACTGTTGTTGATGGCAAGACACCATTTGAAAAATGGTATGGAAAGCCTGCTGTAGATTATGACTCTTTGCACGTGTTTGGCTCAACTGCATATTATCATGTGACAGAGTTAAAATTGGATCCAAGGGCAAAGAAGGCTATTTCTATGTGAATTACTTCTGGAGTCAAAGGATATCGCTTATGGTGTCCTATGACAAAGAAAATAATATTTAGCAGGGATATTACCTTTGATGAATCTGCTATGGTAAATAAGGTAACAGAAGATACCAAACAAAATAAAGGTGCTTCTAAGCAGGTGGAGTTTGAGGGAAAATTTATTTTTCCTACACAAGAAGCAGAGGAGGAAACGAATGAAGATTACCCTCTGGAAGGAGAGCCAGTAGAGGAGATTCCAACTCAGTAACCTCAACAACAACTTGAATCAATAGCAACCAGTAGGCCAAAAAGAACAATAACAAAACATGTTCATCTCATAGAGACGGTTGCTTGTGCAACCTCAATTATAGTTGATGATGTTCCTACCACTTATAAAGACGATGTCCAAAGTTTAGAAGAAGATAAGTGGAGGATTGCCGTGAATGATGAAATACAGTTCCTTCATCAGAACTATACATGGAGATTGGCCAATCTCCCGAAGGGAAAGAAAGCAATTGGGTGCAAATGGGTATTTGCAAAGAAGGAAGGATTTCCTAACCAAGTAGATGTTCGCTACAAAGCAAGATTGGTGGCCAAAGGATATGCTCAAAAGGAGGGAATTGATTACAATGAAGTATTTTCTCCAGTTATAAAACATTCCTCCATTAGAATTATGTTGGCTTTGGTAGCACAATTGGATTTGGAACTAGTTCAGATGGATGTAAAAACTGCATTTTTACATGGAAACTTGGAGGAGGAAATCTACATGACTCAGCCAGAAGGATTCAAAGTTGCTGGAAAAGAAAATATGGTGTACAAACTTGAAAAATAGTTGTACGGATTGAAACAATCTTCTAGACAATGATACAAGCGATTTGACAAGTTTATGTTGCGGCAAGGGTACAAGAGAAGCAAATACGATCATTGTGTGTATTTGCACAAGCTTAAAGATGGTTCCTTTGTATATCTTCTCTTATATGTTGATGATATGTTGATAGCTTCCAAGAATTTGGAAGAAATTGATAAGTTGAAGATTTAACTAAAGAAGGAGTTCGAGATGAAGGATTTGGGTGAGGCAAAGAAAATTCTTGGCATGGAGATAATAAGAGATAGACATTCAAAGAAACTCTGTTTATCTCAGAAAGAATATTTGAAAAGAGTACTACAACGTTTTGGCATAGATGAAAAGACTAAGCCAGTTAGTACTCCACTTGCTCCCCATTTTAAGCTAAGTACTACTATGTCGCCAAAAGATGAAGCTGAACGAGAGTATATGTCAAAGGTACCATACGCAAATGCTGTTGGTAGCTTGATGTATGCAATGGTCTGTACGAGACCTGACATTTCACAAGCTGTTGGAGTTATTAGCAGATATATGCATAATCCAGGAAAGGAGCATTGGCAAGCTATGAAGTGGATTCTACGGTATATTCATAATACTGTAGATGTTGGGTTAGTTTTTGAGCAGGAATGCAATCAGTCTGTAATTGGATATTGTGACTCAGATTTTGCGGGTGATCTGTACAAACGAAGATCAACTACTGGTTATGTGTTTACTTTTGCAAAGGCACCAGTTAGTTGGAAGTCTACTTTGCAGTCAACAGTTGCTTTGTCTACAACAGAGGCAGAGTACATAGCTATTACAGAGGCTGTAAAGGAGGTAATTTGGCTTCAAGGATTGCTAAAGGAGCTTGGTGTTGAACAAAAAGGTATCACAATTTTTTGTGATAGTCAAAGTGCTATTCAATTAGCGAAGAACCAAGTTTATCATGCAAGGACGAAGCACATTGATGTTCGGTATCATTTCGTACGAGAAATCATAGAAGAAGGTAGAGTCACGGTGAAGAAAATTTCTACTACAGAGAATCCTGCTGATATGCTAACAAAGGTGGTAACTGCGATCAAGTTTCAATATTGTTTGGATTTGATCAACATTGTTGAACACTGAAGATTGAAGATGAAGACATAACCAAAATTTGTTATTGAGAGAAAAATTGAAGATGTGGAATTTTTCCAAGGTGGAGATTTGTTGAATTTGGCAAATCCCACATTGGTGGGTTAGCCATTTGGTAGTGATATTTTTCCCTATAAAAGAAGGCCTAATGTTTAGGATTTAAATACACCTCTCATTTGCCTTCTTATCTTCTTAAGGCATTTTTATCTTCTCTCTTTAGTATTATTTCACTTGTATTTTTGGAGTGAAATAAAATATTGGTTGTGTCCGAGGAGTAGGCAAAATTAGCCGAACCTCGTAAATTCTGGTGTTCCTTTTATTGTTGCTTTATTGTCTTATTTATTATTTGGTGGCTGTCATAATTTTTGGTATAGTAATTGTGACTTATTCACACTATATACATTTGGCTTCCGCAACATATATGATCTCTAACATGATTCAAGGAGTTCATGTACTTATACAAATTAACAAAACACGAATCATAGGAAGTGCGTAATCAAATCAAGGCATAACAAAAGCCTAAGTCTATTCCGGTTGAAATCATACATAGCACCCGCATATATCTTGTCACCTCGCATATACATCGCTTTTCACACATTCTAATTACCCAAATAAAATCACATCCTAAAGGGTATTCTCTCACAATGAGATTAGGCAATATACTTACCTCAAACAATCTAAAATCAATACTCCAATAACACATTCCCCTTAGAAATCACCTCCAACCTACTCAAATCTAGCAAAAAATAACTCAATAACATCAAACAAAGTTATAAGAATTAATTTCAAATAATAAGCCTTTAATCTTTATTCAATTCCCAAAGAATCAACCCAGGCCTACATGGTCAAAATCCGATTTAAAGGGTAGATCCCGACTATCTGTAACCCATGAGTCCAAATATATGGTTATTGGTGTTGCAGTCAACACATTTGCGATGATGCTCGCATACAAAATTATAAAATTATAATTTTATACATTATAAAATTATAATTTTATATAAAAAAAACATCTTTCCATACAAAATTATAAGTAAAGAAGAGATAGAATAGACCAAGAGAAAGATAGAAGAGTATTAGGGGTCGGTTGGTACGATGGATAAGCAAAAAAAAATTCTGGGATAAATATTTAGTACTGCCTTATCCCTTGTTTGGTTACTAATTCTGAGATAAGTTATTCCAGGATTAAAAATAGTGTCGGGATAACTTATATCTACCAGAGGGTGGAATAGTAATCCCAGGATATGTTATCTCAGAATAAAGCAGTAAATTGACAATCCTAGGATTAATACAACATACCAAACAGATAATAAGAAATAATATAAGGATAACTAATTCCAGTACAAATAATCCTAGCATAACTAATCTTAGCATAACTTTCTTCAAACCAAACGACCCCTTAATGTATAGAGAGAAATTCTCTAAAAATTCAGCCATATATAAAGAAGCAAAATATTGCAACAATTATTTATTTTTCTAAGAACCCATGAGACGATTTTGACAAATATACCTTTCTCGATAAAAGAGGTGTCAAGTGAATTGTTGGAACAATTGCTAAAATTCTTTCTTCTCGACCTCATGGATATAGTTTTGTTGGGAAAGTCCATATTAGTAGAAAAGGCATTTGCTTCTCCTAGAACATATGAATTGATAGCCAAATAAGAACTCAGATTGGAAGGGGAAGAGATTTGCAACGAAACCCAAAAGAAGAAAAATATAAGGATTCAAGCAGATGTCAGAATACGAAACGTTCGTAACCGTAAAGTAATTAAATAGAAATTTGAGTAGTCTGAACAGGTGAAACTATGTGGAGAATTAATCAGGGGTGAGCATCGGTCGGTTCGGTTCGATTGTGAATATTATCGGTTTGATATATTAGTTATCGATTTATAAATATGCAAAACCAATAACCGAACTGATAAGAAATTGGTTATCGGCTCGGTTAATCGGTTGTCAACCCTTATCGGTTCGGTTACCGATTGACCCGATAAAATAAATAAATCTAGATAAAAAATTCTTCAGAAGCTTGCAAGTCGCAACTGAAGATTTTCTTACAGTTTTATTCCTTTGGACATAAAGATTTCAAAATATAGCTAATTGGATCAAATTTCTTCAGAAGCTCGCAACAGAAGATTTTCTTACTGTTTTTATCCTTTAGTCATAAGATGTCAAAATGTAGCTAATTAGGAGTGGAACAACAAGCAACAAACAACCATAACTATAGGGAAAACTTAGCGACAATAAATTAAATTAGCCAAAAACATATGATAATGATATGCTGATAACAATTAGTAGCAGTAGAATTCCATTCATTACCTCCGCATATTGTAATGGAATGTCAGCAACAAGTTCAGTGCCTTTTTAATACAAAATCATTTACTAGACAGATATAATATTGAGAATTGGCAAGCAGAACAACAGTATTCAACAGTGTTTCAAATGCCAAACACTGTAGAAAACAGTACTAATACTTCAACAACAGTTATCCAAACACATCACACAAAAATACAAAATAGTAGCAATTATACCTTGATTAACAAGTCCAAACATAGTACTAATAATTTATATTCAAGTTAACAATAAAACAAGGCTCTATCGAACTGCGCTCCAAACAATGCTCAACATGTTTCATTAAGTACTTAGTGTCAGTACATCGCACAACGTGAGCTCACAAAATTAAGAAACGAAAATAAAACCATAAAACATGAGCACAAAATAAAGAATCTTTAGCCATCAAAAATCCCTAGATGAAGATGAATTATGTTATAGAAACCTACTGTATAAAACTTATACTAGGAGTAAGGTCTCTGAAAATGAAGACTTTAAGAAAATGAACCGAAGAGTGCGACTGAGAGGGAATATGAGAGAATGAAGCTCTAGATGTATGCATATGCTTAAGGGTAAAGTCGTGATTTTATTAGTTCTTATTGGGTTATTGATTAACCCATTAACAAAATTGGTAAATCGAGGCCCGAACCGATAACCCAATAGTAAAAAAATTCTAAATCGTTACCGAACCGTTAATCCAATAACCGGATGGCGATAACCCAATAAGCTTTTTCCAGTTCGGGTTATCGGTTTTACCCGATATATGCCCAGCCCTAGAATTAATGAGGTAACTATTTGATCAAAAAATATAAACTTTCGGTTAAAATATTAAATTTTATATAATGAGGGGTTAAACCTAGTCAATGATAATATCTCTAGACATAGAACTTAACAACATAGATAAGATAGGATAAAGTCAGCAAGAGATTGAAAGTAACACACATTTAATATTCCAAAAGATTTGAGCAATAATGGAAGAGTAACTAGCAATAAATAACAATAAGTGGCATCTATGTAAATAGGGAGAATGATTCACCCAATAAAGAATGAGATAGATGATTGTTCCTCCTGACAATGATGAATGACAAGTAAATCCTAGAATGTTTGAACTATTCTCGGATCTGATGGAAAAGCATGAAATAATGTAAGTAAGAACCTTGATGAAAAGGTAAAGTTTGTATCTTTGCTAGAGAGAGAGAATCTTCTTCTAAAAAGTATTCATGTTAAGTGAATATTACATGTCTTACACCATTGTCTCTTTTTCTATTTATATGAGACATATCCCTAACAAATCCTAATAGTACAAGTGCAGAGAATATTCAATAGAATTGAATATTCTCTTTACTATCATATTACAAAAACTAGCCATTATTATTCTGTCTTTGGTATTTGACCTCGGTCGTTGTTGACGACCTGGCCACGAATCTCACTGCTTCCTGGTTGACTTCGACCGATCCTTTCCTTAATGCCGCTTTATGCTAAATTTCCTTAGGGCAGATTTTGGCCCATACAGTTAGTCCCTCCGCTTATTGAGGCCGACCCCAGACGGCCTTGATAAGCGGACCTTGTTTGTTGTGGTCGGGAAGTTTGGACAAGCAAGTTGAGTAGTGGCGTTTTAGACGAGGTGACAACGTGACCTTTCGTGAGCCGCAACCTTTGGGGTCACATCGATTCAGAGTGATGTCATGATATCATGCGACATTATTACTTGTTTTTCCGATACTTTGCATCATTTCCTGTGACTCTGCTATTTTGATACTTGCGCTAGGTAATGACGGTTTGATTTCTCAATCCTGATGCTTGAACTCTTATAAATAGGGATATGAAACCATTCGTTTATGTTTTTCTTTCTTAATATCGAATCTCTATGTCTTCTTCTAATTCTTCATATAGAGTTATTGTCCTCTTTGCTTCACTATTATGTATCTGCTTTCCCTGATTCCGGTGATACCAACTACTCACAACCTGTCACGACCCTAACCCCGAACCCGGTCGTGATGACGCTTCTCGTGAAGACAAGGCTAGCCAATTATACCCAGTTCACTTTTAAAGCAGTTAATCAACATAAAAGTAGTCTAAACATGATTTAATAATACTAAACAACGGAAAATATAGATAACAATGCGTAAATGCCACCCGACACAGCCCTAACCGGGGTGTCACAAGTCATGAGCGTCTATAGGCCATAATACAAGTCTGCTAAATCCATAAACTGGTACAAATGTTTGAAGGGGAAATACAAATGATAAAGAGTAGAGACACGGGGCTGCGGATGTCAACAACTACCTCGTAGTCTCCGAACGCTCGCCTGATACTGGAGGAATCAGCACTCGGGAGCAGAACCAGCAACGCCTGAATCTGCACACAGGGTGCAGGGAGTAAAGTAAGCACTCCAACTCAGTGAGTAACAAATGTAAATAACGACTGAAAGTAAGAAAACACGTAAGGCACAAGACATTCTATAATGAAGCAGTAAAATCATTTAAAAACAGTAAAACAATGAAAAGTCAAGTAAAATCATCTTTCAACAAGTAAACAAGTAATTGACAGGTAGTTAAGGTAAAGTAACCAAATAAAAGTTCGCCCCTCGGGCACAATATCAACAAATCCGCCCCTCCGGCAATATCTCAGAATAGTACCAGCCCTTCGGGCTCAATCTCACATCATAATGGGTACCCGCGCTCACTGGGGGTGTACAGACTCCGGGAGGGCCCCCTTATAGGCCAAACACAATAACAAGCCATCTCGTGGCATCAGAATTAGTCCCTCGGCCTCGTATCAATCAAGTCACCTCGTGGCGTACATATCTTAGGCCCTCTGCCTCAAATCAGTATCAGTGTTTCCTCACAACATAAGCACTCGGCCTTACTCAGTCAAAAATACTCACAAGCCCCTCGGGCAATAGTAAAACAGTATTTCTCAGCCCAAAACATCATTTAAAATATCATTTAAGTCTTAAAACTGAGTAAACATGGCTGAATAGTAAAATAGTGGAAAATAACATGACTGAGTTCAAGTAATGAATCAAACAGTGAGGAAATAGTAATAAAAATCCCCAAAGGGTTCAAATAGTTGGCACGAAGCCCAAATATGGCATGCAGCCCAAATCATAATGATAGCAAATAAGTTTCAGTCAAATATGCAGTAACATCATCAACCGGGACGAACCAAGTCACAATCCCCAATAGTGCACGACCCCACGCCTGTCATCAAGCGTGTGTCTCACCTTAACATAGCACTACGATGTGCAATCCGGGGTTTCAAACCCTTAGAACATTATTTACAATCATTACTCACCTCGAACTGGCTAAATCTCTAGCTCGCGACGCCTTTGCCCCTCGAATCGGCCTCCACGCTCGTCGAATCTATCCAAAATCAGAACGAGGACATCAAAATATGCTAAGAGAACAAATCCAAGCGAAAACAATCAATAAAGGGCACAAATCCCGAAATTACCAAAACCCGAACCCCGAGCCCACGTCTCGAAATTCAGAAATTTTCACATCAATAGATTCCTTATCTACCCACGAATTCATACATATCAAAAGTTCTCAAATCCGATCCCAAATGGTCCTTCAAATCCCAAATCAAAAGTCTAATTTCTCAAGCCCTAGTTCTTCAATTTTAGGCTTAGCTTTCATGATTTTCTAGGTGGAATTCACATAATAATCGACTTTTTTTGTCCGAAAATTTTACCTCCCAACGATTCCCCTTGAATCCCTTTACAATATCCTTCACAAATCTCCCAAAATGGCCAACTATGGAGGAAATAAACCCAATCCTAGCGGACAAGATGAGTTTAAAACATTTATGCCCAGGCATCTATTTCCTTCATCGCGATCGCGAAACATCCCTCGCGATCGCGAAGAACAAAATTTCAGCTCCAAGAATTTACTCTATGAGAACACGACATGGCCATCGCGAACGTGATGGATCCTCAACCTTACCTTTAGCAAACGCATACCCTCTCCTGCAAACGCGAACAACAAACATGACCACAGACCAGCTGACCAAAAAAACCCTACGCGATCGCGACTACACGCCCGCGAACACGATGCACAACCTTCTCACTCTATGCGATCGCAAGACCCACTTCGCGAATGTGAAGAACAACCAGACAGCCTCCTCAAATCCTTCTACGCAATTGCGAGGCTCCCTACGCGATCGCGAAGGGAAAAAATTCTGCACAGCTGAACCTGCAATTTTCTGCAATTTTTCCAACTTCAAATGATCCGAATGACCACCTGAAACTCACCCGAGGCCCCCAAGACCTCAACCAAAGGCACAAACACATTGTAAAACCTTATTCAAACTTGTTCCAATCATCAAAATACCTCAAACAACATCAAATCACCCCAAAACGCATTGGATTCAAGCCGAAGTTTCTAAAATCTTTCGAAATGCGCTTTTGATAAAAAACCCAACAAAACCACCTCCGAATAACCTGAAATTTTATACACACATCCCAAATGACGTAACGAAGCTACTGCAACTCTCGGAATTCCATTCCGACCCCTATATCAAAATCTCGCCTATCAACCGAAAGTCGCCAAAATATCAACTTCGCTAATTCAAGACTAATTCTACTCCGAACCTCCAAAACCCATTCCGATCACACTCCTAAGTCACAAATCACCTCCCGAAGCTAACTGAACCATCGAAACTCACATCCGAGCCCTCTAACACATAAGTCAACATCCGGTTGACTTTTCTAACTCAAACTTCCTTAAAAGAGACTAAGTGTCTCAAACCTTACCAAAATCAATCCGGATTCGATCCGACCAACCCGATACTATAAAACACGGATAAAGAAGCATAAAGAAGCAGAAATGGGGAAAGCAGAGTGGTAACTCATGAAATGACTAGCCGGGTCGTCACATCCTCTCCAACTTAAACAAACGTTCATCTTCGAACAAGTCAAGAAACATACCTGAAGCCTCAAATAGGTGAGGATATCCGCTCCGCATCTCCCGCTCGGTCTCCCAGGTAGCCTCCTCCACGGGTCGACCTCTCTACTGCACTTTCACTGAAGCTATATCCTTTGACCTCAACTTCCGAACCTAACGACAATAGCTACTGGCTTCACATCATAGGTCAAGTCATCATCCAACTGAACCGTGCTGAAATCCAGAACATGAGACGGGTCCCCAATATACTTTCAAAGCATAGAAACATGAAATACCGGATGCACACTCGACAAGCTGGGTGGCAAAGCTAGCTCATAAGCCACCTCCCCAATCCTCCGAAGCACCTCAAAATGCCCAATGAACCGAGGACTCAATTTCCCTTTCTTCCCAAATCTCATAACACCATTCATGGGTGAAACCTTCAACAGAACCTTCTCACCAACTATGTAGGACACATCTCGAACCTTCCTATCAGCATAACTCTTTTGCCTCGACTGCGCCGTACGAAAGCCTCTCCTGAATCACCTTCACCTTCTCCAAAGCATCCTGCACCAAATCGGTCCCCAATAGCCTAGCCTTATCGGGCACAAACCAACCCACTGGAGATCTACACTGCCTCCCATAAAAAGCCTCATATGGAGCCATCTGAATACTCGACTGGTAGCTGTTGTTATAAGCAAACTCTGCAAGTAGTAGAAACTCATCCCATGATCCTCCGAAATCAATGACAAAAGCAAGCAATATGTCCTCCAATATCTGAATAGTACGCTCGAACTGCCCATTCGTCTGAGGATGGAAAGTTGTGCTCAACTCAACCTGAGTACCCAACTCTCTCTCTACACGGCCCTCCAAAACTGCAAAGTAAACTAAGTACCTTTATCCGAAATGATGGAAACCGGAACACCATGAAAGCGAACAATCTCTCGGATATATATCTCTGCCTACCGCTCTGAAGAATAGGTAGTACACACAGGAATGAAGTGCGCAGACTTGGTCAGCCGATCCACAATCACCCAAATAGCATCGAACTTCTTCAAAGTCCGTGGAAGTCCAACAACAAAGTCCATAGTGATCCTCTTCCACTTCCACTCAGGAATAATCATCTGCTGAAGTAAGCCACCCGATCTCTGATGCTCATATTTCACCTGCTGACAATTGAGACACCGAGCTACAAATCCCACAATATCTTTCTTCATTCTTCTCCACTAATAGTGCTGCCTCAAATCCTGATACATCTTCGCAGCACCCGGATGAATGGAATACTGCGAGCTAAGGCCGGAACACGCTGTTCATCAAATGCATGAACGTTGTTGGGGCATTGGTTAGCCCAAAAGATATCACCAAGAACTCATAATGACCATATCGGGTCCTGAAAGCCGTCTTAAGAATATTCGAATCCCTGATCTTCAACTGGTGATAAGCCGAACTGAGATCAATCTTGGAGAACACCCTCGCTCCCTGAAACTGATCAAATAAATCATCAGTGAGAGATAAAGGATACTTGTTCTTAATTGTTACCTTGTTCAATTGCCTATAATCAATGCATATTCTCATTGTGCCACCCTTCTTCTTCACAAACAGAACCGGCGCACCCTAAGAAGACATACTAGGCCAAATGAACCCCTTATCAAGGAGTTCCTGAAGCTGCTCCTTCAACTCTTTCAGCTCCGTTGGTGCCATATGATACGGCGGAATAGAAATGGGCTGAGTGACTGGCACCATGTCAATACCAAAATCAATATCCCTATCCGGTGGCATGCCCAGCAGGTCTGCAGGAAACACATCAGGAAAATCCTTCACAACTGGAACAGAATCAATACTGGGAGTCTCAGCTCCGACGTCCCTCACAAACGCTAGATATGAAAGACAACCCTTCCCAACCATACGCTGGGCATTCAATAAAGAGATCACTCTACTAGGAACATAATCAGTCACACCTCGTCACTCAATCCGTGGCACACCCGGCATAGCCAATATGACTATCTTAGCATGACAGTCCAGAATAGCACGACACGGAGATAACCAATCCATGCCCAAAATGACATCAAAATCCACCATGTTCAGTAATAATAGATCCACTCGGGTCTCCATACCCCCAATAGTCACCACACACGACCGGTACATACGGTCTACAACAACAATATCACCCACTGGGGTAGATACATGAACAGGTAAAGCAAAAAACTCACGGGGCATACCCAAATAATGAGCAAAGTTTGATGACACATAAGAAAAGGAGGAATCGGGATCAAATAATACAGAGGCATCTCTGTGGCAGACTGAAACAATACCTGTAATGACAACATCTAAAGCAATAGCATTTGGTCTGCCTGGGATGGCATAGAAACAGGCCTGACTACCCCCCGATCAACCTCCCCCTCTGGGGAAACCCCTGGCTGACTAACCTCCACCCCTAGCTGGCTGAGTGGGTGGTGGTGAAGAAACTGGCGCTGAAGCCGACCGATGACTGACCCCTCTGCTGGGACGAACTAGCAACACGACGAGGACATTGCCTACACATGTGGTCCATCTCACCACACCCATAACAACTCCCAGGTGTTGGAGAAGGGTACTGAAGGGAATCCCTCGCACCAGAATGACTAGCAGATACACTCGACATCGAAGAACCCTGGACCGATGCAACACGGGATTAACTCTGAGCTGGAAGGGCGCTGAGTGATGACTGGCCCTGCTGAGATCCATGATAACCATGACTCAAAGATTCCCCACGATAACCTAGGCAAGCTGACTGAGCAGGCCTGAAATAACGGCCTCTACTATGCTGAAACTAGCGCCTCGCAGGAGCACCACTATAGCTACCAGATCCTCGAGGCCTCTTGGCCTCCCTCTCCTCTCGCTCCTAACGGCAAACCGACTCAATCTCATGGGCGATATCCACAACCTCCTCGAAGGTAGCACCAGATACCCTCTCCTTGGTCATAAGAATACAGAGATGATAAGTAAGACCTTCAACAAACCTCCTAATACTCTCTCGATCTTTCGGAACCATCCAGATGGCATGATGGGCCAACTCAGAAAACCTCAACTCATAATATGACACAATTATATCCCCCTGTCGCAATCACTCAAACTGCATACGCAACTTCTCTCTGCAGGATTGTGGCACATACTTCTCCAGGAAGAGAACGGAGAACTACTGCCAAGAAAGAGGTGCTGCACTAACAGGCCTACGCCTCTCAAAATCCTCCCACCATGTGAAATCAGCTCCTAAAAACTGATAGGTGGTAAAAGCGACCCCACTGGTCTCCAAAATACCGGCAGTACGAATCATCCTCTGACACTTGTCCAGAAAGCCCTAGGCATCCTCGCCCTCTGCGCCACTGAAAGTTGGAGGCTGGAATCTACCAAATCTCTCCAACATACGCTGCTCATCCTCCGGCATGACAGGAACCACATAGTCATGAGCATCTGTAACCGGCTGGGCTGGATGTGCCCCCGGCGTCTGAAGTCACCGCACAACCTGCTCAGGTGTGCGAGCGGCGGGAGTCTGATTGCCTCCCCCGGCCTATGAAATAGCTTCAGCTATAGTGGCTGAAACCACCTGAGCCAGGCCAGTGCAAACTGATAAGATCTGTGCCAAGGCCTCCTGAAGACCCGGAATCATGATGGGCACAGCTGGTGCCTGAACTGGTGCTGCTGGAGTATCCATAGCTGGAGCCTGATCCTGAGCTGGGGCAGCTGGTGGATCTGCAAGTTCTACCCTCGCTGCTCTGCCTCTACCATGACCGCGTCCACGGCCTCTGGTGGCCATAGCTAGTGGCACTGGTGGTCATCCACCCCGTCCGGTAGCTCGTATCCTCACCATCTGTGAGAGAATAGAATAGCAGAAGTTTAGTACTCGAATCAACAAGTTTGCACGACAAAGAATTTCAAGAATATGATTCCTAAAGGTTCTGCAACCTCTCAAGGATAAATACAGACGTCTCCGTACCGATCCGCGAGACTCTACTAAACTTGCTCATGACTTGTGAGACTTATGTAACCTAGGCTCTGATACTAACTTGTCACGATCCTAACCCCAAACCCAATCGTGATGGCGCTTCTCGTGAAGAAAAGGCCAGCCAATTATACCCTATTCACTTTTAAAGCAGTTAATCAACATAAAAGTAGTCTAAACATGATTTAATAATACTAAACAATGGAAAATATAGATAAAAATGTGGAAATGCCACCCGACACAGCCCTAATCGGGGTGTCACAAGTCATGTGCGTCTATAGGCCATAATACAAGTCTGCTAAATTCATAAACTGGTACAAATGTTTGAAGGGGAAATACAAATGATAAAGAGTAGAGACACGGGGTTGCGGACGTCAACAACTACCTCGTAGTCTCCGAACGCTCACCTGATACTAGAGGAATTAGCACTCGGGAGCAGAACCAACAACGCCTCAATCTGCACACAGGGTGCAGGGAGTAAAGTGAGTACTCCAACTCAGTGAGTAACAAATGTAAATAACGACTGAAAGTAAGAAAACACGTAAGGCACAAGGCATTCTATAATGAAGCAGTAAAATCATTTAAAAACAGTAAAACAGTGAAAAGTCAAGTAAAATCCTCTTTCAACAAGTAAACAAGTAATTGACAGGTAGTTAAGGTAAAGTAAACAAATAGAAGTTTGCCCCTCGGGCACAGTATCAACAAATCCGCCCCTCGGGCTTAATCTCAGAACAATACCAGCCTCTCGGGCTCAATCTCATATCACAATGGATACCCGCGCTCACTATGGGTGTACAAACTCCGGGAGGGGCCCCTTACAGCCTAAGCGCAATAATAAGCCATCTCGTGGCGTACATATCTTAGGCCCTCGGCCTCAAATTAGTATCAATATTTCCTCACAACATAAGCCCTCGGCCTTACTCAGTCAAAAATACTCACAAGTCCCTCGGGCAATAGTAAAACAGTATTTCTCAGCCCAAAACATCATTTAAAATATCATTTAAGTCTTAAAACTGAGTAAACATGGCTGAGTAGTAAAATGGTGGAAAATAACATGACTGAGTTCAAGTAATGAATCAAAACAATGAGGAAATGGTAATAAAAATTTCCGAAGGGGTCAAATAGTTGGCACAAAGCCCAAATATGGCATTCAACCCAAATCATAATGATAGCAAATAAGTTTCAGTCAAATACGCGGTAAAATCATCAACCGGGATGGACCAATTCACAATTCCCAATAGTGCACGACCCCACGCCCTTCATCAAGCGTGTGTCTCACCTGAACATAGCACTACAATGTGCAATCCGGGGTTTCAAACCCTCAGAACATCATTTACAATCATTACTCACCTCGAACCGGCTAAATCTCTAGCTCGCAACGTCTTTGCCCCTCGAATCGGCCTCCACGCGCGTCGAATCTATCCAAAATCAGAACGAGGACATCAAAATATGCTAAGGGAACAAAGCCCAAGCGAAAACAATCCATAAAGGGCACAAATCTCGAAATTACCAAAACTCGACCCCCTGGGCCCACGTCTCGAAATTCAGAAATTTTCACATCAATAGATTCCTTATCTCCCCACGAATTCATACATATCAAAAGTTCTCAAATCCGACCCCAAATGGTCCTTCAAATCCCAAATCAAAAGTCCAATTTCTCAAGCCCTAGTTCTTCAATTTTAGGCTTAGCTTTCATGATTTTCTAGGTGGAATTCACATAATAATCGAGTTTTAGTCCGAAAATCTTACCTCCCAACGATTCCCTTTAATCCCTCTTTAATCTCCTTAAAAAATCTCCCAAAATGGCCAACTATGGAGGAAATAAACCCAATCCTAGCGGACAAGATGAGTTTAAAACATTTATGCCCAGGCATCTATTTCCTTCATCACGATCGCGGAACATCCCTCGCGATCGCGAAGAACAAAAATTCAGCTCCAAGAATTTACTCTATGCGAACATGACATGGCCATCGCGAACGCGATGGCTCCTCAACCTTACCTTTCGCGAATGCATACCCTCTCCTGCGAACGCGAAGAACAAACACGACCTCAGACCAGCTGACCAAAAAGACCCTACGCGATCGCGACTACACGCCCGCAAACGCGATGCAAAACCTTCTCACTCTACGCGATCGCAAGACCCACTTCGCGAATGCGAAGAACAACCGGACAGCCTCCTCAAATCCTACTACGCGATCGCAAGGCTCCCTACGCGATCGCGAAGGGCAAAAATCCTGCACAGCTGAACCTGTAATTTTCTGCAATTTTTTCAACTTCAAATGATTCGAATGACCACCCGAAACTCACCCGAGGCCCCCGGTACCTCAACCAAAGGCACCAATACATCCTAAAACCTTATTCAAACTTGTTCCAATCATCAAAACACCTCAAACAACATCAAATCACTCCAAAACACATCGGATTCAAGCCTAAGTTTCTAAAATCTTCTGAAATACGCTTTTGATCAAAAACCCAACCAAACCACGTCCGAATGACCTAAAATTTTACACACGCATCCCAAATGACGCAACGAAGCTACTGCAACTCTCGAAATTCCATTCCGACCCCTATATCAGAATCTCGCCTATCAACTGGAAATCGCCAAAATATCAACTTCACCAATTCAAGCCTAATTGTACTCCGAACCTCCAAAACCCATTCTGATCACACTCCTAAGTCACAAATTACCTCCCAAAGCTAATCGAACCATCGAAACTCAGATCCGAGCCCTCTAACATATAAGTCAATATCCGGTTGACTTTTTCAACTCAAACTCCCTTAAAAGAGACTAAGTATCCAAACCTTACCAAAATCATTCCGGATTCGATCCGACCAACCCGATACCATAAAACAAGGATAACGAAGCATAAAGAAGTAGAAATGGGGGAAATAGAGCGGTAACTCATGAGACGACTAGACGGGTCATCACACAACCCTTCTATACTTACAACATCCTCTCTAAAAAAATGGTTAACGTATCTTTTGGTTCCGGCATAGCAACTGACCCTATCACTTTGGTGGTACATATGCCTCCTCATGATGATAGCGTTTCTGTTGCCATTGAAGACGAGAATTTTCCTACGGTAGAGGAGATAATCCCTCGTAGTGAAAAAGTTAGGTCCAACTTTTTGAAGGTGTCTGAGGAAGACCCTGAGATCTTGGAGTCATCAATGAAAGAGGTCAATCTCGCTGAGTTTAGGGCAAAGTTCAAAATCCTGCCCATATCGATCTAATCCTAGTAGAGCGTGATGTGGTACAAATATACCACCCCCGGTATTGAGCTTTCTACGTGTACCCTTTCTACGTCGGTTATTCCTTTCCTATCCTCCCATTGGCAGAGAAATTCTGCCGCTATTACGGCATTTACCTGGACCAACTTTCTACATACATCTATAAGCTTATCCGTATACTTACGAAATATGCAGAATTAGTCGGGGTCGGGGTATCACTTTGCCACTTGATGCATCTCTTCGCCCCTAGATTCCATAGGGGGATGATTTTGCACCTTCGCCACCGATGAAGTAGATGTTTGGTGGTGAAGATGGACAATAAGGCAAATTGTCAGTTTTGGCTCAACTACTTTTTTGTCAAAATCAAGGACGTGGTGGCCAACGCGAGCGGGTTCCCCGAGGCTTGGAATTATGCCCATAAGTATCTTTTTTTCCTTATCAAGCATTTATTTTGCCAGTTTTAGTCGTGTTCTGACATTCCGTTTCTTCTTCATGCAGTCGAGACTGCGCCCCCTCCTTTGGTCAGGGACATTCATGACCGGGTTAGCCAGGTTCTGCCTCACACAGTGGGGATTTGTGAGTGGCCGGCCTTTATCAAGAAATTTAGTCATGCGTCTTCAACGATCGGTGAGTTCATCTGTTTTTACTTAATACTGTTTTGACCTCATGGACACTTGCTCGTTATAACATTGTGTTGGAAGTGAATCTTTTAATATTCATTTTTCACCCCGAGGACCTTCGAGAATATCTAGAGCTCCCCCCTGCATTTCGTAAGAGGAAGATTGCTTCTTCGGAGTCAGCTCCCGTTGTGACTGCGGCTAGGCTTGCCCGATTGTCGACTGCATCTATTCCCTCTTCTACCGCGGCTAGGTCTGCTCGATCGTTGACTGCATCTGCAGTATCACTTCTGACTTCCCCCTTGCATCATCTAATAGACAAGGAAGAGGATTCATCGCTGAGCGATGAGGGTTTGATTTCCCATAAAAGGAGATCGGTGGGCGTCGGTGATGGGATCGTACGGGCTATAGATTCAATAAGAGGTGATCATGAAATGGAAGTCGTAGTGCTTGAGGATGACGAGTTGCCATTTGATATCCTGCCATCAACTAAGATCGTAAAGGACGTATCCTTTCACAATGCCGAGACTGAAGTTGGAGGGCCATCTGTGAGAGTTTCTGATCCTTTACGGCAAGATGAGCCCTCATCCTCACGATCAGCGGATGTTCCTGCTCCATCAACCAATGGGAGAGGTAAGGGTGTTGCCGAGAATGGTTATGAAACGGGCTCTGACATCAACACAGACGAGGTGAGGATGATGAGGGAGGGGTTTACCCATCGTGAGGCGAGATTGGAGGGGTCCACATGGAACATTGTGATACCCATGGATCGAGACTTACTGGTGAACACGGAGAATGTTATCCCTTCCCTGGGTACCCTCTGCTCTGACTGGAGGGTAAAACTCTTGAGAAACTGGATTATGCTACCCTATCATGGAGTACAGCAGGCCTCGCGCTCAGGGTAAGTTTTTTGACCGTTAATTTTCAAGTTCAATGCTTTCTGCTTCGTTCTCACTTTTGGTTTTTCTTCTCTTCTTTTTTTAGACTGTTGTTTTGGAGATTGAGAGTTCCCGACGAGAGGCGAGGCATAATGCTATTTTCTAGAAGATGGAGCAAAAGTATCGCGTGTAACAAACACTGTGAGATCTGTAGATGCTTTGGTGAGATCGGCAATTTCCAGGCTCTCCAAGTTGAACTAAAGGAGAAGGATGACGAGTTGGTAAGAGTCATCAAAAAATGCAGCATTCTCTAGGGGGAGTTGAGGGATAAGGAAGAAGAACTTGAAGTGAGAAAGGGGGTCGTGGCCCAATGTGCCTATCTTCAAACCCAAGTGGTATCATTGCGCACGGAGCTCGAGGAGTATCAAATCAAAGTGGATACTCTGAGTGTCAAGGTAAATGAGAAAGCAGTAGAGTGGGAGAAGGCGGAGTTGGCCCTGTTAGGGCTTGCAAGGAAAATGGAGACTTTGGAGATTGGGGTCTGCATTCTTCGTTCTGAGCAAGAGAGTGCTCTGGAGACGGTTAGTTACCTTAGTTGTAAAAACTTAGTTCGAGTAGGTTGAACGAAGTTGAATCAAATCCTAGTTGATCATGGCCGAGGGCTAGTAAATGTCGGTTCGAACGAGGTCGAACATATCGTAGGTTTATTTATGACTGAGGGCCACATGGGTGTTAACTCGAACGAGGTCAATGTAACCTATATTTAGTTATGGCTGAGGGCCGAATAGGTGTTGATTCGAACAAGGTTGAATGTAACCTATATTTAATTATAGTCAAGGGTCGAATAGGTGTTACCTCGAATGAGGTCAAATGCAACCTATATTTAGTTATGGTCGAGGGCCGAATAGGTTTTAACTCAAACGAGGTTGAATGTAACCTATATTTGGTCATGGTCGAGGTCCGAATATGTGTTAATTCGAACAAGGTCGAATGTAACCTATATTTAATTATGGCTGAGGGCCGAATAGGTATTGATTCGAACGAGGGCGAATGTAACCTATATTTGATTATGGTCGAGGGCCGATTAGGTGTTAACTCGAATGAGGTCAAGTGTAGCCTATATTTACTTATGGCCGAGGGTCAAATTGGTGTTGATTCGAACAAGGTCGAATGTAACCTATACTTAATTATGGCCGATGGACGAATAGGTGTTAACTCGAACGAGGTCGAATGCAACATATAATTAGTTATGGCCGAGGGACAAGTAGGTGTTGAGGCAACGTTGCTTTAGCTATACATTTGGCAAAAATATGGGTGAACTTCATGCATTTGTGCTTCGTTCATACACTTGGAGAAATTTACATATTTTCCGGGCTGGCATTCCAGTATAGTCTATCTAGTCCCTTCATTTGTCGACCTGGAGAAGTATATTGAGAGGTTGAAGAATGAACTAGCCGTCATGTATCTCTGTCCGCACTTCAACTTGAAGTGTTCCCCTTGTTGCCTTGTTAAAAACCTCCTCGAGAAAACCCAATTGGGACAAAACTCAAGTGAGGGAAAAAAGTATGGCTTGGAGGACGCTTCTTCTTAAGAGTTGAAGTACTTGAGGTGGGGGTGATATTCTAGTTGTTTTGTAGCAGTTTTCCTTCCATTGTTTCTAGTTGGAATGACCCTTTCTTTGTTGTTGCCGTGATTTTAGCCGTCCCAATTTGTTCCCAGTTTACCTTCGCGTGGGTCTTTGCTTGCTTGTGTTTTAGCTTTGAGCACGTAGTCCCCGATTTTAAGTGGTCTGGCCTTTGCCTTTTTGTTGTAATAGCATTATGCCTGTTGTTTTTGGGCAATCATCCTTATGTAGGCCATATCCATTCACCTCGTGCGTACGTAGCCCCACAAATAGAAGCATATATTAATTCAATTCACCTATAGGGTTAATTCCCTCTTACAAGGTTAGAAAAGAGACTTACCTTATCTCAAAGCCTACTTTCAGGTCCAAGATTATGCTCAAACCCTCAATTCGGTGCCGAACAATCCAAAACTAATCAAATGGTGTATAAATTAATCAATACATGCTCAAAAGTTCATATTTCAACTATTAAAGTGATTACCCAACCCCAAGTGTAGGATTCCTAAAATACACCCCCGGGCCCACGTGCCCGGATTCCGAAATTTTTTGAAGAAAGTTGTTACCCATAACCTTATGAACACAAATATATGATTTTCCCTAAGTTCCATAACAAATTTCGTGGTTACATCCCATTTTTATCAAAAACCTAGGTTTTCACCTAAACCCATAATTTTCACTAATTTACATGTTATAATCTACCCATAAACTATATATTTAACTCACATTGTATAGAAATTACTTACCACAAAGTGCTAGGTGAAATCTTCTCTCTAAGATCTCCAAGAATCGCCCAACAATGAAAGAAAATGAGCCAAAATAGCCTAAGTGCCGTTTTTAAAAGATGATTCTGCCTTGGGGTCCTTATACGCGATCGCGGCCAAGCTCTGGTGATCGCAATGGATAAACTGAGGAGACCAAAAAAAGTCTCTACATGAATGCGGGGCTAGGCACGAGAACGCGAAGGGAAACAAGGGTGGACTAGTCCCAGACCCAGGCTTCTACGCAAACGCAGCCCTTCTAGCGCGAATGCAAAGGCCCAACCTCCGCGAACTCTGTCCTGCCTACGCGAATGCGAAGGAAAAAATGCCCCCAGCCTCGGTCCCCTAAATCCTTCTACGCGAACGTGAGGGTCCTTTCGCGTTCGCGTAGAAGGAAACCAGAACTAGAAATTTTTGGTTTTTCATACTTTGCTCCGGGTGATCCAAAACACACTCGAGCTCCTCGGGACCCCGTCCATCTATACCAGCAAGTCTGTAAACATAATCCAGACCTGCTCGAACTCTCGAAATGTGTAAAACAACAACAAAACCAAGAATCATACCCCAAAACTAAATTGAATCAAAATATGAACTTCAAGTTTCCAAATCGCTCCGGATGCACCGAATTATACTTAGACTACTCGGAATGACACCAAATTTTATGTGCAAGTCTTAAATGATATTACGGAACTATTTCCGATTTCAGAATTCCATTCGGACCTCGATATCACAAAAACCTACTCCAAACTAAATTTAAATAACTTCAAAAACCTTCAAAGAACCAACTTTCACTATTAGGCGCCAAGATGCTCCCGGGTCATCCAAAATCTGATCCAAATATATGCCCAAGTCCGAAATCATCATACAAACATATTTGAACCGTCAAATCCTGATTCTGAGGTCGTTTTCTCAAAATGTTGACCGAAGTCAAACTTAGCCTTTTTGGCCAATCTTAAGGAACCAAATGTTCCGATTTCAACCAGAACCCTTCTAAATCCCGAACTAACCATTCCCGCAAGTCATAAAATAGTAAAAGCACGTCTGAAAAGTCTTATTTAGGGGAACATGATTCTAAAAATCAAAACAACCGATCGGGTCGCTACACCATCTTTCCTTTACAACCTAGGTCTCAAAATGTTATGAGCAAAATAATCAAGGCAACTCCAACATACGTTTTTTTCAATGGAGAAGGGTCAAAAATACCCCTTTACTGTGCAAAAAAAATCATATACTCTTTGTTATACTATCAGTCCATTACAGCCCCAGCGTTATAAAATTGGTACAAAAATATCCTTCTGTTGCTAGAGCCCTCCACCATGGACACATCATCCTATATGATCTGACATTTTGTTGAGATGGATGTCATGCAACATGCTACCTCACCGCCTCAATCCCGTTTCACCTCTCCGTCATCTTTTCCTCCAATACCAACTCTCTTTTTGCCTAACAACCGCCAAAAATAGCTTGGCAAGTCCATCAGCCGAATAAAAACAAAGTTTCAGGAAAGGCAAGGCAAAGAAATAAGTTCTAGAGTGAAGTAAATATTGTTGCTATTCAAGCATCCATGACAAATAAATAAAAGCTCCAATTTATTCCAAATTGAGCTATCTACTATGATTGATGAACAAATAAGAAGGATGCCATCTTTGAACTACCCCAATAAAGACAAATAGAGTACATGTGACTTTTTTTTCTTTTGGATGACCACTGAGTTTTGTTCGAACTATAAATATGGGGTTTTATTCTCAATAATAAAGACTACTATATATGCCCCTTAACCAAAATTGAATGAGAGTTTTGTTTAAACTTTAAAACTGGATCAATGTCTGCTTTGGTAACTGGTTTTTTATTTCCGAAGTACCATTCTCTAATGTTATATAGAATAATGGATGTATTTTTCTTGCACGCATTTTTATCTTTCTTCAATTCAATTAAAGATTAATTAATTCGTATATTTGAAAATTCAATATCAATTTACAAGAAAATATAGAACACCCACATAGTACTTTACATGTATATCTATACAATAAAAAATAAATATAATGGCCTCAAAAAATTAAGTATATCTATATAGAGAATCTTGCGTTGTGGAGAAGGAGCTGAAAGAGGTTAAAATTTTTGAGTCTTGATGGCATTGGGAACTAGTAATGTTCAGAAAAAGAATACTCCAGTGGTGTTGGAGAAAATAATTGGGAGAGAGGGTAAAATGGGGTAGGGCAGTGAGGTGGCATGTCATATGACGTCCACCTCAACAAAATGTCAGACCATGTGTGATGATGTTAGTTGTTAGTCCCTTGACAAAGTTCATCGGCAAATGTGGGTTGTAACAAGGATTTGCATGATGACCTTGACACACAACCTGAAAATTAGGGCTATACCATGACGGGCAACTCGGCATGACGGGCTATACGGGATTGACAAACACACCTTGACAGAGACAAGACGTATTTCACATGGACGTGCGAGTTGGCATGACAATGGCAAGGCAAATCCATGTCAAGGCAGGGGCCAAGACATGGCAAGGCAAGCTATGACATTGGCATGGACAGATTTGATCAAGTTGGGGGCGACTTGACATGCGCAAGCAGCTGTGGCAGCGGGCATGTGTGGCTAAGTCATGGGCGACAAGCTATGGCCATGACATTGGGGCGGAGCAGTGTCAAAGGGCAAGGCTGGGCGTAATGCTAGCCTTGGGCGCATAGCAGTTGGCCAAAATAAGCAAATGCAATGCACAAGTAGCGATTACAAAGTGTGTTGGGCACATGGCAGTGCAGTTGAGTGGTTACAACTATCACATCCAAGCATGTTTGACCATTGGCTAAGTGGATGCACGTTTTTATGCATGTCTCTCATGTTTGCTCATCTGTTGGGGATTTTCAACTGATTGTTTTAGATGTTGCTATGTGTAGTTGGGCAGCCTGCACTATAAAAACGTGCATAGGGTTGTTCCAAAGGGAAGAACTTAGTCTTGTGGCAAAGTGTTAACCAAAAACGTCTAAGGGTAGGAGGTCATTTTGGGGCCGGGAATTAGGGTGTTCTTTGTTCTTGGCCATAGGGTTGACTTTATTGTGTTCTTGTATTTCACATATTAATACGAGTTGGGAAGAAATTCCTGTAAATTTCATGTGTGCCTTTACTTTACTTTGCTGCCTAAATTATTCTAAGTCCCAAACGTCCCTAAAAATATTTTAAGTGTTGGAAGGCTGAAGTCAAGGCTGGGCTTGACTGTCGCATAGTGGTGAACCTCGGGCAGAATTCGGACTGACATAAATCACCCCTGTGACATTAGCCATGGTGTAGGACCCTGACGGCAGAGGAGTATTTTTGTGCCAATTCTATAACGTCGGGGGTTATGATGGACCGATAGTACATTGAGGTACAAATAATCTTTTTCGTATAGTAAAGGGGAATTTTTTTTTTGGCCCTTTTTCGTCTTTTCAGTTGTAAATAAATGAGTAACAGCCTAAAACTAAAATCTACAACTACAAAATGCTCAGCAATTTCAGGTCCTTCACCACTATGAAAAGTCTTTTTTTTGAAGCAGCAACAAAATAGTTGGTTTTCTTCAAATTTCTGGTGCAGGAATAGAGTTTTGAAGTTAGGATTTCATTTTTCCTCTTCATTTTTTGAGAAGAAATGCTTTGTTCTTCCTTTTAGTTATAGATCACCAGTTCTGGAATGTATTCATTTTCAGTTTCCATTAATTTTATGATAGCTTTCTTTTCAATACTTTGTACTTTATGCTTCGTTTTTTAATAACAGGGAATGGGTCTACCGCTAATAAAAGAGTTTAATGCAAGAAAATTAATGTTGGTAAAGATTGGAATTTTTATTTGATTAGATGGGTAGTACGGAGATGGATATGGTGGAAGAAGAGGAAAACATAATAATAAAGAAAGGAGATAAATTGCTGCACTTGACCAGTGGTGGAGACGAGCGAGAAAATGGATGGGTTTTGCAAGTACAATCTGGGAGCACAATGTAGAGTGAGAAGAAGGATTCGGTAGAAAGACAAAAATATCTTTATATTTAATGTGTTGGCAATGTGCTTAGAGGGTTAAATTTGAGAAGTCAAAAGTGGGAAGAGTGCTAACCTATCCCCTCTCATCTCTATATATATAGATATATATATCATTGGATATAACACCTGAAAAGAAATTAACCCCTTCCCACCACCACCACCTTCTCAAATCACACCACCTTTCAAAAGCTAAGATTGGCAGCAAGCTACAGACGCAATAACGGAAAAACTATAGGGAAAAATAGTGATCAGTTGATGCACTTTCAATGCATGTTCAGATAAAATGCAGTTGGGGAGAGAAGAATTGCGCGAACTGGCAGTTCTGGAGCTTCAACTGAGTTGTTTGTCATGATTCCAATGAGCACAAGAAAGACAGGGATGCCATAATTTAGGCACCAGCTGTTAATAAAACTATTTACATGATCACATGCTAATTGCTAATGTGATAATTTTACAAGGGCAAGAACCTGCAACTACAGGAAACAATCACCAAGCTACAGACTGGCCTATGCTAAGAATCTAAACTAGAGTAACTTATTGTTAGCATACATTTTCTGAAGTAGGCATTATACAACAGACTAATATTAATCTGGTGTTTTAACGTAGTGGTGACCATCAACAAAATATATACGCCCCGCCCATTTGGCTGTTAGTTAAGTGACAGCAGTTCTTCACAGCTAGTTAAGTGACAGCAGCTCTACACAGCTAATTACCATTTACGAGATGTCTGTCTATCATTCCTGATCCATCGCTTGCCCATGCATGCAATGCCGTTCATCTGCAACAGTATTAGTAAATGTTCTGATCAACAAGAAAGGAAGATGTGAAACAACAGAAAGTCAAAAGCAGTGCCTTTACATAGAAACCACGCATGCAACAGACAGCGATGTTAGGCTCAACAATTATGACACCAGATGCTACGAGTAGCAAAATTTTGAGGATTTGGAAAACCATAAAGTTCCAGTTCATTACTGTCATTCATAGTTTTACCTTTATGCAAACACATGGGGCGATATTTAGGTTGTGTAAGTCCAAGAAGGACAACAGGAACATGATTTAGTGCTTCCTCGAGTAAAGCTACTGACAACAACATGCAACAGAGGAAGACCAATCATCTATGCATTTTAACTTTCTATGTGGTACAGACACATCCAGTTGCTCTGCCTCATAATGTTTTCTGCTTTGATTTCTCCATCAATCCATCTCAATCATTAACCCTGTTACAACCTGAAAAACTTCTTACTTATTTCACCTTAAAAATGTACATAATGTGCTGATCCTTCCACCAGAGGGAAGGGTTGGCTGACCAAAGAAATGGCCAGTAATAGACAAAAGTCCACTAAGATGGTGGTATTTTGGATATACACATCACAGCCAGTATGTGAATTTGATTGAAGCGAAATGAATGCATTGAACTGCACATGATATTGGAGGCGGAGGAGACAGCAGCTTGGTTTTATGGCACTTCCTGGTGATAAATTTCCAACTGGAAGGAGGGAGGAGCGTGAGAAAGAGAGAAAGTAAAGGAAATGATTAGAATATATCTTGAAGAATAATATTTCCTCCGTCACAAGAGAACAGTAGAATTACTATTTAGGAAATCAACAACATTTTTGACAACTATTTTCAAGCATCTTCTAAATTTTATTCAATACAAAATATTGCGATTAACATTACTTCTATACAATTTCTGAATATGTCAATTTATTTTTTTAAAAATCAAGGAAATGAAGCCCAAATTCACATTGAAAATTAGATTAACTGACAACTAGTGTTCCGCACCTACCCCGACAAGGCCGTTCCTGAATAACCTGTCCGGATGATCACAGGTGTCCGGGTAGGTACCTACCCCGAACCAAGAGACGCCAAGATATCCGGGATCCTACATTAATCACGTCCTGCAATTATAATTCAGCTAGCATAACGGATGGGATTCACCTTTACTGCTTGTAACGTCTATAACGTGCAGGAGGGATTCTAGGAAACGGTTACCAGTAGGATACCCTATAAATATTCCCACTCCCCAACATTGTAACACATTGTGATTCACTCAATATTATATACTGAAAGTCTGGCAAAATTGTTGTGTTCATTTTGGTCATCAATCAATCATCAACTGACGCAGATTCATCAGTAATAATCACTTTCACTCTCTCTCTTTATTGTTATTTTAGCGCAATTATCTACTGTATAGTCTTTTATACTCAATTAATCGAGGGATTAGGTAAAATTGATTTAATTCGATTGTTTGTGGCCAAAAGTACAAATTCAATTGCTTAGCCTATTAAAAAAAATTAGGTTAAACACTATTATTATTTTTGGGGTGTTTGTTTTCTTAAACAGAAAGCCCATTGAAGGATGGATATTTATGGTCGTGTTTCCAAAATATGCAGGAACGGAAAACATAAAGGGAACTAAGGGATAGGTCAGGAAGTGTTCACTGGTATTCTATTCTAACGTTCCCCAGAAATACCCTAAATCTTCACAACTACAATTTCACCAAAAACACAGTTGAACATTATCCCACTTGAAAAGAATGCTCCAAATCAAGCAATTGAAGCAAGCTCAATATGGGCCCTATTCATCTGTTCTTTCAAGCTACCAGTTGCGCTACTAGTCCTACACTCTCCTTGCCTCAACACATTATTCATTAGCAAAAGTAGCAGTTCCACAGCTCATCCACGGGCACTGCATTGAAACCTCTATCAGTTTGAATCTGGGGCATTCTCGGTGATCCTAGATTCTCTTCTTTGCATCATCATAATCCTCCGTTTCATTTGATGCCCCACCGAGGATCTAACTAAACAGTCATGGACCTTCCATCAAAATAAACTAGTATCAACTATGATAGAATATTTTTTCTACTAAGACTTTGAGTCACCTGTTACCGCAAAATCCATGATGTTCAGATCCTAATTAAGTTTCATATAATTTATATTTATGCAGATGACCACAGCATCCACTTTGATTTTAGCAGGTGTTTATTTTGCTTTTATTCCCAGGGTGGTTTAACTTATGCTTATCGATTTCAAAGGGAGGATATCATCTTATAGTTTAGAATGTAACTTCACCTTTTTCACATTTTTATTTCCCTTCTACATCACGTAATTTCAAAAGTACAACGTTACTAGAGGCTTGCTTGAGGCCAAGTTAAGCCTTGAAACTACATGCAATGCATGTTGAACACTTCACCTCACTTTGGCAGAACTTCAACACAGCACCAAGACCTAAAGCGTGCATGTGCTCCTAATTTCCCATGGGCTTGTCAGGCAGAACTTCAATGCAGCACCAAGACCTAAGGCATCCACCTAATTTTCGATGGGCTTGTCTTGAGCTGAGATCACACACTAAAGATTTCAGCAGATCTTGGTGCTTTTCTGATCTTGTTGCCTTGGACATCAGTGCATGGTTTGTTGTGTCATATGGTATTCATCGCATCAGATGTTTTTTTTCTTGAACAGTAAGAAATCGAGCTATATTCCACAATGAAATGATATGTCATACAAATAACTTTTTGTTTTCCAGTAGCGAGAACAATCATTTAAATGTAGTGTCTTGTTCTTGAGAAGGGGAAGAAAATGAGAGAAATGAATCAGCAATCTATTAGGCTATGTTTACTGAATTCTATATAAACTATGTGTGAGAATGCACGGGAGAAAAATCTATTTATTAACAATGATACAATGAGCCCTATATATATTACATATTCTACTCCTACTACATATGGGACTACTACTACTACTATATATGGGACTAGGACATATTTACACATAACAATCTAACACTCCCCCTCAAGCCGGTACATAAAAATCATATGTACCGAGCTTGTTACATATGTAACTAATACAAGGCCACTAGACTCTCGCTGAGCAACAAAACCAAGTGGTTGCTCATAAGCTTGGCCGAAAGGCCGCCAGAAAAATTTGAAAATAGTGAGACTAAGCCGAATTCCATACTACAAAATAGGTTTTAAAACACCACAAGAAAACAGAAACTTTTATAAAATTACTGTTCGCAACGGGAAATTACTAATCACGTCGGAAAAAATAAAAGTTGTCAGAATTTGATGTAATTTATATGGGTAGGCTCGGAATCACTGGACGAGTAAGTTGTCATGCAGAAGTTTTGTCAAAAAGTGGCCGAAATGGCTCACACGCGTTGGAAAAGTTATTGTAGCTCGCCGGAACCCTAGTTCTGGCGGCGGCGCATGGAAGCTTGTGACTTTCTGCCGGAGCGATTGACTAGGGTTTTGTCGCCTGACTTTTCCAAACAAAATGGTAGTTTTGGTTTTCGCACAACACTTACTGATGAGGAGATAACGCAAATCAATCTTAAGTTGTCAACTGGAAAGACGCACGGTGACTGACTTTTCTGTTCAGATGGTACTGGAATTTTTGGGGTTTGGTCGCACAAGGGTTTTGGATGTGATGGTGGTACTGGTATATGCACAGTACCACTGTAGCAGTGATAAACCCTGGGAACAAGACGAAGTTGTCAGAAAATTGCACAGCGATAATTTTCTCACTGAAGCTCTGATACCATGTGAGAATGCACGGGAGAAAAATCTATTTATTAATAATGATACAATGAGCCCTATATATAATACATATTCTACTCCTACTACATATGGGACTTTGACATATTCTACTCCTACTACATATGGGACTAGGATATATTTACACATAACTATCTAACAACATGCATGTCAAGGAAAGACAATTTTCTACTTAATTTATGATTCTGTAAGATATATGACAAAAGCAACTTAATATCAAACAGAAAAACAAGCATCAAAGGAACAAAATCGAGGTAACAAAATGGAGGGTGTATCCTACTGTAACTATTATCTACACCAAGATCGCAACCAGAAGCCATTCCTATGCCAAGTAGGATATTTTACTAGTACTTGAAAGAGTTATACTGTGCGACGTGCTTGTTCCACATCATTCAAATGGGAAAATATACGGCATCTTACAGGCAGACGATGAAGGATTGTGGGATCAAGGCAATAATTTTATTTCTACCTTCTCAAAAGAAAAGGCAATACATTTTAGTTGTAACAAAAAATAAGAAAAGTCTAAGCACCACAACCAACGAACAGTCCTTGTTCAACACAAGCCATACAATCCACATACTTGGTTTCGCCAATAAAAGTTTCTCATGGCTAAGGTTTTGGTGCAGGAGAAGAGAACTTCATTAACATTCACTGATAATTATCAGTGAAGAAATCTCAAGATACATTAACTGAAAATTTCTAGAGGGTACTTATCATTTTACTTGATTAAGAATGGGTTATTTTAGGATATGACTTAGATGTCTCGTATTTCTTGAAAAAGTAATTAGAATGATGGGATTGGGTATGAAATCAATGATCTCGATGAGATTGATATTAGCTTTGTAGATGATCCTTCTAGAAGAGGGGGAGTCTAACAACCTTCCTAGTTATTTTGTTCTCTATTTCTATTTAATAGGATCCTGAGGAAAATGATGGAAATGGCAAACTGTTTCAAGGAATTTCTGGCACAAGTATTCAATTAGTTCGGACTTGTTTAGAATTGAATTGGAAATTTGCAGGTAAAAGAGTAATTTAACAAACATTGGATAAAACAGTATCGGAAGGTTCACAAGTAGTTGAATACTTAATTGATAATAGTTTGAATTTGAAGTGCAAAGTTAATTTCCTTGAAAATCAAGATCCTTATTTCAGACAATAAAAGAATCTCGTCAAAGATCTAAACTAGGACTTGAAGTAACTATGACTGGCATGGTAGCGGTTTCGGATGATCACAAATCCACAATCAGAGCCATTTTTCATGTTCTCAACGAAAAGCAATGAACACGGAACGGCAGTATAATAGCATTGTTTTATACTATTAACAGTTTTTTTGTCTAGCTAGAGGGTTTTGTGTGGTCCTTACAGGCTTGAAGCATGAAGAGTGCAACTCGCTGGAAACCAATATAAGATGCAAGATGTTAATGATTAGTCAAATGTACATCGTAACACAAAGCAAACAAAAAAAAGAACCAAAACAATCAATTATGACCTTAGACTTCGAGAATAGTACTGAAAGTTATCCAACTTAAATGCAATTACAATGAGGCCCAAAATGAAAAATAAATAGACAATATTCTGGCACAGTTCATACCACTATCTCCATCAGATATCTCTCCAAGCCTTGAAATAGCATCCAGAAGTGCTTGTTCATGCTCCTGTACAATATAAGCAGTTAGGCTTCTAGCGAGACTAAAGTGTGAGCAGGACAATCACCAATTCGGTACTTCGGTTCGGTATTTAAAAATTTCGGTTCATTATTTCGGTATTCAGTTTATCAATTGTGTATACCAAATACCGTAGTTCGGTACGGTTCGGTATTTCTTACTTTGATTCGGTATGGTTTCGGTTTGATACATTAACGGAACAGTTAGGGCGAAGGACCTTAAACCTCAGACCATGTCACCAAAGGGTAAGTAGGAAAAGCCACTGTTGGCCTTAAAATGAAGTGCCCACTGCCCAGTAACACACTTCCTTCAATCAAAACATTAATCAAACAATGTTCCATTCTAAAATCAAACAATGTTCCAATCAAAGCCACTGTCATCCTCCGTGTTTTATTAAGCTTAGGACTGTAAAAGAAAAGCCACAAGTTCCAGGCATATAGAGCCAAGACAGCAACAACGAAGTACAGAAACTAGCCAACAAAATAAACGAACTAAGCAACTAGCCAACTAACAAGACTAATTAAAGTACATAAACACAGAAAGCAGCAGAATTAAAGTACATTAAACAATTCACACAGATGACTAGAGAAGTTGTCCATCCAAGCACCTCGGCGCCGAGGTCGTGAAGTCCCTGTGACGATCTGTTCTTCAATCGCAGCAGTCGCAGTCACCGCAGCCGGTCTGTACTCTGTTCTTCACTTGTTTGAGAAGAGAAACCTAATTCTAACTTAGAAAGTGACTAAGAGAGTAAGGGCAGAATAAGAGAGACTATGACTTGGGCTTAGTCTTATTGGACTAGAAATAGAAACTTGGGCTGGGCTAGGGCAGTGTAGGTAGGACTAGGATAGCTGGATAAGAAATACATAAATAATTTGGTATTTCGGCATTTCGGTATACCGAAATATCGAAATTTTAATACCAATGAAGTAAATGGGGTCGGTAAAGCAAGGTGTAGATATTGTAAGCAAGCTTATGCTGAAATCGAAATACCGAATTAATTCGGTCCAGTTCGGAATTCGGTTTTTCGGATTTTATGCCCACCCCTAATCACCATAAAGATGGGTGCCACTAACCTTCAATACCTTCTTTGCCTTCTCAACCTCCTGAGGGTCTGGATGAACAGCACCAAAGACCCTCTCCACCTAACCACATTCACCAGTCAATGAACAAATGCAGAAAGGTAGTATTTTTGTATCAAGCAGATATCAAACTGCGGTTACCTCTTTAATCAATGTATCAGTGTGAAGTAGCTGAATATCATCATATCTCTTCTTTGCTATGCCATTCTGTGATGATAGAAAATCTTTTCTGGATTGAGCTTTAGGCAAACCCCTACCTCTACCTGCAGCTGGAGCACTATCACGTCCAACAGGTCTATTCATGCAACGCCCTAATCCACTGTAATTTCCATGACGAGAAATTCCAGGATCTTCACCCTCCCACTGGATATCCTCTGGAGAGATCTGTCAAAGAAGACAGTTAAGTCAAAACCTCGAATAAGCTCTTCAAAATAAACAAAGAATGAGTCAAATCTGGTTATATATGCAAGAATTAGGAGCATTAAGTAAACGATGATAAATGAGGAGCTAAGTACATTGACTATAAGACCACGCCTAGTTTGAGAGCAATTTGGGACACAAGCCAGTGTCGCTAAAAACCATGCACTTCAGAGAAGCAATGTGAAGCGAGGGGTTGTCGCTTCATAGGTGAAGCCATGCACTTCAGAGAAATATGCGCTTCAAATAATGACGTGTGCAGTGATCCAAACGAGAAGCGGTGAGTTTTTTCAACTCTAAGGATTTGTACTAATGTCTGCATCATTTTATACCAGATGCTGAAGTTAGTTATTTTAATTGCAATTTAATTATTATAGTACTAAATTCACATAGGCTTGGTATTTTTTTAATTTTCCGTAAGTGTGAGATTCAATTCAAAGAAGCGTGCGCTTTACTTACCGCGTTCCACCTCAAGACTTATTGACCTTGTCTATTCTTCGTGCTTTTCGCTTTTAAAAACATGGCTAATAGCTTTTAAAGACACGGCTAACAACTTTTTTCAATAGGAAACAGATATACCAACGAGACATGCAAGTGTTAGTAAAGCAGATCTATTTAACGCTTAAAGCGATAAGATAAAGCAATCCAAAGCAAGGTTTATACCTCATGGGTGAGGCGAAGTAATTCTAAGAATGAGGCATAAAGTGATCTGGAAATAAACAATGGATTCTTTTAATACTCCCTCCATTTCAATTTATGTTAACATATTTCCTTCTTAGTCCGTGCAAAAAAGACTGACCGCTCCATATTTGGAAATAATTTACCTTTATGCAATGATTTATAACCACACAAAATATATGTACCTCATTTTACACCACAAGTTCAAAAAAAATTCTCTTTTTTCTTAAACTCCGTGCTCAGTTAGATAGCTTCACATAAATTGAAATGGAGTATGGTTTTGGAAGATCAAAAAGAAAAGAGAGGAAAAGAGACCTTTTGCTACTTGGGTACTAAGGACTCTTTACATATGCTATCACTAAGATTGTCAATGGTCTGACTCAATCGGTTATTTTATTTTATGAAACTGATGCTATACTAATACTTCGATCAATCTACTGCTTATAGCCAAACTTTGTAAGTTTTTTGAACCGTCTCAATTATATTGGTTTATCTTTGGTATGGTCCAATGAATTTATTTTTTGTACTTTTAAAAGGGTATATAACAATATGATACTCCATCAGTTTCAAGTTATGTGAACCTTTAACTGGGCACGGAGTTTAAGAAAGAAATGAAAACTTTATGAAACTTGTGGTCATAAACAAGCCATAATCATTTGTGTGGCTATAATCTTTTTGAAACTTGTGGTCTTAAACATGTCATAATATTTGTGTGAAACGAATTGAAAAGGAAATAGGTACATATAAATTGAAATGGAGGGATTATTAGGATGTCTCATTTGTTATAAAACCACTAACAAGATTAAACATAAGACAAAAAATACCATTATCACTATAAATTCAAGAATAAATAAATTCATTGTCACTATAAATTAGAAACACAGTATTACAATGAGTGCATTGGAAGTACACCAAATATTTCTTTTTAGGTGCAATATGCTTTATTTACTATTATAATGTACATCATTTGAAAGCTTTGACTGTTGTCAATATTGCTCCATGGATTAAAACAGATAAAAACTAAAATTAGGTAGATCAACAACAAAGGAAAAGAGTTAACTGTGCGATAGATCTTGACATTAGTTATTTTCATTCATTTCATTTAATTTTTAGTACATTGCATTTCATTTTATTGCAACTGGAAGAACATTAACTAGAAATCCAGTACTTGTAACAAGTAGAATAGAAAAAGGTGATTTGAGGCTATAAGTTGACATCTGAAATGAATCTCTATTAACTTATTGCATATTCTAAGTTGTAAACTTCCTACTCTCCATATCTCTCCACGTGCAAAGGGATATCCTATAAAATAAAGAATGTGGAGGGGAAACACTCCAGGTTAAGAGGGTGTTTGGATTGGCTTTTAAAAAGCAGCTTATAAGCTAAAAGTTAAAAGCCAAAAGCCATAAGTTGGTAATATCCAACTTTTGGGTTTTGGCTTATTTTTGTACTTTTCATGCCTAAAAATTAAGTGCTTTAGCACTTTTTATCATTGCCAAACACCACAAAACTAGAATAGTGCTTAAAAGCCAATAAACACTTAAAATAAGTCAATCCAAACACCCTCTTGGTTGAACTGATGGATCTACATGGTAACTTTAAGTATTCTGACATGCATATAAAGTTCCATAAGTTCAATTCAATTTTTTATTTTATTTTAATATAAACAGAAAATTTGTCGGTTATTTTTTGATAAGTGTTAATGTTGTTAAGCAAAAGTAGCTGTGAGGATGTGCCAGAAGTTAAAACATCAACCTAACAAGGGCATCAGTTCCATCATGGAACCAATGCAAAAACTCAGCTCCGTCCTAGTTTAATCTGTAAGAAGAATGAGAAAACTAAAAAAAGCTATCTACATCTTGCACATTCTGCATTTTACACCAGAAAACTAAGAGAGATAAACTGTTATATTTGAGCTAGTATGTATTCTCCCTCTTTCCTTCGAAACATCTGAGGGTTCTTTCTTTTCAGATCACCCACCATATGATTGATGGGATAGTTTCCCAAATCCTTCTCTTCCCCTCTTCCACTTCTTTACCTGTCCGGCAGTAAAGAAGTTGTTTAATTTTCCAACGCATTCTCCAGTTGATTCCAGAATTACCGGAAAACAAGTTCCAAAGGAGTGCCACTGGACAGCGCAAGAACAGGTGGTTAGCATCTTCGGATGCCATCTCACACATGTAACATTAGATGCATAGAAACATTTCTCTTTGCTGGAGGTTTTGTGGAGTTAGATCAGCCTCATATGCTAATGTCCAGCAGATGCAAGATGCCTTGTATCGGGATCTAGACCTCCAGATCTTTTCCCAAAGCCAATGGTGTCTATCATCTAACGATGCATTTAGCATTTTGTAGCATGAATTGATATTGAAAATGCCGTATTTTTGTAGCATCCGAAAACGGCAGTCCATGGTGTATGATGTTCCGTGAAAGTTCCCAAGTTGCTGCACGAGATGCATGATTCTCTGCAATTCCCAACCATTGGTGCTCCTTCTAAATCTAATGTCCCATCTTGTGGCTGTGATCAATTGGTCAGTTTCAAAATTCTTTTGCACTTCTAGGCTCTACGTTCTTTTGGTTGTCGTGGTCTGTTATGCTATCCTTTCTATTTCTATTCATCTGTTTCTTTTGATTCACGTCTTTGTCTTACTTTTTTCCTTCTTTTGGTATCCAAGAAATCCGTTGTTTACACCTTCGTAAAGTGTCCTACATTAGTCGAGAGAATGGGTGGTTGTTGTCTCTCTATATGGTCTTACCCTATCCTCGCCTTATTAGCTATCTCTAACAGTTAAGCGTTGGTCCATTCTTGGTTTACCTAATGTTGGGCCCCACGTTATCTTGTCCACGAACCAAATGTCCAGTCGTGGGGTTCGGAGGTGTCACGTCTCCCAGGTCCATTTTTTTAACAAGCTTCAAAAATCGGGGATAATAAGTTCATCCCTCTACCCTTCTCTACTTTTTTATTGTTAAAAGATATTTGTATTAAAAAGTAAGCAACCAGAAGGTACTTAAAAGATATTTAAAGGACAGCATCACTGTTGAATGTGCAATGGACTCAAGAAATCTATCAAGACCTCTATATCATTTGCAATAGTCATGTTACACACACAAAAAAAACAGTAAGAAGATTAATTTGTACTTAATACTCCTTCCATTTCAATTTATACAGCACATTTTGACTCGGCATGGAGTTTAAGAAAGAAAAAAAAAGACTTTTGAAACGGTCTTTAAAGCATAAAGGTTAAAAGCTATGTAGTCCATAACATTTGTGTGGCTATAAAAGCTTCTCACTAAGGGTAAAATTGGTAAAATGGAAAGTATAAAGTTAATTTGTTTCCAAATATAGAAACATGTCATTCTTTTTAGAATGGACTAATTAGGAAAGTGTGCCATATAAATTGAAACGGAGTAGTAATAATAGAAGATTCAAACTTGCTCTCAAAAATTCATGCATTCCTTTCCTTCCAAAATAGTCCACCACACAGCTGAAGGAATCGAATTCCACGTCTTCATTCTAGCCTTTTCCAGTCCGAGCAGTAGCACTACAGCAACTCTGTTGTCCTAGGCACTCTACCCCTCTCTACTTAAACGTCACACCCACCAGCCAGGATTCGACCTCGTGTACGTGCACCTACCATAGATCTCTCGCTTGCACTGTACTACCTTTGTTTTTTTAACGAAACCCCTAGAGGCCTTTTGATTCACTTCTTCCTCATCCAACAATTTCCACTTTCTTCTTCTAATATGTAAGTCCTCATACTACTTTTGATTCTAAGCTTTCTCTTTTTCTTCTCTCTTTACTCTATTAGTTCAGTTACTAAAGAAAAAAAAAAACGAATGTTACAAATTAACTCTCCTTACTGAATGGTTAATTGCAAACTGAAAAGTAAATTTGTAACTGAAATTATTTTTCTGTGGCCTCGTTGAAATTACGTTTTAATGATGTTTAATTCAAGTTGATGGATAAATATTGTCGACATTATATACACTAGAACTAGTAATTATTATTGCATTTGATTTTATAAAAATAGATTTGGTAATTTATGCATTTTCCGCAAAATGCACAATTCACCTCGAAGGACTTCATAGCTTTTTCCGTGCTTCTCTTTTAAAAGCACTTAGGACACAAGCAATTAATCAAAATGCTTATTTCATGAGAATATAGCATCTCCTTACCTCTGCAAGATTGACCCATTCCCACATCTCATTTGCAGTACCCCTATCATAAACAAGAGCATGTCTACCCTGCAAAAGTGCATCAAGATTCAGCAACTAACCACAAGAAATAAATAAATAAATATATAAATGAATGACTAAACAAATAAATGAACTTCAGTCAAAGAATCATGTGCACCTCAGCTGCATTGTAATCAGTTATGACCGCTTCATAATAATTATTGTCATCAGGCCATCTAGTTCTTACTTTCCTTCCAATCAATGGATCAGATGATGCAGCTTCAGCAGCTTCAGAAACCCGGTTACCAAATTGGCCTCTTCCAGATGGACCAGAGGAAGGATTATGCATTTTCACTGAAGACGCACCAGGCATCATCTGGCCCTATGATGAAATAGCAGTAAGATACTCAATACCGAGAATGATTTGAAAAATAGATGGTAAGCTTGCATATCTTTTTGTTCTGACTTACAGATTTATGCTTTTTGCCCTTAGGCCCCATCATACGCCCTCTTTTAGCAGCGGATGAAGATGTCTGGTTTGCAGCAATCGCAGCAGGTTGATGAAAAGTAGGAGATGGTCCGGCAAAGGAGTGAGATGGTAAAGATGAGGCTATCTTCTGTTTCTTCCTTGAAGCTGATACAGAAGGACTGGGCATTGGATCATGAACAGCTGGACCAGTACCAAGCATACCGGGTTCATGTCCCCTAGATTTCCTCCACTCCCTAAAATCAATAGTCAACATAACTCTAGAATGCAGAACAAAACCAAGAGTTAGCAAGGACAAGAGTTAGCTACAAAGCTAACCTTATTCTTCGTATAGCATCGTCAGCATTTACTCTAGCAAGAAGTTCTCGATGTTCCTCATTGGACAATCTTAACTCTTTTCTTAACTCAGTTATGAGGCTTTCCTTCTCCTGAAGAAAATACATTCATTGAGGAACCATTTATAAACCTGATCAAACAAATTCGAATATTAGATTCACAAGTATATTATAAAAGATGGTACCCAAGTAATGGCATCAGCTTGAGCTTTAAAGGCTCTTAGAACTGAACTGTATGCTTCTTGCTCAAGCTGGTGAATTTGGGCCTCCATGTCAGTTTCACCATACATCCTCGCGCGAGGTATAGAACCTCTGACAGCAGATCTTCCATTTCCAGCAATGCGGCCACCACCTCTTGGAATCCTACTTTGATGTGACGGAGGTAGATCATCATCCGTTCCTGTAACAAGTTTACAGGTTCTTCCTATTAGAGTATACTAACCATAGTTCTAGTACCATGCATTATATGATACAAGTTGTGACACTTTTTCACATAAGCACCAACAAAAGAAATTCTCAAGAACCGGCTTGTGCTAGGAAAACAGTGATCACTTTCTATCATGAAAGACCTTTGAATATAAAACTTAAACTGCAGCAGGTGTACCCCTAAAAAACATTCCAAACTAAGATTTCATTTTTCCGTGGTATTAGAATCTCAGTCCTAAAGACTCTTGTAATTTCTTTTGTTTTTTAATTATTCAGATCAGTTTGTGTGAGCCTCGAATCCACCTGATACCTGCTCCCATCCACTAGCACAAGATTCTTTAGGCAAATAGGAAGAAACCACTTAGTGTTTCTGCTGGGTTTTGAGCAAAAGGCTTTTAATTCTACATCAAGATTCATTTTAATCATGTAATTCAGCTAAAAGAATACCGAGGCAGAATTACAAGAGTCTTAAAGAATGAATCTTGAAGGTAGCATACGCATCTAAACTAAAATTCAAGAAAAACTACTTTCACATTCCGCTGCTCAATGAACAAATGAACTGTTTTCACTTAAAAGTAATTCCTTACCTCATTTAAAACACATCAATTCTTACAAGAAAATCAGTTTAAATTTCACCCAAGAAAATAGGTTCTAAAGTGGGCATAAGCAGCAAAAGTACAACCACAAGAAGTTCATATTAGAACCAATGCACATGATAATTCCACTAACCCTAACACCAAACCACACTTCAAAACCCTAATTGAGACTTCAAAACGCAAAGAACAAAAAGATCAAACATTTTTTAAAGAAGAAACTCACCGCTGCTATCATAGGGCTCGTAGTCCATAGCCAGATTATAAAATGTAACAGAAAAAGGAGAGTAAAGCCGCAAATATATGTATATAGTACAACCAAATCGAACTCAAAACAGATAAAACACGAAAAAAATCAAAAGAGCCGTAAAAGGAAGTATCAGTTCTGGGGGGAACGCGGACGTGAATTGTGCTTTTAGAATCCGATTTAGTTGAAAGATTTGAATTCCGCCTCTTTTTGTACTTTTGTTTTTCGAGGTTTTTGACTCTGTGAGTGTGTGTTTTAGACAAGAGAGTTGCTGTGATGGCAAGCCTTGAGAGTTTGAGTCTCCCCAATAGCAAGGTGGGGAGTTCTTGGAGGGAAGGATGCCGGGGGTCTATTTGGAAACAGACTCTCTACCCTAGGGTAGGGGTAAGGTCTGCGTACACACTACCTTTCCCAGACCCCACTAAGTGGGATTATACTGGGTTGTTGTTGTTGTTGTTGAGTGTGTGTGTTTTAGTTCGCTGTGCCAGGAGATGGAATCACGTGCGGAAAGAGCTAAGGGTTCGTTTGGTTCAGTTCTGAGAATATAAATAGGGGTGTTCATGGGTCGGTTTGGGTCGGTTTTTCCCTAAAAAGAAACCAAACCAAGTAAGTCGGTTTTTCAAATATTGAAACCAAAACCAACCAATTAACTTGGTTTTTTATCGATTCGGTTTTTGTTGGTTTTTCAGTTTTTTCGGTTATTTATCGATTTTTTTCTTAAATATGAGGCATACACTACCAAACACATATTTCAACGATTATATCTTCAACGTAACACTATCAAATCAATTGCTCTTTGAGAAATCTATCATTTACCAAGATATGTTGATGATAATTGAATTAAATATGATGAATAATTTAAGTACTCAATAAAAAATCAATTATTTTTAACATGAAATAAGTTCTTGTATTTAGCAAAAGAAACTATCAATCAAACTAGAATGTAAAGGCAAAGAATTAGATTATTATAATAGCAAAGAACTAGACTAAAAATACAAATGACTAATATGTACTATAAAATTTTAGAAACTTTATATAAAAATAGACATATACATAGGTGTAATAATAAATTTAAATAGCTACTTTTATAGTGGTTTTGGTTCGATTTTTTTGGTTATTTTTTATTAAAACCAAAACCAAACCTATTTGATCGGTTTTTAAAATTCAAAACCAAAACCAAACCAAACCTAAAAAGTATCGGTTTTTCGGTCGGTTTGGTTCGGGTTTTTGGATTTTTATGAACACCCCTAATTATAATTATCTCACTTTATTACCATTTTAGTATAAAATTTATATTAATATTATCTAATATTTAATACATCCTATTTTAAACATATTAAATAAAGCACAACATATAGGACTCTATAAGTTAATTAGAGTAATGGAGTCGCCGCCTAATATTTAAATACACTAGGATACTTTAAATGGTCTTGGGAACTAGTAAAATTTTAGGTAAGGGTTCAAGTTATCTCAACGGGAAGGAGTTAGTCATGCCTCAAGATCCACTAAAGTATGGTTCTCGATTGGTCTTAATAAACATAATGATGGATGAAGTAAAGAATGATTGGTATAACATTTACAAAAAAAAAAAAAGGAAAAGAATTTGGTCAAAAGGATGATTAATCATGTGGTGAGTAAATAATAAGAATATAAATATTTATGAGTAGTAAAATATATATGCGGTAAAATTAGTGGATGAATGAAGGGGTGACACGTGGAGCTGAAGACAGATAGGATGTGAATCAGCGAAAAATCGATACCGATTGCAAACATGTGACCGGTGCTGAATGAATCCCGAAGATATTGTAGTCGATGACAAATATTCAAAATATTGGCATCGGATAGCATTCGATGAGTAGTCATTACAAAGAATATCTGCATTCACAACCAACCGTTATGCAACCATCAATCACGGTTTTAAAATCATTCAAGATGAACTTGATTTGGGAATCTTGTCTTCCTAAATAAAGCTATAAATAGAGGAATTAGCATTATTTGTAGATACGAAATATTATGTACACAAAAGTCAACTCTCGTTTTTTAATATTATTCTTTGTCTTTATTCTGGAATATCATTCTCACTTTTGTTACCAGAGAGGCTAAGTTCATAGCCAGGCTTGTATTTCCTTTAAATTTATTTCATAATAGTGTTTATGTTCTTATTCATTTTATATTTTTGGGTCAAATCGATCACTTGTCTATAAATCAAATTACAAATTTAATTGTACCGTTTTACGGGTAAATAGTTTGGCTCCTATCTTGAGGCATAGATAATTATGTAATTGCTTTGATCCATTTATCTGTTACTAACAAATTTTTATTCCTTTCTTTATAAAAGAAAAATCAGATATGGTAGCTAACAATGTCTACAATGTTGGAGCACACAATGAACGTGAAGATGTGTTTTAGCATAATGATCCAACCAGCAAAACCTGCAATAAAGGAGATGAAACAACTCTAGTTCACGAAGGTCAGAATCTTTGATATGGGAAGAGACCAACTCCTGATGATCTGGATAATGAGCACGTTGTTGAAACAATCAAAATCTTGAGAGAGCAACAAAGGTCAATTATGGATCACCTCTCAAGATAAGATCAGGTGATGACGGAGTTGAAACATACGTTATCAGGTTCTTCCCAAAAATACCAGTGGAAGAGCCCTGATTCCTCCCAGCGTTCCAGTAAATCAAATAGTTTAAAGAACCAGGAACAATGCTCCAAGGGAGGAGTTCGGTTTTGAAGAGGCAGGAGGCACCGAAAGTAGATCTGGAAACGAAAACAACATTAATGACCCTTTCAAATCCGAGCTCATAATATTCATAAGAGAATTGAATGAAAGAATGGACCAGAATGCAAAGGAATTTCAAGAAGTATATGCAGCTGCCATTTAGACCAAGTACGGCTCTGGAGTTGATCCCAAAGAGGTTTAAGATGCCGGATATACCAAAATATAATGGGACTCTGGTTCCAGGAACAAATCACGACCTATACTACGACATTAAAGGGAAATGACCTGGACCAGTATGAGATCGAATATGTTTTGTTGAAAAGTTTGGCAAAACCCTGACGAAGGGTGCATTAACTTGGTATTCTCTCTTACTTAAGCATTCCATTGAATCTTTTGAAATGCTTGTATATTCGTTTATCAAAGCTCATGCTTGGAGCAAGAAAGGTTCAGGCAAGGAAGAAGGATATATTCAGAATATCCCAAGAAGAATCCGAACTATTGCAAGAGTTCGGGATCCAATTTCAAACGGAAAGAATGTTGTTACCAGCAGTACCGGATGAGTTGGCAGTGGAGGAATTTACAAAGGGTCTCAACCCGTTGAGTTCCGATGCCTCCCAAAAAATGAAGGAAAGTTTGCTAGAATTTCAGGCAACCAAATGGGCAGATGTTCAAAATCGCTACGAGTCAAAGATCATGATAGAATATGATCAATTGGGTTATTCGGTATCTTCCAAAGGATGGAATCATGATCGGAATCAAGATAAGTTTAAAAATGATTTTGATGTAGATAAGAGGTCCTCTAGAAGTCGTTTTCAGCCTTATGAGAGGATTGATGGGCGTAGTAATAAAGGATTTCAATCATCAGATAGGTTCACTTCCGATAGTAGGGCAAATCGTGGTCAGAATAGTAGATCATTGTAGGAGAAAGAGACGTCGGGTTCCCAAGATTCAACATATCCCAGATTATCTGACTACAATTTCAATATCAGCTTGATACAATTGGTACGACTATGAGGAATATTAAAGAAGCTAGGTTCTCGAAACCAATCCGATTAGATCTTAGCCAAAGAGATCCTAATCTATGGTAGAGTTCCATGGAACTCACGGCCACAGTACTGGGGATTGCCGACACCTTCACGAAGAAGTAGCAACATTATTGAAGAATGGTCACTTTAGAGAGTTTATGAGTGACAGTGCCAAGAACAACTATGGGAGAAACCAGGATGTTGCAGAACCATCAAAACCAGTTGCAGGGTCACCTCGTATGACGATAAACATGATCTTCGATGGAGACGAAGTAAATGGGGTGACGTTTTCAGCAGCAAAGAAGACGAAGATATCAGTGACTCATGGCAAGAGGATTCGGGAGGTCTCAAAAGATGACATCACTTTCACAAAATAAGATGTTAATGGATTTCTTCTTCCGCACAATGATGCTTTGGTAAATTTTCTTAATGTTTTAGATTTTAAAATTTAACATGTGTTGGTGGATCCAGGAAGCTCAGCCAACATCATACAATGGAGAGTTTTTGAGAAAGCAAAGCGGACCGGAAATATAGTTCCGACAACAAAGCTTTTGGAGGGATTCAACTTAATAAGTGTCACAATCCGAGGAGAAACTTTGCTGCCCATACATGCTGAAGCAGTAACGAAGAACACCATGTTCGAAGTGGTAGATGGCAACATGGATTATAATGTAATCCTTGGAAGGCCATGGATACATGAAATGAAGGTTGTACCTTCAACATACCATCAACTGTTAAAATTTCCAACGCCGGAAGGGATCAAGTATATTAGGGGAGATCAACCGGTTGCAAGGGAGATGAATGCAGTAATCGTTTCCAGTAGCAAGATCAAAGAAACGAGCAAATAGCAATTACAAGAACTGATGCCTTCTTACATTTCAATTGAAGATGATAAAGACGAGGAGTCATCAGAATTATATCAAGTACCGAGGTCTTTCTAGGTACCAAAAGAGACGGATGCGGCCAAATCAACTGCAAAAGAGCTCGAACAAGTGGCTTTGTTCGAAGAATTCTTGGAAATAAAATTCCATTTAGGAACGGGGTTAAGTCCCGAACTCAGGCTAAAAATTATGAATTTTCTTAAATCTAATGTTGATTGTTTTTACATGGTCGCATTCAGATATGACAGGTATTCCATTGGAGGTGGCGGTCCACAAGTTGAGTCTGGATCCTAACTTCCCTCCGGTAAGGCAGAAGAAACAATCAATAGCAGAAGTCAAAAACATGTTTGTTAAGGAAAAGGTAACTCGGTTACTTAACATAGGTTCAATTTGAGAGGTAAATTACCCTGATTGGCTAGCTAACATAGTAGTAGTGCCTAAAAGAATAATAAATTTAGAATGTGTATAGATTATAAAGATTTAAATAAGGCATGCTCTAAAGACTCTTTTTCGTTGCTAAACATTGATCAAATGATTGATGCTATGGCGGGGCACGAGTTAATGAGTTTTCTTTATGCTTATTCCGGGTATAATAAAATTAGGATGGACCTAGAAGATCAAGAGAAGACTTCTTTTATCACAAATTTTGGCACATGCTACTATAATGTAATGCCT